>NC_057810.1:12356411-12412233 GCF_018294505.1 Triticum aestivum
GGAGGATGCGGGGGGCATCGAGATCGAGATGGAGGGGGATAGCGATCGAGATGGAGGTGGATAGAGATCGAGATAGAGGGGGATCGAGATCGAGTGTCCTCATGAATATTTAATATTTTTTCATATTGAATATGAAAAAATATCATCAAATTTGAAAAACTATTCATGAATTCAAAAAGTGCCCATGAAATTTAAAAACATTCATGAGTTCAAAAAGTGCCCATGAAATACAATAATCGAGAAATGAAGGCTACAATTTAAATACAATCGATCTTAGCTAGCTATCTGTTCACAATCTTCTTGCCCTTATTTTTCGTAAATGGAGTTCTTCTCTTGAACGGACGTCCTTTAGGTAGGGTGGTCCTGCTTCTTCTTGTGGTGTATGCTGATACTTCATCGTCGTCGTCATGTTCCATCTTTGGGTCGCCGTACTTGTCAAAGTCTTGCTCATTGGCGACTCCATCCATTCCGATGATCTTCCTTTTGCCTCTCCTCACGACAACACGACTGGGCTTTGGCGGGTCGGTAATGAAGAAGCATTGGTCCACTTGGGAAGACAGTACCCATGGCTCATTTTTTGTGGTGATGTTTGCGCCCACGGTCTTGGATTTGGCTTCGGGTATAACCATGGTGGTGAAATACCAGTCTTCTTTTATGACGTTCTTGGCCCATCTGACACGGAACAACGGGACCTTCTCTCCAGCGTAGCTCAGCTCCCAGATCTCCTTGATCCTTCCGTAGTATCTGTCCTTGTTGTTACCGGTGTAGGATTCCATCGTTACCCCGGAGTTCTGATAACCATCACTTTTCATGTCCTTTCCCTCGGTGTAGAATGTGTAGCCGTAGATATCGTACGCCTCATACGTCATCAGGTTGTGCTCGGCGCCCTGTGACAAGGCGAATATGAGTTGTTCTTCCGCGGAAGAATCCTCATGTAAAGGGTACGTCAGAAGCTTCTGCTTGAACCAACGCGTGAAACATGAGTTGTGCTCTTTGATTGTATCTCCGTCTGTCTTCTGTTGGCCTCGGTCATTGTACGTCTTCTCAATAAAGGTTTGTGCTATATCACCCAAGGATCGACCACGTCTATGTGTTGTAGCGCGACTAGGTTTGCTCTTTCAAAGTCGGCGAGTCGACCCTCGAAATCGACATGCATTTCGCGGCGACCCTCACGGTGACCCAATCCAGCGAGCCTGCCGAGGTGCCTGTTGACGGGCAGACCAACGGGGTTCTCGATGCCTAGATAATTCATGCAGTAGGAGATACACTCTTCGGTCAGAAAGCCCCTGGCTATGCTTCCCTCTGGACGTGACATGTTGCGAACGTATCCTTTGATGACACTATTCATCCTTTTGAACGGCATAATGCCGTGCAGGAATGTCGGCCCGAGTTGGATGATATCATCCATGATATGGACCAGCAGATGCACCATAACATCGAAGAATGTGGGCGGGAAGTACATCTCAAGTTCGCATAGTATCACCACGATCTCTTCCTGTAGCCTTCTGATTTGTCTCACGCCAACCGACTTCCAAGAGATGACATCAAAAAAGTTGCATAGGCCAAATAGCGTTTCACAGACATGCGCGTCCATGATCCCACGTATTGCAACTAGAAGTATCTGCGTCATCAGCACGTGACAGTCGTGAGACTTCATCTCGCTGAACTTCTGCTTCGCTGGGTCTAGGTATCTACTTATCTTCCCCGCGTAACCGTAAGGAAGTTTTACTCCTACGAGGCAGGTGAAAAACTAATCGATCTCCTCCTGACTTAGAGTGAAGCACGTGGGAGGGTAGTCATTTCCGGTCTTCTTGGCCTTTTGCCTTTGCGACGACTTTCCGTGTCCTGCTTCGCCTCATCATCATCATCATCATTAGCGTGAAACTCCTTCCTGATGCCCATTGATTTCAAGTTTGCCCTTGCTTTCGGCCCATCTTTGGTCCTCTCTGGCATGTTGCGCAGGGTACCAACCAGACTCTCGACACGTTCTTCGTGATATGCATGACATCAAGGCTGTGAGGCACACGGTGGATCTTCCAGTACGGCAAGTCCCAGAAAACAGACCTCATTTTCCATACCTTCAGCAGCGGGTCTGGCGCCTTTCTCTTCTTTCCTGGCTCTGGCGCCTTTTGCTTCTTTCTCGGAAGTGGTCAATCTTTCCAATTTTTCAACAACTCGTCTATTTCCTCGCCGCTCCTCGTACACGGGCGTCTTTGGGGTTCAGTTTTACCATCGAACAGATCCTTGCGTTTCCTCCACGGGTCATCATCGCGAAGCCACCTTCGATGTCCCATGAACACGGTTTTCAAAGACCCGGGATCTCTATCATGGCGATACGTTGTGTCATCCATGAACCTAACGCATCCAAAAAATCAGTGGACCACCTGCCCCGCGAGATATCGGTAACCGAGATAGTCGTGCACCGTCCTAAGCAGTGCGGCTCTCATAGGGAAATATTATTTCTCTGCGGCGTCCCACGTATTGGCTGGCGTTTTCCACAGCGTGTCTAGCTCCTCTTTCAGCAGCCCCAAATACAGATTGATGTCGTTCCCTGGTTGTTTCGTCCCTTCAATTAGCATACTCATGTGAATGTACTTCCTCTTCATGCAGAACCAGGAGAGAAGGTTGTACATCCACACAAACACAGGCCAGGTGCTATGTGTGCTTCTCTGGCTGCCAAACGGATTGACTCCATCGGTGCTCGCGCTCGGCACGATGTTCCTTGGATCCTTCCCAAATGCTGGGTGTTCGAAGTTCAACGCTTGCCATTGGCTCCCATCCTTAGGGTGACTCAGTGATACGTCTCCAACGTATCTATAACTTTTTATTGTTCCATGCTATTATATTACCCCTTTTCGATGTTTATGTGCTTTATTTTACACATTTATTGAAGGAAATATGCCCTAGAGGCAATAATAAAGTTATTATTTATTTCCTTATATCATGATAAATGTTTATTATTCATGCTAGAATTGTATTAACCGGAAACATAATACATGTGTGAATACATAGACAAACATAGTGTCACTAGTATGCCTCTACTTGACTAGCTCGTTAATCAAAGATGGTTAAGTTTCCTAACCATCGACATGAGTTGTCATTTGATTAACGGGATCGCATCATTAGAAGAATGATGTGATTGACTTGACCCATTCCATTAGCTTAGCACTTGATCGTTTAGTATGTTGCTATTGCTTTCTTCATGACTTATACATGTTCCTATGACTATGAGATTATGCAACTCCCGTTTATCGGAGGAACACTTTGTGTGCTACCAAATGTCACAACATAACTGGGTGATTATAAAGGAGCTCTACAGGTGTCTCCAAAGGTACATGTTGGGTTGGCGTATTTCGAGATTAGGATTTGTCACTCCGATTGTCGCAGAGGTATCTCTGGGCCCTCTCGGTAATGCACATCACTATAAGCCTTGCAAGCAATGTAGCTAATGAGTTAGTTACGGAATGATGCATTCCGTAACGAGTAAAGAGACTTGCCGGTAACGAGATTGAACTAGGTATTGGATACCGACGATCGAATCTCGGGCAAGTAACATACCGATGACAAAGGGAACAACGTATGTTGTCATGCGGTTTGACCGATAAAGATCTTCATAGAATATGTAGGAGCCAATATGAGCATTCAGGTTCCGCTATTGGTTATTGACCGGAAACAAGTTCTAGGTCATGTCTACATAGTTCTCGAACCCATAGGGTCCGCACGCTTAACGTTACGATGACAGTTCTATTATGAGTTTATAAGTTTTGATGTACCGAAGGTTGTTCGGAGTCCCGGATGTGATCACGGACATGACGGGGAGTCTCAAAATGGTCGAGACATAAGGATTGATATATTGGAAGCCCATATTTGGATATCGGAACGTTCCGAGTGAAATCAGGATTTTACCGGAGTACCGGGCGGTTACGGGAACCCCCCCGGGGGTTAATGGGCCTACATGGGCCATGAGGGAGAAGAGGAGGGCCGTCCAGGGCAGGCCGCGCGCCCCCTCCCCCCTAGTCCGAATAGGACAAGGAAGGGGGGGCGGCGCCCCCTTTCCTCTTTCCCCTCCCCCCTTTCCTGCTCCACCAAGGCAAGAGGGGGGAGTCCTACTCCCGGTGGGAGTAGGACTCCTCCAGGCGCACCCCTAGGTGGCCGGCTGCACCTCCCCCTCCCTCCTTTATATACGGGGGTAGGGGGGCACCTCTAGACACACAAGTTGATCATCGTGATCGTTCCTTAGCCGTGTGCGGTGCCCCGCTCCACTATATTCCACCTCGGTCATATAGTTGCGGTGCTTAGGCGAAGCCCTGCGTCGATAGAACATCATCATCATCACCATGTCGTCGTGCTGACGAAACTCATCCCCGACACCCTACTGGATCAGAGTCCAGGGATCGTCATCGAGCTGAACGTGTGCTGAACTCGGAGGTGCCGTACGTTCGGTGCTTGGATCAGTCGGATCGTGAAGACATACGACTACATCAACCGCATTGTCATAACGCTTCCGCTTACGGTCTACGAGGGTACTTGGACAACACTCTCCCTTCTCGTTGCTATGCATCACCATGATCTTGCGTGTGCGTAGGAATTTTTTTGAAATTACTACGTTCCCCAACATTTATATCATTTTTTCCTATTTCAGTATTTCGAAGAAAAGGAATATCAAACGGAGTCAAAACGGAATGAAACCTTCAGGAGCGTGATATTCGGAACAAATCTGATCCGGAGAGCTTGGAATGCAAGTCAAGAAGCAGCCGAGGCTCCCACGAGATAGGAGGGCGCCCCCCCCTGTAGGGCGCGCCCCCTGTCTCTTGGGCCCCTCGGGCGGCCACCGACGTACTTCTTCCTCCTATATATACCTACGGACCCCGAAAACATCAAGGAGCACCACGAAACACAATTTCCACCGCCGTAACCTTCTGTATCCGCGAGATCCCATCTTGGAGCCTTCGCTGGCACTCTGCCGGAGGGGGAATCGACCATGGAGGGCTTCTACATCAACACCATAGCCCCTCCGATGAGTTGTGCGTAGTTTACCACAGACCTACGGGTCCATAGTTATTAGCTAGATGGCTTCTTCTCTCTTTTTGGATCTCAATACAATGTTCTCCCCCTCTCTTGTGGAGATCTATTCGATGTAATCTCTTTTTGCGGTGTGTTTGTCGAGATCCGATGAATTGTGGGTTTATGATCAAGTTTAATTATGAATAATATTTTAATCTTCTCTGAATTCTTTTATGTATGATTGAGTTATCTTTGCAAGTCTCTTCGAATTATCAGTTTGGTTTGGCCTACTAGATTGATCTTGCTTGCCATGGGAGAAGTGTTTAGCTTTGGGTTCAATCTTGCGGTGTTCTTACCCAGTGACAGAAAGGGTTGCAAGACACGTATTGTATTGTTGCCATCGAGGATAACAAGATGGGGTTTATATCATATTGCATGTGTTTATCCCTCTACATCATGTCATCTTGCTTAAAGCGTTACTCTGTTCTTATGAACTTAATACTCTAGATGCAGGCAGGAGTCGGTCGATGTGTGGAGTAATAGTAGTAGATGCAGGCAGGAGTCGGTCTACTTGTTATGGACGTGATGCCTATATACACGATCATGCCTAGATAATCTCATGACTATGCGCTTTTCTGTCAATTGCTCGACAGTAATTGGTTCACCCACCGTAATACTTATGCTGTCTCGAGAGAAGCCTCTAGTGAAACCTATGGCCCCCGGGTCTATCTCTTACCATATTTGCTTTCAATCTACTTTTATTTGCATCTTTACTTTTTTCATCTATCTTATAAAATATCAAAAAAATATTATTATCTCTCTATCAGATCTCACTTTCGTAAGTGGCCGTGAAGGGATTGACAACCCCTTTATTGCGTTGGTTGCGAGTTCTCAGTTTGTTTGTGTAGGTGCGTGGGTCTTTTGAGGAGCCTCCTACTGGATTGATACCTTGGTTCTCAAAACTGAGGGAAATACTTACGCTACACTTTGCTGCATCACCCTCTCCTCTTCGAGGAAAACCAACGCAAGCTCAAGACGTAGCAAGAAGGATTTCTGGCGCCGTTGCCGGGGAGGTCTTCGCTCAAGTCAAGACATACAAAGTACCCATCACAAACCCATCTCCCTTGCATTTACATTATTTGCCTCTCGTTTTCCTCTCCCCCACTTCACCCTTGCCGTTTTATTCGCCCTCTCTTTCCCAATCTCCTCCTCTCTTTTTTGCTTGCCGTTTTTCTATTTGCTTCTGTGTTGGATTACTTGTTGCCATGGCACAAGGTAATACCAAGTTGTGTGACTTCTCGAATACCAATAATAATGATTTCCTTAGTACTCCAATTGCTCCTCTTAATGATGTTGAGTCTTGTGAAATCAATGCTGCTTTGTTGAATCTTGTTATGAAAAATCAATTCGCCGGCCTTCCTAGTGAAGATGTCACTACTAATTGTTGATTTGTGTGATATGCAAAAGAAGAAAGATACGGATAACAATATTGTCAAATTGAAGTTGTTGCCGTTTTCTCTTAGAGATCGTGCTAAAGTTTGGTTTTCGTCTTTGCCCAAAAATAGTATTGATTCTTGGAACAAGTGCAAAGATGCTTTTATCTCTAAGTATTTTCCTCCCGCTAAGATCATCACTCTTAGGAACGATATTATAAATTTTAAACAACTTGATCATGAGCATGTTGCCCAATCTTGGGAAAGAATGAAATTGATGCTTCGCAGCCCTACTCATGGTTTGAATTTATGGATGATCATACAAAAAATTTATGCCGGTTTGAACTTTGCTTCTGGAAATCTCTTAGATTCGGCCGCTTGAGGCACGTTTGTGGAAATTACGTTAGGAGATGCTACAAAATTGCTTGATAATATTATGGCTAATTATTCTCAGTGGCACACCGAAAGATCTTCTAGTAAAAAAGTGCATGCTATAGAAGAAATCAATGTTTTGAGTGGAAAGATGGATGAACTTATGAAGATGTTTGCTACTAAAAATACTCCTCTTGATCCCAATGATATGCCTTTGTCTTCCTTGATTGAGAATAATAATGAATCTATGGATGTGAATTTTTTGGTAGGAATAGTTTTGGAAACAATGCTTATAGAGGAAATTTCAATACTAGACCGTTCCCTAGTAATCCCTCTAATAATTATGGAAATTCCTACAATAATTCTTATGGTAATTTTAATAATATGCCCTCTGATTTTGAGAATAGTGTGAAAGAAATTTATAATTTCTCAAAATAATTTTAATGCTTTGCTTGAAGAAAAATTGCTCAAAGTTGATGATTTGGCTAGGAACATTGATAGACTTTCGTTTGATGTCAATTCTCTTAAACTTGGATCTTCTTCTCCTAAGCATGATATCAATGAGTCTCTCAAAGTAATGAGAATTTCCATTGACGAGTGCAAGGAAAGAACCGCTAGATTGGGTGCTAAAAAGAAAGTTTTATAAAAGCGTGTTCTTCTAGTCTCCATGAAAATAATGATGAAGATATTAAAGTTATTGATGTGTCTCCAATTAGATCTATGTGTTGCAATATGAATTTTGATGATTATGGGAGTGATGATGAATCAACTTTGCCTAGAAGGCGGCCCAAAAATTCGGAATCTTTAGATCTTGATGTTAAATTTGGTAAAAGAGAGATTGGAGAATCCTCAACTTCTAATAATGATGAACCTACTAACTCGGATTTCAAGGAATTTGATTATGATAATTGCTCTTTAAAAGGTTGTATTTCCTTGTTGCAATCCGTTGTTAATTCTCCTCATGCTTATAGTCAAAATAAAGCTTTTACCAAACATATTGTTGATGCCTTGTTGCAATCTTATGTTGAAAAACTTAATTTGGAAGTTTCTATACCTAGAAAACTTAATGATGAGTGGGAACCTACTATAAAGATTAGAATTAAAGATTATGAGTGTTTTGCCTTATGTGATTTGGGTGCTAGTGTTTCCACGATTTCGAAAACTTTATGTGATATTCTAGGTTTCCATGATCTTGATGATTGCTCTTTAAATTTGCACCTTGCGGATTCCACCATTAAAAATCCTATGGGAAGGATCAATGATGTACTTATTGTTGCAAATAGAAATTTGGTGCCCATAGATTTTATCGTTCTTGATATAGATTGCAATCTTTCTTGCCCTATTATTCTTGGTAGACCTTTCCTTAGAACGATTGGTGCGATTATTGATATGAAGGAAGGGAACATTAGATTCCAATTTCCTTTAAAGAAAGGCATGGAGCACTTTCCAAGAAAGAAAGTCAAATTACCTTATGAATCTATCATCCGTGCTACTTATGAATCTAGTGCCAAAGATGGCACTAGTTAAATCTATCTTTGCTTTTATGCCTAGCTAGGGGCGTTAAACGATAGCGCTAGTTGGGAGGCAACCCAATTCTTCTTTATGTTTTTTTGTTTTTTCTGCTGTTTAGGAATAAATCTTGCATCTACTCTCTGTTTAGATGTGTTTTTATCTTTTAGTTAGTGTTTGTGCCAAGTAGAACCTATAGGATAACCTACGATGATAGTTGATTTGATTCTGCTGAAAAACAGAAACTTTGCATGCGCGAATATAATTTTGTTAAATCACAGGAACGTGATTTTGCGTTGATTCTTTTTGCTTCTCTTCAATAGACAAATTTTCCAGGACTTACTATTTTGGTAGAATTTTTCGAGTTCCAGAAGTTTGCGTTAGTTACAGATTGCTAAAGACTGTTCTGTTTTTGACAGATTCTGTTTTTCGTGTGTTGTTTTCTTATTTCAATGCATCTATGGCTAGTAATTCAGTCTATGAACCATAAAGAAATTGGAATACAGTAGGTTTAACACCAAATTAAATAAAGAATGAGTTCATTGCAGTACCTTATGTGGTGGTTTTTTTTCTTTCACTAACGGAGCTTATAAGATTTCCTGTTGAGTTTTGTGTTGTGAAGTTTTCAAGTTTTGGGTAAAGCTTTTATGGACTATGGAATAAAGTGTGGCAAGAGCCTAAGCATGGGGATGCCCATGGAACCCCAAGATATTCAAGAATAGACAAAAGCCTAAGCTTGGGGATGCCCCGAGAAGGCATCCCCTCTTTCGTCTTCGTTCATTGGTATCTTTACTTGGAGCTATATTTTTATTCGCCACATGATATGTGTTTTGCTTGGAGCATAGCGTATTATATTACTCTTTCCTTTTTAGTTTACCACAATCATCCTTGATGTACACACCTTTTGGGAGAATCCTATTTGATTAGAATTTGCTAGAATACTCTATGTGCTTCACTTATATCTTTTGAGCTTGATAGTTTTTGCTCTAGTGCTTCACTTATATCTTTTAGAGCACGACGATGGTGTCTTAATTTTGAAGAAATTGCTAGTCTCTCATGCTTCACTTATATTATTTTGAGAGTCTTTTAGAACAGCATGGTATTTGCTATTGTCATAAAGTTGGTCCTAGAATGATGAGCATCCAAGTTGGGTGTAATAAAAACTATCATAGGAAGTGAATTGGATACTATGATCAACTTGATACTTGATAATTGTTTTGAGATATGGAGGTAGTAATATTAAAGTTATTCTAGTTGGGTGATTATGAATTTAAAGAATGCTTGTGTTGAAGTTTGTGATTCCCGTAGCATGCACGTATGGTGAACCGCTCTGTGATGAAGTTGGAGCACAATTTTATTTATTGATTGTCTTCCTTATGAGTGGCAGTCGGGGACGAGCGATGGTCTTTTCCTACCAATCTACCCCCCTAGGATCATGCGCATAGTGCTTTGGTTTTTGATAACTTCTAAATTTTTGCAATAAGTACATGAGTTCTCTTGATTAATGTTGAGTCCATGGATTATACGCACCCTTTCACCTTTCCACCATTGCTAGCCTCTCTTGTGCCGCACAATTTTCTCCAGTGCCATACACCCACCATACTCCTTCCTCAAAAGAGCCACACTACCTACCTATTATGGCATTTCCGTAGCCATTCCGAGATATATTGCCATGCAACTTTCCACCATTCTGTTCATATGACACACATTACTTTGATCATATTGTTCTTTGCATGATCATGTAGTTGACATCGTATTTATGGCAAGGCCACCTTCATAATTTTCATACATGTCGCTCTTGATTCATTGCATATCCCGGTACACCGCCGGAGGCATTCATATAGAGTCATATCTTGTTCTAGCTTTGAGTTGTAAATCCATAAAAGTGTGATGATCTTCATTATTAGAGCATTGTCCTCGTGAGGAAAGGATGATGAAGGCTATGATTCCCCCACAAGTCGGGATGAGACTTTGGACTTTACAAAAAAAAGTGGCCAAAAAGAAAAAAAAGAAGGCCAAAGAAAAACAGAAAAAGAAAAAAAATAAAATGAGAGAAAAAGAGAGAAGGGACAATGCTACTATCTCTTTTTCCACACTTGTGCTTCAAAATAGCACCATGATCTTCATGATAGAGAGTCTCATATGCTGTCACTTTCATATACTAGTGGGAATTTTTCATTATAGAACTTGGCTTGTATATTTCAATGATGGGCGTCCTCAAAAGTGCCCTAGGTCTTCGTGAGCAAGCGAGTTGGATGCACACCCACTTAGTTTCGTTTATTGAGCTTTCATATATTTATAGCTCTAGTGTATCTATTGCATGACAATCCCTACTCACTCACATTGATATCTATTAATGGGCATCTCCATAGTCCGTTGATACGCCTAGTTGATGTGAGACTATATTCTCCTTTTTCGTCTTCTCCACAACCACCATTCTATTCCACATGTAGTGCTATGTCCATGGCTCACGCTCATGTATTGCGTGAAAGTTGAAAAAGTTTGAGATTATTAAAGTATGAAACAATTGCTTGGCTTGTCATCGGTGTTGTGCATGATTAAATACTTTGTGTGATGAAGATAGAGCAATAGCCAGACTATATGATTTTGTAGGGATAACTTTCTTTAGCCATGTTATTTTGAGAAGACATGATTACTTTGATTAGTATGCTTGAAGTATTACTATTTCCTACGTCAATATGAACTTTTATTTTGTATTCATTTGGATCTGAACATTCATGCCACAATGAAGAAAATTACATTATGAATTATGCTAGGTAGCATTCCACATCAAAAATTCTCTTTTATCATTTACCTACTCGAGGACGAGCAGGAATTAAGCTTGGCGATGCTTGATACGTCTCCAACGTATCTATAATTTTTTATTGTTCCATGCTATTATATTACCCCTTTTATATCATTTTTGGTACTAACCTACTAACTGGAGGCCCAACCCGTATTGCTGATTTTTTTGCCTATTTCAGTATTTCGAAGAAAAGGAATATCAAGCGGAGTCCAAACGGAATGAAACCTTCGAGAGCGTGATTTTTGGAACAAATCTGATCCGGAGAGCTTGCAGTGCAAGTCAAGAAGCAGCCGAGGCCCCCACGAGATAGGAGGGCGCCCCCCTGTAGGGCGCCCCCCCTGTCTCGTGGGCCCCTCGGGCGGCCACCGACATACTTCTTCCTACTAAATATACCCGCGGACCCCGAAAACATCCAGGAGCACCACGAAACACAATTTCCACCGCCGTAACCTTCTGTATCCGTGAGATCCCATCTTGGAGCCTTCGCCGGCACTCTGCCGGAGGGGGAATCGACCACGGAGGGCATCTACAACAACACCATAGCCCCTCCGATAAGTTGTGAGTAGTTTACCACAGACCTATGGGTCCATAGTTATTAGCTAGATGACTTCTTATCTCTTTTTGGATCTCAATACAATGTTCTCCCCCTCTCTTGTGGAGATCTATTCGATGTAATCTCTTTTTGTGTTGTGTTTGTCGAGATCCGATGAATTGTTGGTTTATGATCAAGTTTATCTATGAATAATATTTTAATCTTCTCTGAATTCTTTTATGTATGATTGAGTTATCTTTGCAAGTCTCTTCGAATTATCAGTTTGGTTTGGCCTACTAGGTTGATCTTTCTTGCCATGTGAGAAGTGTTTAGCTTTGGGTTCAATCTTGCGGTGTTCTTACCAGTGACAGAAAGGGTTGCAAGACACGTATTGTACTGTTGCCATCGAGGATAACAAGATGGGGTTTATACCATATTGCATGTGTTTATTCCTCTACATCATGTCATCTTGCTTAAAGTGTTACTCTGTTCTTATGAACTTAATACTCTAGATGCAGGCAGGAGTCGGTCGATGTGTAGAGTAATAGTAGTAGATGCAGGCAGGAGTCGGTGTACTTGTTATGGACATGATGCCTATATACATGATCATGCCTAGATAATATCATAACTATGTGCTTTTCTATCAATTGCTCGACAGTAATTTGTTCACCCACCGTAATACTTCTGCTATCTCGAGAGAAGCCTCTAGTGAAACCTATGGCCCCCGGGTCTATCTCTTATCATATTTGCTTTCAATCTACATTTATTTGCATCTTTACTTTTTGCATCTATCTTATAAAATACCAAAAATATATTATTATCTCTCAATCAGATCTCGCTTTCGTAAGTGGCCGTGAAGGGATTGACAACCCCTTTATTGCGTTGGTTGCGATTTCTTAGTTTGTTTGTGTAGGTGCGTGGGACTTTTGAGGAGCCTCGTACTGGATTGATACATTGGTTCTCAAAACTGAGGGAAATACTTACGCTACACTTTGCTGCATTACCCTCTCCTCTTCGAGGAAAACCAACGCAAGCTCAAGACGTAGCACTCAGCATCTTGTCTTTTTATTTATCTTTGGATAATTTGCGTCATCTTCTCGCTTCTTCTCCTCCCTATACGCGTGCCAACGCAGGAGCTTTGCTACCTTAGGGTCCGCGAAATAGCGCTGCAGACGAGGAGTGATCGGAAAGTACCACACCACTTCTCGAGGAGCTTTCTTCCTCTTCTTGTATCGAGTGACGCCACACACCGGACATATGGTAGACTCCGCGTGCTCGTCCCGATAAATGATGCAATTGTTCATGCACACATGGTATTTCACATGCGGTAAATCCAGAGGACACACGATTTTCTTCGCCTCCTCGAAACTGGTCGGGCACTTGTTCCCCTTGGGAAGACGTTCGTGCTAGAATGACATGTTCTCGTCGAAGCATGCGTCGGTCATTTTATGTTTTACCTTCATCTCCAGAGCCATGAGCGTTACTTTCAGGCGGGTATCCTCGGGCCTGCATCCTTCATACAATGGAGTAACCGCGTCTATCTCTAGTTGATCCAGCTTTTGGCTTTCTCTCGGGCGGCAGCTCTTGTGTTATCCGTCTGGTTGAGAAGCATCTCTTGTATATGAGGGTCCTGCACCCAGCCCATCGATGGTCCATCGTCGTCTGCTCCGTCGGCATCTTCATCTTCATGATCATGCCCTTCGTCTACTCCGTCATCTTCCTCATCATCATGTCCTGCATCTTCTACATGATGACTATGTGCAGCATCACCGTCGTGATCATGTCCTGGAGTTTCTTCTTCTTCTCGCCCACCCGAGCCGCGGTGGTTGTCTTGCTGCCCTTCCTCATTTCTTGCCCGGCCCCCATGGACGACTTCATAGTCATCTTCATCACCTTGCCACCGATAGCCATCCATGAAACCACGCAAGAGTAGGTGGTCCCGCACCTGCCCGGAATCCGGGTCCGCAATAAGGCTCTTCAGCTTGCATCTTCGACACAGACATCTTATCTCCGTCTCATTCGTTTGAAGCATCTTGACCTTCACGGAGCTCAAAAACCTATTCACGATGCCTTCGGTCATCGTGCGGACCATGATCGCCTGCAGGGTAGAGCAAAACGATATTTTAGAATTAAAAAAATTGGCATGACTTTTCCTAAAAATAGGACCAAAAAGAATGCATAATACGAAAATTCTCACCGAAACGGAAATGAATCAACATTCCGACAAAATATTGGCAACTATTGCATTTCAAATACCGGTACCTACAAACACAAACATATATGCAACACCACAAACATATGCAACACCACGAACATATATAGATCTAGCTAGGCCATAAAAAGTGCATGTGCACATTGTTGGAGGGAGAACAACATAAAGATAGCTTCCCCCTTACTTACCTATCAAAAAAAGGTAAATTTAACCACTTAATTTGGATGAATCTATGGTGTAAATGATGTGAGGAGGAGGAGGCAGCCGAGACAAGCTTGGAGGAGGAGGTGGAGAGAATGAAGTGGGGAAAATGAGTGGGTTGGTGTGACTGTCCAAAATATCTTGTTGGTCCCAGGTTACTAATGGTACACCACCTACTAATGCGCCATTAGTAACCCTGGTTACTAACGGCGCACCTGCTGGCGATGCGCCATTAGTAGTTTCGCAGTATATATATATAATGGCGCACCCTGGCATAGTGCGCCATTACTAGTTTTGCAAAAAAAAAACCACAGTAGTGGCGCACTGTGTGGCTGGTGCGCCACGTGCGCCATTAGTAGTTTTGCAAAAGAAAGAATAAAAAAAACTACAGTAGTGGCGCACGGTGTGGCTGGTGCGCCATTACTAGTTAGAACTAGTAATGGTGCACTGTGCCTGGGTGCGCCATTAGTATGTTTGGAAAAATTAAAAAAAATTGCTACTAGTGACGCACCATGTGTCTGGTGCACCATTAGTGTTTTCCACACTAATGGCGCACCAGCACATGGTGCGCCACTGCTATATAGTAGTGGCGCACCACATGTCAGGTGCGTCATTAGTATCCGTTTCATCTATAGCCCTTTTTCTAGTAGTGCATGCTCCAACGCGACGCGGATGCGCTCCGGCTCGAGGAGGAGGAGGAGCGCGCGCGGCTTGCCGCAATGACGCCGCCCCAACAGACGCCGGAGGAGGCTGTCCTGGCAGCGTACCAGGCGGCGTTCGGGTAGGCTGGCCCTGCTCCGGTCTTCATCGACCTCACCGACGATGGCGCGGACGCTGGCAAGGGCAAGAGCAAGGCCGACGATGTCTAGGGCAGCGTGTCGGCGGCAGCAGGCGGGTGCAGACTTTCTTAATGTTTTATTTAATGTTTATTAGGTTTAGCTGGACTTTGGCCGGCGTTTGACTTGCCACTTTATGTTTAGTTATGTTTATTTCGTGCACCTTGTTATTTTTTTCCATGGCGGCACATTTGGATTGGCCTCTCCGTTGGGTGGTCAAGCCGACCCATTTTAAAATGTGGACGCGCACGTCCGCCTGGCCGATCCAAACGGACAAAAAACGGACAAAGCGCGCGTCCGTTTGGGTCGCCCCGTTGGAGTTGCTCTTAGGACTAGGATGTTAGTCAGTGTGATATACAAAGAGTATTAACTGTCTTTTATGTCACCCCGGAAAAGAAAAAACAGTATTTTAAGTCGGAAATGCGGTGGACGAGCGTGTCGGTGGACCTTAAAAAAACATATGTCTAAAGCGCAAAAAATATCAGAAAAAATTGTAGATACACAAGTACACATATAAGACGCTGAATAAAATTTTCATAATAATGTACTTTCATACGTGGCACAGACAAAAAGCAAATACATCATATCTGATCTCCCAATGGCCTGTATCATAGTGAATATCTCCAGCAGCTATGACTCGGATGAGTACCTAATTATCACATAGAAGTGCGGCCTGATTGAGTGGAGCAGCAGAAGCAAGTTGGGAACCTAAAAGCAGAGCCCTTGGCTTCTGCATGAAGAGGGGGATTAACCGCTTCACTAATGATAACATTTGTTCTACGATTTACTTGCTCGTTGCAGATGTATATGGCAATTCATGTACCATGCCTGTGTACCTTTATGTTCCAGGCTGCATCAGTAAAGATTTTGAAACCTGTTAGCCACTTTGATTTGGTAAAGTCGAAAGGATGCAAAACAATTATATGCGTTTCTTCTGGTCTTCATAAAGCTTTCACTCTTCTACTGTTTTAGCAATTTTCGTTACTTGCTAAAATTGACTTGTGAAAATAAAGCTTGCACTTATGCCATGCTACTTTTGAACAGACTAAATATTTCTACTTTGTCATGAGCATATAAATCAAGTTATTGTGTTGGCTAAACATGTTAAAGTTTAGTATATCTGACACACACGCTTAGCCACAAACGGTAGGACACGGCAACGCGCGACAAGGCGCCCTGCTGGTCTATTATTTTTTTGAACCGGGCATTACCCCTTTCCATTACTGTGACATAACGGAAATACATCAAATGTCCAGAGAGGAGGCGGGAAAGGGGAAAGCGAGTTCAGGCATCGCCGGGAAACCCACTGTAAGCACTCGCCATCGAGATTACCTACTGTGGGGCGAAAACCCGACGACACCATTACATCACAACATCAGCCGAAACCAACAGACAGTTTAGTTTTAACTAGCCAAGGGACAAAGGGCCTAAGCACCCAACCAACACACAACACGCAAGAACAACAGCCCTTCCTGTGTAGCAGCAAACATCATCCTTTTTAGTTCTCTTCATTTGTTCTGGCCTGGGTGACCTTTGGCAAGCCCCATCTTCCTGGTGCGCCACGGCACAGATCTGCATTAGTCTTGAGGCGTTGATCTTTAGCATGTTCGCTCCAGTCCTCAGGTCCTCCGCATCCTTTTGTTGTTTCATCAGCCCTGCCCAGTAACAAAGAAGAGCACAAGTAGAGAAAGTGCATTCAAATGGGTTTCTGAGCGGTATAAACTCAAAAGTAACTCTGTTGCGACACGTCCAAATCGCCCAGCATATGGCAGCAATGCCCGCTGTGTAGAACACTTCCCCTTCTGGGAAAAAGAATAGCACCACGCATATGCTTGCCATAGGTTATTTGGACATAAATCAGTCCCAAACATACAAGCCACCGCTCTCCAAGTTACCCTGGCCACTGGGCAGGTAAAAAGAGATGTTGAGATGTTTCTTTTGCAGCACAAAAGGAGCATTTGGGCAGGTAAGAAATAGATGTTGAGATGTTTCTTTTGCAGCACAAAAGGAGCATTTAGGATCTTTTTTCCACCCCCTGTGCTTCATCACCTCTCTGGTTAAGATTGCATTCTGTGACAATTGCCACGTAAAGATTTGGATCTTCAGAGGTATATTCGCTCTCCAAATCCAGTTATAGTTACATCCCGTAATATGTCTCTCTAGGAATGCATAAACTAAGCGAGTGGTGAAGTAGGTTTTGGAACCCAGCCCCCACTTGATTTTGTCACCCTCACTAGAAATGCAAATCTTACTGACTGTATCTACCATCTGATGCCATTGCTCCCCCATTTCATGATTTAGCCTTCTTCGAAAGAAGGACAGAGGATCAGCCGCTAGGCAGGCATTGACAGTACAGTCAGGATAATTGCATATAGAGAACAATCTGGGGAATTGTTCACAAAATGGTAATTGATCCCCAACAGGATCTCTCCAAAGCCTGGCAATATTGCCAGATTGTATCACCACACGCCTACCTGCCATATAAAGGTCTTTCACTTTCATTATCACCTCCCAACATGGGGAGTCGCTGATTTTCCCTTTAACCGAGCCAATAGTATCTCTACGAAGGTATCTAGCCTTAATAATATCTTGACATAAACCATTTTTGGTCTCCAGTTTCCACCACCACTTGGTGAGCAAACTCAGATTCTGTTTATGCAAGTCTTTAACTCCCAGCCCCCCTTTGTTTTTAGATCGACAGATCCTGGTCCGTTTGACCAAATAATACCTCTATTCTTAGTAACTTGCCAGAAAAATCTTCTTTTGTGTTTATCCAATCTTGCAATCATGGTCTTTGACAGCAAGAACATGGACAAGTAGTAAAAGGCAATGCTTGGGATATTAGCATTGAGCAGAGTTAGTCTACCTCCCGAGGAAGCATTGCTCCCTAAACCACACACACATCTTTTAATGTATCTTTCTTCCAAAAATTCCCAGTCCACTCCTTTTAAAGTTGAGTAGCTTACTGGTACTCCCAAGTATTTCATGGGGAAATGCCCAATCTGGCAATTAAACATATCAGCATATATTGTCAGAATATCATCATCCCTTCCAACACACAAAATCGCACTTTTTGGAAATTGATTTTCAGTCCTGACATTAGCTCAAACATATAGAGCAATATTTTCATATTAAGGGCTTTCTCGGGGTCATGCTCGATGAAAATCACCATATCATCAACATATTGTAAGGTGGCCACACCATTTTCCACTAATTCAGGGGCAAGCCCAGTAATCAGTCCATTATTCTGTGCTTGACGCACCATTTTGGACAAACATTCAGCTGCAATGTTAAATAAGAATGGAGAAATAGAGTCTCCTTGTCTTACTCCTTTGTAACTTTGGAAATATGGACCCAAAGTGTTATTTAGTTTGACACTAACTATTCCATTTTGAATGATTTTCTTCATCCACCCACACCAAGTGGCGCCAAAATCTCTGTTTTCTAAGCTTTGTAGCAAAAACTCCCAATTCACCTTGTCATAAGCTTTCTCAAAATCTAGCTTAATGGCAATCCCCACTTTCTTACTAATATGGGTGTAATGTAGGATCTCATGGAGGGACATGATCCAATCCATGATGTGCCTGTTTTTAATGAAGGCATTTTGGTGTTTACTGAACAACACATCAGCATAGGGAGCCGCTCTATTATCTAGAACCTTGGTGATCAATTTATAGGGGCATCTAAGCAAACGGATGGGTCTGAATTGCTGAATATTATTAGCTCCGTTAACTTTTGGGAGTAGAGTGATAATGCCATAGTTAAGCCTATGCACATCCAATCTCCCCTCATAAAAAGCTAGAAAAAGATTCATTATATCTTTTTTAACAATCTCCCAACAATGCTGGTAAAATTCAGCAGGTATATTGTCAGGCCATGCATGGGGCTCTGTTACTGTTCATCGAGAACAGAGCTGTTTTGACTTCTTCCTCAGAAAAAGGTCTAGTCAAAATCAATTGTCAGCCTCATCTAATCTCTCGTTATCCCCCAAATCTCAGGATCAAGAAGAAATAAATTCCCAGGGGCTGGCCCAAACAAAGACTTATAAAAATCAGTGGCATGCCTCAAAATATTATCAGTCCCTTCAATAGCAACATAACCACATTGAATGATGGTGTTTTTCCTTTTAAGTCCATTAGCAACTTTTTGATAGTAGGCTGTGTTACTATCTCCTTTAAGCAACCAGCGTTCTTTAGATTGTTGTAGCAGAAATAATTCCTCATTAACTAAAATTTCATTCAACGCAACTAACAACTCAGTTTTTTTACAAAAGATACCAGGATCAATATTTCCTTTCTCTTCCTCCTCCTCAATCCATCTCAGCTCCTCTGATTTTCCTTTTTCTGATTTTTTCATGACCAAATTTATTCCAGCCCCATCCTTTGAAGAACTTTCTAAAACGTTTTCATTTGATATTTAGAATATCAATTGGGTCAGTGGCTTTCACATATCGATTCCAGATTTTCTCCACTAAGGGAAGAAACTTAATTCAAATCTAAATTCTCTTGTATGTGGAGATCTGACAACATGGTTGTCAGAGGACAGCAAAAGAGCATTATGGTCTGATACATCTCTGACTAGTTTCCTAATATTGACTTGAGGGAAAATGTTCTCCCAGTCACTACTCATAAGGACACGGTCTAATTTCTCAAGAGTTGGATGGGATTGGCCATTGGTCCAGGTGTACATCCCCCCCACTCATATAAACCTCCCTCAAATATATAGCATTGATCACAGAGTTAAACAGATCAGAATAAGTGGAATGCTGCCATGGATTGTTCTTTTCCCCAACATGCCTAAGGATATTAAAATCTCCTCCAATAAGTAAAGGAGATGATATATGGCTACAGAACTCAGAAAGTTCATTTAGAAAATCCTCATTATCTTTATCATGTGCAGCACCATACACAGTGCACAATGTCCACTTCTTTTTTTCTTTATTATCAAAAAATGAAGCTTGCAGGATAAACCTACCCTTCTTCCACACTACTCCTTCAAATCTTTCTTTTCTCACTCCACAAAGGATTCCTCCAGATCTCCCTATAGATGGAACAAAGTTCCATTCATAAGTCTGGTATGGGTCAATTTTTCTAAAGAAACTGTCCATATAACTTTTTCTGTGGGTCTCTTGCAGACCAATAAAGTCCAGCCAATGGTCTCTAATGATATGAGAGAGACAGGAGCTCATTCCTTTCTTCCCTGCCCCCCTACAATTCCAAAAGAGACCTATCATTTAACACCAGTTTTCTTTCTCCCCTTCCACTGGTGGCCCTGGAATGACGGACAGGGCTACCAGGTCTTTTTTTCCCACCCCTATCAGGGTTTTGACTCCTGGTCACTAGCCTGGAAATAACCACATCGACTTTTGGGCTTCTTTTTTTCTAG
Organism: Triticum aestivum; assembly: GCF_018294505.1. Classification (NCBI taxonomy): domain Eukaryota; kingdom Viridiplantae; phylum Streptophyta; class Magnoliopsida; order Poales; family Poaceae; genus Triticum; species Triticum aestivum. The sequence goes on from NC_057810.1 coordinate 12,376,702, forward strand.
ACCTGACCAAGGTGAATTCCTCCTCTAACTCATCCACTTCTCCTGCCCAATCATCACTGGCAGGAGTTATATCTCCTTTGCCATTAGTGATGTATAACATTTCTCCTTCCATACCTTTTTCAGTATAGTATTGATACGTCTCCAATGTATCTATAACTTTTTATTGTTCCATGCTATTATATTATCCCTTTTGGATGTTGATGGGCTTTATTCTACATATTTATATCATTTTTGGGACTAACCTACTAACCGGAGGCCCAACCCATATTGCTGTTTTTTTGCCTATTTCAGTATTTCGAAGAAAAGGAATATCAAACGGAGTCCAAACAGAATGAAACCTTCGGGGGCGTTATTTTTGGAACAAATCTGATCCGGAGAGCCTCGAGTGCAAGTCAAGAAAGCTCCGAGGGCCCCACAAGATAGGAGGGCGCCCCCCCTTAGGTCGCGCCCCCTGTTTCGTGGGCCCCTCGGGCGTCCACCGACGTACTTCTTCCTCCTATATATATCCATGGACCCCGAAAACATCCAGGAGCACCACGAAACACAATTTCCACCGCCGTAACCTTCTGTATCCGCGAGATCCCATCTTGGAGCCTTCGCCAGCACTCTGCCGGATCTCAATACAATGTTCTTCCCCTCTCTTGTGGAGATCTATTCGATGTAATCTCTTTTTGCGGTGTGTTTGTCGAGATCCGATGAATTGTGGGTTTATGATCAAGTTTATCGATGAATAATATTGGAATCTTCTCTGAATTCTTTTATGTATGATTGAGTTATCTTTGCAACTCTCTTCGAATTATCAGTTTGGTTTGGCCTACTAGATTAATCTTTCTTGCCATGGGAGAAGTGTTTAGCTTTGGGTTCAAACTTGCGGTGATCTTACCCAGTGACAGAAATGGTTGCAAGACACGTATTGTATTGTTGCCATCGAGGATAACAAGATGGGGTTTATATCATATTGCATGTGTTTATCTCTCTACATCATGTCATCTTGCTTAAGGCGTTACTCTGTTCTTATGAACTTAATACTCTAGATGCAGGCAGGAGTCGGTCTATGTGTGGAGTAATAGTAGTAGATGCAGGCAGGAGTCAGTCTACTTGTTATGGACGTGATGCCTATATACATGATCATGCTTAGATAACCTCATAACTATGCGCTTTTCTATCAGTTGCTCGACAGTAATTTGTTCACCCACCGTAATACTTATGCTATCTCGAGAGAAGCCTCTAGTGAAACCTATGCCCCCCGGGTCTATCTCTTATCATATTTGCTTTCAATTTACTTTTATTTGCATCTTTATTTTCTGCATCTATATCATAAAATACCAAAAATATTATTATATCTCTATCAGATCTCACTTTCGTAAGTGACTATGAAGGGATTGACAACCCCTTTATTGCGTTGGTTGCGAGTTCTTAGTTTGTTTGTGTAGGTGCGTGGGACTTTTGAGGAGCCTCCTACTGGATTGATACCTTGGTTCTCAAAACTGAGGGAAATAATTACGCTACACTTGCTGCATCACCCTCTCCTCTTCAGGGAAAACCAATGCTAGCTCAAGACGTAGCAAGAAGGATTTCTGGCGACGTTGTCGCGGAGGTCTTCGCTCAAGTCCAGACATACCAAGTACCCATCACAAACCCATCTCAATAGCATTTACATTATTTGCCTCTCGTTTTCCTCTCCCCCCACTTCACCCTTGCCGTTTTATTGGCCCTCTCTTTCCCAATATCCCCTTCTCTTTTTCGCTCGCTTTCTTCCGCCTTTCTTTTGTTTGCCGCTATGTCTGAAATCGGGGAGATTATCGTCGATATGGACAATAATGATAACATGAAAAATCCCGAGGCTCCGGCCGATGAACCCCCTATCTTGCATACAAAAAAGTTTCGAATCGGTAGTGGTAACATCATTGGCAAAGGCGTTATTCAAGATTTCTTTACTTGTGTCGGTGCTTTACCTTCCATGGGTTGTTCTATTCTTCATAGAACTAGTAGTCTTGCGGACGCTATCGCTATGCTTGTATTTGAAATTGAAAGACAATTTATGCATATGAATCCTTGCATACAGAGAATTTTCCTAGAATTCTCTAATATTGAGCATTCTTCTGTTAAGCGCGTTGTCACCATCTTTTTGGCTCACGAGTTTAGATTTATCATAAGAGAGGCCAAAGAAATCTTTGCGCACTATAGGGTGGATGTCGGTCGTCCTCCCATAGAGGCGATCCTCTATGATCAAGAGGAATTTAGGCGTTTTCAATCTTCGGACTACGTTGCTTTTAATGAAAACCTTAGAAAAAAGGTTCCTATCAATGTCTTGGTTGATTGCATTAACAAACTTAATAAGGATTTTGCTCTTCGAAACTATGAGCTAGGATAATCTCTTGAGTATAGGCTCACAAGATTTTGCCAAAAGAATGCTTTTAGTGATGAAATAGTTGTGCACTATGAAGAGCCGAAGGAGGAACCCGTTCCTCCTGTGATTGATCTTGGGGACATCTGTCCCACTAAATTTAGCCCTTTTGATTAGTTTTTCTTTCCCCAAAGAAAACTTTCCGCCGAACGTAGAGAATATGAGATGAGCCTTCAAGATCTATCTTATTATTATGGCACTCGTTAGATCTATCTTCGCTTTTATGCCTAGCTAGCGGCGTTAAACGATAGCGCTAGTTGGGAGGCAACCCAATTTTTCTTTATGTTTTTCGTTTTTGCTCCTGTTTAGGAATAAATCTTGCATCTACTCTCTGTTTAGATGTGTTTTTATCTTTTAATTAGTGTTTGTGCCAAGTAGAACCTATAGGATAACCTACGATGATAGTTGATTTGATTCTGCTGAAAAACAGAAACTTTGCGCGCACGAATATAATTTTGTTAAATCACAGGAACGTGATTTTGCGTTGATTCTTTTTGCTGCTGTTCAATAGACAAATTTTCCAGGACTTCCTATTTGGGTAGGATTTGTAGAGTGCCAGAAGTTTGCATTAGTTACAGATTGCTACAGACTGTTTTTTTTTGACAGATTCTGTTTTTCGTGTGTTGTTTGCTTATTTCAATGCATCTATGGATAGTAAATTAGTTTATGAACCATAAAGAAGTTGGAATACAGTAGGTTTAATACCTAAATAAATAAAGAATGAGTTCATTGCAGTACCTTATGTGGTGGTTTTGTTTTCTTTCACTAACGGAGCTTATAAGATTTCCTGTTGAGTTTTGTGTTGTGAAGTTTTCAAGTTTTGGGTAAAGCTTTTATGGACTATGGAATAAAGGGTGGCAAGAGCCTAAGCTTAGGGATGCCCATGGCAGCCCAACATATTCAAGAGTATCCAAAAGCCTAAGCTTGGGGATGCCACGGGAAGGCATCCCCTCTTTCGTCTTCGTTCATTGGCAACTTTACTTGGAGCTATATTTTTATTCGCCACATGATATGTGTTTTGCTTGGAGCGTCGTGTATTATATTAGTCTTTGCTTTTTAGTTTACACAATTATCCTTGCTGTACACACCTTTTGGGAGAAGCCTATTTGATTAGAATTTGCTAGAATACTCTATGTGCTTCACTTATATCTTTTGAGCTTGATAGTTTTTGCTCTAGTGCTTCACTTATATCTTTTAGAGCACGAGGTGGTGTCTTAATTTTGAAGAAATTTCTAGTCTCTCATGCTTCACTTATATTATTTTGAGAGTCTTTTAGAACAGCATGGTATTTGCTATTGTCACAAAGTTGGTCCTAGAATGATGAGCATCCAAGTTGGGTATAATAAAAACTATCATAGGAAGTGAATTGGATGCTATGATCAACTTGATACTTGATAATTGTTTTGAGATATGGAGGTAGTTATATTAGAGTCATGCTAGTTGAGGTGATTATGAAAAATATTTGTGTTAAGGGTTGTGATTCTTGTAGCATGCACGTGTGGTGAACCGCTTTGTGATGAAGTTGGAGCACAATTTTATTTATTGATTGTCTTCCTTATGAGTGGCGGTCGGGGACGAGCGATGGTCTTTTCCTACCAATCTATCCCCCTAGGAGCTTGCGCGTAGTGCTTTGATTTTTGATGACTTCTAAATTTTTGCAATAAGTATATGAGTTCTTTTGACTAATGTTGAGTCCATGGATTATACGCACCCTTTCACCCTTCCACCATTGCTAGCCTCTCTTGTGCCGCACAATTTTCGCCGGTACCATAAACCCTTTATTTATCTTCCTCAAAACAACCACCATACCTATCTATTATGGCATTTCCATAGCCATTCCGAGATATATTGCCATGCAACTTTCCACCGTTCTGTTCTGACACACATTGCTTTTATCATATTGCTCTTTGCATGATCATGTAATTGACATCGTATTTGTGGAAAGGCCACCTTCATAATTTTCATACATGTCGCTCTTGATTCATTGCATATCCAGGTACACCGCCGGAAGCATTCATATAGAGTCATATCTTGTTCTAGCTTTGAGTTGTAAATCCATAAAAGTGTGATGATCTTCATTTTTAGAGCATTGTCCTCGTGAGGAAAGGATGATGAAGGCTATGATTCCCCCACAAGTCGGGATGAGACTTCGGACTTGTGCTTCAAATAGAAAGGCAAAAAAAAGAATAAGGCCAAAGAAAAAAAAGAGAAAAAAAAAGAAAAAAAATGAAATGAGAGAAAAAGAGAGAAGGGACAATGCTACTATCTCTTTTTCCACACTTGTGCTTCAAATAGCACCATGATCTTCATGATAGAGAGTCTCATATGTTGTCACTTTCATATACTAGTGGGAATTTTTCATTATAGAACTTGGCTTGTATATTCCAATGATGGGCTTCCTCAAAAGTGCCCTAGGTCTTCGTGAGCAAGCGAGTTGGATGCACACCCACTTAGTTTCTTTTGTTGAGCTTTCATATATTTATAGCTCTAGTGCATCCGTTGCATGGCAATCCCTACTCACTCACATTGACATCTATTAATGGGCATCTCCATAGTCCGTTGATACGCCTAGTTGATGTGAGACTATCTTCTCCTTTTTTTCTTCTCCACAACCACCATTCTATTCCACATATAGTACTATGTCCATGGCTCACGCTCATGTATTGCGTGAAAGTTGAAAGAATTTGAGATTATTAAAGTATGAAACAATTTCTTGGCTTGTCATCGGGGTTGTGCATGATTAAATACTTTGTGTGATGAAGATAGAGCAACAACCAGACTATATGATTTTGTAGGGATAACTTTCTTTAGTCATGTTACTCTGAGAAGACATGATTACCTTGATTAGTATGCTTGAAGTATTACTATTTCTTATGTCATTATGAACTTTTATTTTGTATTCATTTGGATCTGAACATTAATGCCACAATGAAGAAAATTACATTATGAATTATGCTAGGTAGCATTCCACATCAAAAATTCTCTTTTTATCATTTACCTACTCGATGACGAGCAGGAATTAAGCTTGGGGATGCTTGATACGTCTCCAACGTATCTATAATTTTTTATTGTTCCATGCTATTATATTACCCCTTTTGGATGTTTATGGGCTTTATTCTACATATTTATATCATTTTTGGGACTAACCTACTAACCGGAGGCCCAGCCCATATTGTTGTTTTTTTTTGCCTATTTCAGTATTTCGAAGAAAAGGAATATCAAACGGAGTCCAAACGGATTGAAACCTTCGGGAGCGTTATTTTTGGAACAAATCTGATCCGGAGAGCCTGGAGTGCAAGTTAAGAAAGCTCCGAGGACCCCACGAGATAGGAGCCCCCCCTGTAGGGTGCACCCCCTGTCTCGTGGGTCAATCGGGCGTCCACCGACGTACTTCTTCCTCCTATATATATCCACAGACCCTGAAAATATCCAGGAGCACCATGAAACACAATTTCCACCGCCGTAACCTTCTGTATCTGCGAGATCCCATCTTGGAGCCTTCTACATCAACACCATAGCCTCTCCAATGAGTTGAGAGTAGTTTACCACGGACCTGCGGGTCCATAGTTATTAGCTAGAAGGCTTCTTCTCTCTTTTTGGATCTCAATACAATGTTCTCCCCCTCTCTTGTGGAGATCTATTTGATGTAATCTCTTTTTGCGGTGTGTTTGTCGAGATCCGATGAATTGTGGGTTTATGATCAAGTTTATCTATGAATAATATTGGAATCTTCTCTGAATTCTTTTATGTATGATTGAGTTATCTTTGCAAGTCTCTTCGACTTATCAGTTTGGTTTGGCCTACTAGATTGATATTTCTTGTCATGGGAGAAGTGTTTAGCTTTGGGTTCAATCTTGCGGTGATCTTACCCAGTGACAGAAAGGGTTGCAAGACACGTATTGTATTGTTTCCATCGAGGATAACAAGATGGGGTTTATATCATATTGCATGTGTTTATCCCTCTACATCATGTCATCTTGCTTAAGGCGTTACTCTGTTCTTATGAACTTAATACTCTAGATGCAGGCATGAGTCGGTCGATGTGTGGAGTAATAGTAGTAGATGCAGGCAGAAGTCAGTCTACTTGTTATGGACGTGATGCCTATATACATGATCCTGCTTAGATAATCTCATAACTATGCTCTTTTCTATCAATTGCTCGATAGTAATTTGTTCATCCACCGTAATACTTATGCTATCTCGAGAGAAGCCTCTAGTGAAACCTATGGCCCCCGGGTCTATCTCTTATCATATTTGCTTTCAATTTACTTTTATTTGCATCTTTACTTTCTGCATCTATATCATAAAATACCAAAAATATTATTGTCTATCTATCAGATCTCACTTTCGTAAGTGACCGTGAAGGGATTGACAACCCCTTTATTGCATTGGTTGCGAGTTCTCAGTTTGTTTGTGTAGGTGCGTGGGACTTTTGAGGATCCTCCTACTGGATTGATACCTTGGTTCTCAAAACTGAGGGAAATACTTACGCTACACTTGCTACATCACCCTCTCCTCTTCGGGGAAAACCAACGCTAGCTCAAGACGTAGCAAGTATCTTTTTTTCTCCCTCACTTCTAACTCTTTCTAGCTCTCTTAAGATAGCAATACTAGAAAAATTATTATCAGGGATCAATACTCCCATTTTAGTCGCTCTAAGCATCATCTCATGATTAGATAAAACTTCAAAAGATTTATGGGCCGGTTCATTACCTTCCAGATTTCTCTTTCTTGAGATAGCAGCAGCTTTATCCTGCATCTTGGCCTCCATATTCTGCATATTCCTCACACTGAGTCTCAGACCAGCTTCTGGGATAAGAGGAGGGGTAGGAATCACTTCCCCCATATCATCAGAAGATGTGGGGAACTGTACCATATAGTCAGTTTCCCCCCTTCCTTCTCAAACTCCTCTCCCTCAAGCTCCTCGACCTGCTCATTTTTTGTTGATCCAAATGAGATATATGCAAAGCAGATATATCTTTTGAAATCAAGTCATCACCAGAAAGACTCTTAACTGCCTGTATCTCATCGATATGCTTCTCAAAGTTCTTTGTAGCAGGAATTGTGATGGATTTAAAAAGGTTATCTTTTTCACATGCCTCATCGGCTATAGTTTCATTCAGGAGAGTATTATCATCAGTTTCCTCAGATTCATATTGCTCATCTTCCACAGAATCAGTTGGGCCATTTTTCCCAGCATCCATATATTTACTGGGCCAGACCCTCTTTCTTTCTCATTAGACTTGGGGCATGCCCGAGAAAACTGCTTGTCATATGGTGAATTCCCTTTTACATTGCCAACCTAGGCACTCTTAAGTTCTCTTTCTGGGTCTCTCACCAAAACCTTGTCAACTTCGTAAAACAAGTCAAAGAAATGTGTGCCCAAGACTGCTTCTGCAACTCCAGGTAGGTCATCCACATTGCGACATCCAAGCCGGACCCATACAAATTCTGGCTTATGTAGGGTGGCCATGTCGATTTCAAGTGGTACACCTACCAGAGATGAAACATAAGCCAAATTTCTCTCGTTTCTCCTCTCCAATGGAACGTTTGCTACCTTGACCCAAGCTATTTGCATCACACCCTTAGCCCCAACATTAGCCGACCATGGAACAATTTTCACCACCACTCCACAAGATTTCAGCGTCATTTTATCATTATAACAGGCCATTTTAACATCTCTCTGACTAGGGAAGCGCATGACATAAGTATTGGGACCAATAGAGTGAGCAGTACAATGACGTTTGGTCCCGATATAATCAGAGAAAGCATCCTCAAGTTCCTTCACACTAGCCTCTCCCTCGGTCACTGTGATAACTACACTAGTAGCTTTCTCTTTTAGTTGCTTAGCAGTACATGAATCTGGAATATAGAAAAAACCCTGGCCCTTGGCCTGAAAAGCACACATCGGTGCCACACACTCCCATGGAAGGAAAGCAACACAAACCGATACTAGGTGTCTCATCTTACTGCAACTCTCACAAAAGGCTTGCGGACAACTAGCAGGAGTATGGCTAGTAGATTTGCACATTAAACATGGATCATAAGCTTTGGGTGGGGGCACCTGAGAGGAAGGCTCAGCTCGGGCAATGGAGTCGTAGATCTGCTTCTTCTTGTGGATTTCTGCAGCGTTGAGACCAGGAGGATTAGGGTTCTTCTCCACCCAACCCCCACCCCCCAGATCTGGCCCTCTTGGCTCTCTCCGCAGCCTCATCCTGCCGCTCGGTGTCGTCCGATGCCGACGCCGCCTTCCTGTTGGTGGAGAGGTCGTCGCTGTCGCCGTCCCTGGACCATGAGAAACGACCCCGACCGCGCCCTCGGCCGAATCGACCAGCTCCGCGCCCCATCCGCCCAGATCCGAAGCACTCCCGACGATTTCCGTGGAAGGCGTGGCCGCCGAGGTTCTCCATCTCGCTCTGCTCGCTTGGATTGAAAGTAACCACCATTGCGTAGGATCTGTGGTCGCCTCCAATCTTCCCCTCCCACCAGAGGAAGGAGGAGGGGAATCTCGATCTATGGTTTCTCGGGGTCTCCCAGAAGTGAGATAGAGCGGCGTGTAGGTCACGGATCGGAGTGGGAGCGGCTTTTGTACCCACGGCATCCTGTAGCACCCCATGGCTGCGCGGATCTCCGTCCACGTGTCGAGCATCAATGATGGCCGCCCCACTCGCGCCTGGATGTGGCCCTAGAATCCCGGGGCCCCGCCATCATCCGTCCTGAACGCGGTGCGGAGGAAGATCTCGCCATCAGAGGAGGAAGATCCACGGCGGAGGAAGATCTTGCCGTCGGTGAAGTGGATGGTGCGTGCGGACGCAAGGTCCACCACAAAGGAGACGTGCCAGCGGACGTCAAACTCCATCCCGGTGCTTAGCTTTGGCCTACTTTGACATCAAACTCGAGGGGGACGCCGCTTTGACCTCTCAAACATAGTTGTTATATACACGCAGTAAATATAATCGAGGCTTGCGTCTTCTAGTACTTCCGACTTATCCTCTCCCCCAAATCTGCTTCTTCATTTCCCATACCTCTGCAGCCACTGTAGCATGGAGCAAAGCACCCACGGGTGCCCAGTTGGACGGAGCTCAGATCCATGGTAATCCATCTCTGCTGCTCAGCAGGACTCGCCGCTTCGATCCTTCCTTCCTCCACCCTCCCGCCGTGGTCACCGTGACAGAGCAACGAGGCCGAATCCATCCTCGCCCGCCGCCGTGACGCCCTCCTCTGCCCCCCTCGAGCCTTGAGCCGCAGGCCGTACGGTGGTGCCGAGCTCCAAGCAGGGTGGCAGATCCTCCCAGAGCTCCAGGCGTCCGGTCAACAGCAATCCTTGTTAGATCCATCCGGCTGTGCTACAGTAAGTTCAAAATCCGGCTGGCTGCGTTGGTGGATTGGAGTGGAACTGTGATAGGCCCCCCGTGCTTGACTCCAAGTCTCCTCAATTCCCAGGTTTGACTTCTGTCCTCCTTCTCCAGCGACCAGGCTGCCTCTCTAATAACTTCTTCATTGCTTCCTGGTATACAGCAAGAAAGCAGATAACAAGAGGGAGACAGTGAGATTCGGCCGGCCATGGAGTTCGCCACAGGGGCGTTGGGCACCCTACTCCCCAAGCTGGGGGAGCTGCTTCTTGATGAGTACAACCTGCACAAGGATCTGAGGAAGGGGATCAAGGACCTGAGGGATGAGCTCCTGGTCATACAAGCTGTACTTCTGAAGGTGTCCGATGTGCCACTAGACCAGCTTGATCAGCTGGTCAAAATTTGGGCAAACGATGTCAGGGAGCTGTCCTATGCCATCCAGGACAGCCTTGACTCCTTCATGGTGCGCGTTGAAGGTGTTGAGCCTACCAAACCACACACCTTCTTCGGGTTCATCAAGAAGACCTACAAGAAGGTCACCAAGCTCAAGATTCGTCGCGAAATAGCCAACGACATCAAAGACGTCAAGATCCAGGTGAGGGAGGTGAAGGAGCGGTATGACAGATACAAAGATGTTATTGGTAATACTAATGCCAGAACCGAAGTCGACCCACGAGTCTTGACCATGTACACCAAAATATCTGACCTTGTTGGCATTGAAAAGTCAATGGATGAGCTAACAGAGATGTTGTCTAAGGGCGATGATCTGTCCGGCCAAAAGCTCAAGGTTGTCTCTGTTGTTGGATTTGGAGGATTGGGCAAGACAACTCTTGCTAAAGCCGTGCATGACAAGCTTAAAAAGAATTTTGATTGTGGGGGTTTTGTTCCAGTGGGTCAAAGTCCAGACACAAAGAAAGTTCTCAGGGATATCCTCCTTGAACTTGACAGGGAGCTGTACAAAGCTTCAGCAACAATGGATGAATGGCAGCTGATCAACCAGCTGCAGAAGTTCCTAGTACGCAAGAGGTATGCATTTTTACCCTATGCTAGTGTCCTGCATGCTTTGTGTTGTGCTGACATCTAAGTGAAAATCCTAGTATGGGTGAAAACAATACAGTGGCATTACTATAACATGTATAACATCCAACTTAATAGCAATGCGACGTTATTGTCAGACAAATAAGGTTACAGTATTGTATATGGTTTATTCTTGCCTGCAGATCCGCCGCCGCCGAAGGATGCTGCCGGGCTAAGCTCGGGGCGGACAGCGGTGGCGGAGGTCCTCCTCCCCTGCTCGCATGTGGGTGGTGCAGGATCTTTATGCGAGTGTTGGCGCAGCTAAGATCGGATCGCAGCGCGAAACGACAGTCGACGGAGATCGGATCTTGGGCGGCGGCCGCATGTTCTGTGCACGGCCTTGGGAGGCAGTTGGGTTGTCCAGTCCAGCTTGGTAGCGGCGGCGTAGATGAGCGCCATGGAGGGTCGGTTGTATGCGGGTGTGGCCTTCGCTCAGTGGCCGATCGTTGTGCCCTGCTATATACGGCGGCGGATCTGGTGGTTATCTCCTCCGTCGGAGGTGGTCGGCCTGAGGCTGGGTGGTCGAATCTCAAGATCTGTCATGTAGTCCCGGCTACGATTTGGGGAGACATAGTAGCCGGTGAAAACCGAGCCGACCGCGGGTGATTGCTGCATGAGCATCAACTGACTCGAACACACAGACGTAGTGCTAGTCTATTGGATTAGCAACATGGAAGTAAACACAATCAGCTAACCATGTGTGCCAGGGAGCTGTGTTTCAACTTTCAATTGGCCAAGCTTGCAAATAATTTCTTCCGAGTGTTTGGGTACCAAAACCATATCAGCAAGACCAGTAGAACAGATGTGGCACATCTATTCTTCTGCTAAAAATCCGAGATTATTACCATCAAGCACTTAACTGAGTAATTACATTGACTTCAGTTTTGCGGCTAATTAGTGGACATCCAATTATCTACAATATAACCATGTGAGAATGATAATTAAAGACTCAAGTATGCAAAAGAATGCTTTTAAAGTTTGAGAAGTACTACTGTATGTTATTGATGGCATCCAGAGGGAGTATATTATATTATATTATATTATATTATATTTTTGCTATAGTATGCCTTTTTTTTGTTCTGGTGTGTTGGTGTGCTTGTTCTTGTGGGTATACTACTGTATGTTAGAATTTTTTTTTCTAATTAAAGATCTTGCCTCTTATGGAAATAGGTACTTTTTTGTGATGGATGACATATGGGATATACGAACATGGGAAATGATTAAATGTGCTTTCATGGACAGTCATCCGGAAAGTAGATTAATCATGACTACTCGTATTGTTGATGTTGCCACAAAAGCTGGTGGTATCTACAACATGGAACCACTTTCTGATGATAACTCAGAAATATTATTCTATACAAGAACATGTGGTGGTGAAGGACTAACTTCCTCTAACCAACATGCTGAGGTGACTAACAAAATTTTGAAGAAATGTGGCGGTGTGCCATTAGCTATCATTACAATTGCCAGCTTGCTTGTTGGAAAGCAGAGCGAGGATTGGTCTAAGGTGTATGACGCCATTGGTTTTGGGCATGAGGACAGTGAAGTTGTTCAGAACACAAGAAAGATATTGTCTTTTAGTCATTATGATCTACCTTCGCACCTGAAGACATGTTTATTATATCTAAGTATGTTCCCTGAAGATAGCTTTATTGAAAAAAACTCGCTCATATGGAAGTGGGTCTCTGATGGTTTTGTTCCAGATAGGTCATTTCAGTTAGGAGAGAACTATTTCAGCATGCTAGTAAATAGAAGCATGATCCGGTGGATACATCGTGATGATGTTTTGGATGGTCAAAGTGGTTGTCGTGTTCATGACATGGTGCTCGATCTGATCCACACCATATCAAATGAGGTAAACTTTGTCACAGTACATGATATGGAGCATCACGGCACATGTCCGGGAGGAAAGTCAGCCAACAAGGTTCGCAGATTAGCAGTTCATGGAAAAAGTGGGAAACACAACTGTAGCATTGCAATGGAGCATGTAAGGTCATTTAATGTTGTCGAGTGCAGTGCCAATAGTATGCCCCTGCTTTCGAGCTTTAAAGTACTGCGTGTGCTAGTTATTGAGGACTGTGTTTTCTCAGAAGGTAGTAGTCTTGAGCATCTCGGTAAGTTGGTGCAGTTGAGGTACCTGGGACTAGTGAAGACAGCGGTCAAGATCCCGGAAGGAATAGGGCATGATCTGAAGTTTCTTGAGATACTGGATGTAAGGGGAGGTTTGGTAAGTGAGCTTCCGCCATCTGTTGGTGAGCTAATGAATTTGAGGTGCTTGTGGGCTGATGTAGGTACAGTGATGAAGGGCGAGATAGGGAAACTGACATGCCTTGAAGAACTGGAGCTACATTCAGTTGAGAAGTGCCCAAACTTCTTCACTGGGGTGGGGAACCTGACAAAGTTAAGGGTGCTCAAGATCTTTTTCGGTGAAATAGAGGTGTCTGCAGGCAAGGCTCTAATGGGGTCTCTGTGCAACCTGGACAAGATTCATACTCTGACGGTTGTGGATGATGGTCGTGATGCTGACTATTCAGTTGTCCTCAATCATAGTTTGGAAGACTTGGCACCCTGTACAAAGCTGTATGAGTTCGTTCTGCCTATCATAGTTATACCAAGGGTGCCATCATGGATCAATCATTTAAGTATTCCACTCCTTTCTCGTCTATGGCTGCTTGTGGATGCAGTAGAAGTTCGGGATGTTCAAACCATTGGCAGGTTGCCGTCGCTTTTTATCCTTGGTCTCTGGAGTAAGAATGAAAAGAACATAGCATATACTTTTGGCAGCAATGAGTTTCACAAGCTGAGATGCTTGTTCACGAACAAGATAGAGATCGCTGTTGAAGAAGGAGCATTGCCGATGCTTGAATGCCTGGTATACAGTGCATGCGCTGAAAGAAAGGACCGTGCCAGCTTGGTGCCGTGGATGAGAAATAGCTGCCCTTTGCTGAAGGAAGTCACCTGTTCCCTTGGCTGCATTAACAGCAGCTACACGGAAGTAAAGGAAGCGAAGCAAGCGCTGAGGCAGGCTGCCACAACCCATCCTAATGCTGTGTATCTGGACCTTGACATAGAATACGAAAACTACGACGACGAGGCAGCTAAATTCATTGATAATCTCGAGTGGACCCTACATGGTCTGGACAGACCCGAGGATGTGGCCCGTCCTGCTGCATACCAGGAAGAAAGGATACGTCGCATGATTAGATCACTTGAGAGAAGATTACGTGACGCCGCGGAGCCTCGGGTCGGGAGGTACGGCGAACAAGAGATACGAGGCCTTGTTACCAAATTTAAGAGTTGGCTACATGATCATGCAGGCACCGGCCAGGATGAGGTACGGACATACCACTGTCCATCGTATTGATCGATTGATCGCTGTATTTATACATGTGTAAATATCATGTCGCTGAGGGCCGGCTGGCCGGTTTTCTAAATAATAAATCTGCAGGCGGGCAAAAGTGGTGCCATGGATAGTGACGACGATGATGATGAAGGTTATTGCGACGACGACCAAGCAGATGTACGTGCGTAGAAACTACACCATCATATTGATTCACACGCTTTGTAGAAAACCACATATCCCACATATCCCACACGTCATGTAAAAAGTGGTGCCGGCTGGGTTCTGTATAATTAATCTCCAGGTAGACGATGATGAAGCCACTTGCAGTGGGGATCAGCAGGAGGAGGGGGGCAGCCAACCTTGAATCTCTTCCCCCGGTCATGGGCTCACGGCCATGTATCTCAATCTGGTAAACAGGCAGCCTCTGTCTCTCCTTTTCTTCCATTTGTATCAACTTCTTTATATTTGCATCAGGAGCGATCGATGCGACTTACCTAATGAATCTGCTCATTTCGACTTTTACCAAATTTATACTGATAATTTTCTATAAAACTTTCCAATGTAATTTTGATGTTTGTAACCATTTTTTTGGTGATTCCAAATTCCCAAATTAAGGAATAAACAGCAACCCATCTGTACAGTTTCATCTTTTAATTAGAAATCCGCCCATAAACTTTCTGCTTACAGGATGGTGGCCATCTTGAAGGCTTCTACGGTCTTATTGTCACCTCTTGGAAGGCGTCAGCTTATTTCGTCCATGAGTGCGAAGAAAATCACGAAAGAAAAACGGTTTCTCCTTTAGCCTTAGACTGGGTTGCAAAAGAAAAAGCTAAAAAATATATTCAAAATCTTGAAAAAAATATTTATAGATAGATTGCTTTTTGGGGGGTGGGGGTATTTTTTACAAATTAATGTTTTTACCAAGAAAAATGAAATCAAAAATGTCTTATTATGTTCATGGCTTATTTTTTGTTCTTGTTTGATAAATACAAAAACCAAAAAAATGTCTTCATTATTTTCTTATGTGAGCTTTTTTATTTCTTTTTATTTCTTTTTTGGGAGGGTGGGTGGGGAACTCTGCGTATGCCATTGTAAGGTGACACTTATAATCACATAGCCGGTCTCAAGCCCGGAAAAAGGAGGAGAGACCACCAATGTGCTTTTAGATGGTATTATATATGTTCTGTTGAATTAACGATCGTGGCTGAAATGCAAGAAGCATTTAGGAGAAATATTATTCTGGTAGTTTCAAAAGAAAGAGTTGCCTTCTTTTTCTTAGATAATGAAATAAATATTTGTTGTATCAAAGATCTGTATGTTCAAGGCAATGAATCTCCATTGAGGTGTCAATCACAGTGTGTACCGACAGTTAACTCACTCATTAGATTTCTATTATTCTGGTCATATTATAGCTATTTATTTATTGGTTTCTCACTAATACATGTATTTTTTGTTCTTCAATCTTTTCTATGAAGCACTATTTTGTTCTTCAATCATTTGTCTGAACCACTCTGCAGTACATCTCCTCTTTGAAGGAATCCTTCACTCGCTTTCCTGCCGGCTGCTTGTGTTATACTATGTTTTATTGTTCAAGTTTTGACTTGCTTGTGTATCTGTTGATAATCAATACAACGTCATTTTCTAGCTTGGTGTACATAAGGATTCGAAGCTTATAGAAGAAGAATATCAAAGGTCTGAAGGATACCAAAGGATTAGGTATTTCTTTTTTTCTATGGTAATAAATTTTAAGTTCAAATATTGTTAATGCTCCAATATTCCTCAACTTTTCAAGCTCGGTTGTTGAGACAGAGTATAATATACACTACTCTGGTACAAGAGTAGTACGGGGTTGTTTGGTTTAGAGCCTTGAGATGCCCTCCAAAATATCGGTTGTTGACTAGGCTCTGGATGGCCGTTTGGATCGCCTCCAAAATATTGTTGTGTCGGCCCGCCCCAGCTCCCTTCTGCTACTCTTGCGCCAAATCGCTGGCAGAATCGAGGGCGGCCGAATCCCTCGCCAAGGTTTTTGTGTGCCAACAGCGCCCAGAATTTGGCAGGGCGAACGTGGGAACGAACCAAACAGCCCCTACATATGGAATTTTGCGTTTGCAACTAAGAATGTTTTTAGCAATACTTTTTATAAAACTAAAACATTGTAGGTACAAAATACGGTGGTTTTAAGATAACAGAGTATTTTTGGAGTATTGAGAATACCTGGACCGGTTTGGCATGTTTTTGTGCTCATATGTCCCGGTTCGTAAGTGAACCGGGACTAAAAGTTGTGGGCTTTAGTCCCAATCCTTTAGTCCCGGTTCCTAAACCGGGGCTAAAGGGCCTCTGGGACCGGGCCAAATGGGTCGCTTTCTATTTTTGCCCAAGTGCTCGATGAAATGCCAACAAGGTAAAAATAAAACCTCGCGTCCCGTTGGTATTCTATAGTGATTGTTCGTGATCGGAATTGACTGTTAATAGTGATTGGTTTGATATTGTAGAGCAGAGATGAACACAGCCGAATTCCTCGCCAGAGTTATTTAGTTGCATCGACGAAGTAAAAAATGCTTCACCAAGTGGTGTGCAAGCGGCGGAGTATGGCCCCAACATCCAAAGCTATTCAAGCAACAGAACACCAAGTTCGGCCACAAGCCCTTCACTTCACATCATTTCTACAAAGAGCTATGCAAGAATGAGAAGTGAATCCAAAGAATTGCGGAGACTACTAAGAAGAGGTCAAGGTTGAGCATATCCTTCGAGGACGACCACGAGATTGATGAAGATGACAACAATAGACCGGAAGAAAACAAGATTGCAAATGAAAGAAAGAAGTGGAATGCATTTTGTGGGACTTGCAAGGACGAACTTGTGGCAATGATCGAGACCAAGAAGGTGTTGGCGACCAAACGCAATTAAAGAGAAGACGGCGAGGTGGAATGAGCTCAAGGCCTTCGAGGATAAGAAGTGGAAGATCAAGTTGTCATCTGAAGAGTGAAAGTTGAAGGCCGAGGAGCATAGGCTTGCACTTGAGGAGGAGAGGATTCGTGATTGGAAGAAGGCCGAAGAGGGTGCTATCATGTTCATGAATACAAACACAAATGGATGAAACCGCAATAAAATATTGGGAGCTCACTCGTAGAGAAATCTTGGCCTCTCTTTGGAATGTTGGTGCTGGCCGAGAAGGTGGTGGTGATGGTGGCCGAGCGGTGATGATGGTGGTGGTGGTGATGGTGGTGCTCGTATTGGTGGTGATGGTGGCCGAGAGGATGGTGATGGTGGCCAATAGGATGGTGGTTGCGGTGATGGTGGCCGAGGGATGTCGAGGTTGATTTCTTTGCCCAGGACGTCGTTTGAGTGGTGGTGGCCGAGAGGGTGGTGGAGCATGCCAAAAATTGGCTCGATCCATAACATATACATGCTATGTTTGTGGTGATTTTGAATCAAATATTATATTTGAAGTGATGTCTTTTGGTTGAACTTTGCATGTTAAAATGCGGTGATGAAACTTTATGTTATGATGATTATTGCTATCCGTGTTTTAATTTGAATGATTTTAAGATATGTATTGTATATAGATTGTGTTTGTGCGGCTAGTATATAAAACGACCACAAATTTGATTTTACTCTGCTAACTATAGGGGATTGGCTAGGTGCGGCCGCCGTGTTCACTCCAATAACTTTACTCGAATTTTTACTCCACTAACTTTACTTCAATTTTTACTCCACTAACTTTTATGGGATCGGTTAAAATGCCCTAAGCGGTCAATTTATTCTCTGCAGGCCTCTTTAAACATCGACAGATGTACAGTTCTCACTATCAAATGATGGATTCTGAAACCAGAACACTTGCCGTCGAACCAGGCTGTTCTCAGTGAGTTCAACTCACCTAAGAGTTCCACCATTACAAATTGTGTCGTCGGAAATTTAATTCAGATTCGGAATTAATTTTAGTGCTGGTTTCTTTTACATATTATAACAAACCACTATTAGGTTAAGATTTCTTGTGAGCATGATGTTAGCCTTTGTTAGACTTTTAGGGCCTAGACCAACTAATGACCTCATCAACTATGATATTCTGTTTCCTCATCCAATTCGACCATGGAATCTCCCGTCGGAGTTCCATTAATGGTCCATGCCTCGTTGTTCTTTCCCCAAAGGACGAAGTAGAGCCCCAAGACCACGATCACGGACCCCACCAAACTTCCGAGGTGGAGCTGCTCGTAAAGGACCCAGACGTCGATCACGGGGTGATGATCTGGATGAGTTGCATGAAAGCGGTGTGTGTAGACGACCATCGCTACTCCATGGTAGTGTGTGTGTGTGTTTCTCTCTACCTGTGTGTGTATGTGTGTGCGTGTGTGTGTGTGTGTGTGTCGATTCTGGACGCGGTGCCTCGCATCGCTAGGCATAATTAGGGCACATATCAGCCTAACAAAATAATTCATCGTGTAAATAAAAGGAATATTCAATATATAAATATTAATCGGGCAATCCATGGGCATGATTCCATGTCTATACCCTACCCACGATTAACTGGGTTACTCATGGAGAAGACCCATGGGCGAAGTCGAGGACCAGTACCTTACCCATTTGATCGGGTAGGGTGTCCATGGACAGGATTGCTGGCTCGAGTTACAACCGGCAAAATCTGGTAAAAGTTCACCAGCCAAAAAAAGAGAAAGGGATTCCGTGGATCATACGGGGCCAAAAATGCAAAACTATCTCCACTATCAGGCACTAACATCCAAACTTTATACATAATGAAATTATATGTAGTTATGAAGGCACAGGACATTTATCGCTTTTCGTAACTTTCTGAGCTAACTTGTTTGTTATTTCTTTTTGTTCGGGATGTTTCCTGCAATTCTCTGTTCGGAATGCACATGTGGTATTTCTCCTTAAAAAATATTCCAAGCGAAATTGTGAAGGGCATCGTTGCTCTGATCTCCTAGAAAGAAAAAAATGACCGCTGGAAGCACTCTTCTTGCTTTGTTTCATTGATTAACACATTCTTAGATGGATAATCACAATACTTGGCGCAAATATAGAATTGTTACACATAGTTGTGCACCATATATTCTGTGAACCTATGAATCTCACCTATCAAAAAATATGAGGTGAAATGTAACGAAACATATGGATTTTGTTTTCTTACATAGTCTCTCTATGATGATATATTAATAGCTTCACTTGCTCGCACTCAGTCTATTACTATAGTATATTATGTGTTTAGAGAGATCGCTAGCCCGTGTTTATAGAGATCGCTAGCCCGTGTGAATACACAAGTTCATGATTAGTTCTATTTATTCTTCATTGAGGGAAAACATGCAATGTGTACATGTTTTAGATAATGCATTGTATATGTGTTGTTCCATGCCGGAAAGATCTGCTGGGCTTTATGGGCCGGATTGGATTAGGCCTTCATTGCCGGCTAGGCGATGGGCTGGCTCCCTCCACATCACCCCATCCGGTTGCCCAAACCCTATTGGGCATATGTAGCACCAGTTACAGGAGAGCAACTAATTAACGAGTGCTCTTTCGGAAGCCTCACAACGATCAACACCACTTGGCGCGCTCTCAGCGATTCGCCACGTGTCGCGCTCTGGACGCTCCCTTCGGATTTTGTTTTTTAAAATTTTCTGCACGCATTTTCGGAAACTATGGATCAACAAAGAGACTTCGAACAAGAAGAGATATTGGGGGATATAATCCGCGATGGAGGTGATGTCTTGTCGTTTCTCAACGACCTCGAACAAGGTTTGAAAGGAGAGGAAGCAGGCTACGGTGATCAAACAATGGAGGAGGAAAGTCATGATCATGATGGTGGCTCCGGCGACCGTGATGACGGCTCCGGTGATCGAACAGAGTCGGGATCAGCTGTTGTAAAGTCCGGCGAGGTATATATATATATATAGTCTTTGCTGACTAGCTAATTGATGCATTAATTGTTTTGGTATGTACATATATTAACTCTTCTTTCTTCTTTTATAGCCCTCCGGATCGAGCAAAACTTCGGTAACGAGGCGAGGGCCGAAATGAAAGGTTCACGATCACAGAAATCTTGCGCGATGGCCAACCGATTAAACCCCTCCGGACCAAGGAAACATTTTTTGCTCAGTGCGGGGTTCTTATTAGGGACATGATCCCGATCAGCATCCACCTATGGTATAAGCCTAAGAAGGAAGACCCTCAAGTTTCTTTTGTCGAAGATAGACAGAAAGATGATCTTTGGAAAGCGCTGAAGGTAAATTTCACCCTACCTGCAGAGGGGGGTCTGGAGAAGCCAGTTATAGAGCCATTGATCAAGGCTCATGCTTTCAAGAAGATGGTAGATCTATTCAGGAGGTGGAAGAATGAGTTGAAATCAACGTATGTCGACAAAAACAAGACTCCAGAATTCACCGGGCGATTTGACAAGATAAGAGATCACTGACCTGCATTTGTGGCCCACAAGACATCAGAGAAGAGTAAGAAGATGTCAGCGGTTAACAAGATAAATGCTGCAAAGAAGGAGCATCACCATCGCACGAGGTCAGGCGGCTACCTCAAAACCCGACCGTTGTGGGACAAGGCTGAGAAGAACTTGATTGCTAAAGGGGTCAAACCAGAGACATTGCACTGGCCAGACCGTTCAAGGACTTGGTTCTTCGGGGTTGGGGGAACTTTGGACCCCAAAACAGGGAAGTGGTATTGGACGGACGAGCAACTTGCAACACCCATCAATAAACTTTAGAATGCAATCAAAGCGCAGGAAGGGACGTTCGTTCCCGACAGAGAGAACGACGAGCTCACAAAGGCCCTCGGGAATCCTGAACACCCTGGACGAACACTTTCTCGCACTCAATCTATTACTATAGTATATTATCTGTTTAGAGAGATCGCTAGCCCGTGTTTAGAGAGATTGCTAGCCCGTGTGAATACACCGGTTGATGATTAGTTCTATTTACTCTTCATTGAGGGAAAACATGCAATGTGTACATGTTTTAGAGAATGCATTGTATATGTGTTATTCCATGCCGGAAAGATCTGCTGGGCTTTATGGGCTGGATTGGATTAGGCCTTCATTGTCGGCTAGGCAATGGGTAGCCTCCCTTCACATCACCCCATCCGGTTCCCCAAACCCTATTCGGCATATGTAGCACGAGTTACAGGAGAGCAACTAATTAACGAGTGCTCTTTCGGAAGCCTCGCAACGATCAGCGCCAATTTGGCACGCTCTCAGCGATTCGCCACGTGTCGCGCTCTGGGCGCACCCTCCAGACTTTATTTTTTTAAAAATTTCGCACGCATTTTCGTCTTTTTAAACGGTTTTTTTTCTGAATTTTTTTGGATGTTCTGGTTTTCCACCGGCCTTCCCTAGCTTTTCCACATGGTTCGGCTTGTCATGTATTAGCTATGCATTTTTAGGTGTTCCTAAATTATTTCCAGCTGGTTCTTTGGTCAAAGTCATAGAGACAAAAACAACGTGCTCCTAAATTGAAAGGCTATCACTTTGCATCTAGAGGAGGTCGTTTCGCTATTTTGAGGCGTCTGTCCGCTGTCTGCTGGGGTTGTGTTGGCTGTAATTCCAATTTGGTCTGTGCAGAGCTGAGGACTAACACGTATATTTCGTATCAGTTCTTGATTTGATCAAAAGATGGCTATACTCTGTACGGACTAGCATACGCAACCGAGATCTCAAAATGTCCAATATTTCTCCCGTCTGTCTTCTTGTGTTGCAGGCCTGCTTGTGCTTCCACTTCTTCTGCAGATTGATGCAATTCGTTATGGCACTTGTACAAGTGTCATGTTCATCATTCGTAGCTAATTTCGTTTTAGTTAGTGATTTTGTGTAGCTGTACTGCAGCAGTAATTTACATGCCACACTCTGCCTCTAAAACTAGGTATGCTAGTTCTCTAAACTGATCTGGTAAATGTGTCGTACATATCAGAAATAAGGGGTGAATTCTGTAATAGGAAACTTATGTGTGCAGCTAGTAGTTGGACTGAACAACAAAAAAGGGGGGGAAACCGTGAGTGGAATTTCCAGTCAGTGCTTGACCAGATCTTCATCCATTACTTTTTTTTTTGGAAAAGAATGTTAAAACACCCGGCCTAGAACATACATCAAGCCACCTGAGGCCACCACTAACACCTACAAACTCGATAATGTGGAGTGCTCTCACTCCTCATATCTAAAATCGATGTAGTCGCCGATCTATCCACACAACGTATTGGAACAAACAGCTGGTGCAGCAATCCTAAAGCATACACCACCTGCCGAAAAGGCATGACACAACATCAACTTGCCTTTTTTCAGCTCCTGTTTATGAAAGCAAAGGTTCCACTAACGTAGCACCTATCGACCAGGCATGACATGGCATCTCTACTGAAGATCCGTGCAAGACGAAACCGCTCCACCACCAGCCGCTGTGTTGCAGTGCTTCTCCACGAACGATGCTCCCAAGAGAGAAACCACACCGCATTACTGCCCTCCTTCGATTTGGAAGACTGGATCCTAGCGTTTCCATCGGAGAAGTACAAGTGGGTCGACATTATTACACAATGATGCCTTCATCAAGGTAATTGCGCAGAATGCCGGCATCGCTTGGCTCAACTCGGTTTTCACCGGCAACTATGTGTCCCAGACTCGCAACTGAGACTAGTTGACGGACTTCGAGATTGGACCACATAGCCTCGGGCCGACCACCTCCAACGGAGGAGATGGCCACCACCTCCAATCCTAGGGACACCGCGTCACCGCTCGCCCGCCATGAGGACACTGCCGCTGCCATGCCGCCGAGCTCTGCGCCTGCCTAGATAGGCAGCCCCACATCGGCCATCCCCAAGCAGCGCAAGAAAGGGGCCCCGCCGCCGGCCACCGCGAGGGACTTTGCCCCAGGGGCTCAGGCCGGCGGGTGAGTGTCTGGGAGGGCAGGGAGGAGGGGAGGGGAGGGAGGCGTGCGCCGTCGCCTGAGTCGCACGCAGCGGGGAGGACGCGGGGGCTCATATGTGATCTCGGAGCTCTTCATCCATTATTGAAAGAGGTGATTCGAGAATGCTGAAATGATACGTTATGTTGAGGGTATAATAGAAATATTTTGGGCGGAATATTAATTTTTTTTCTCGACAATTTGAAGCATGTTCAGTAGCTATTGATCAGTGCTTGCTCCAGACGCTGCTTTTGGCTGAAGAAATTCTCGAAAAAATGCTGAAGATCCCTACAGGCAATCAGCTCACCACATAGACGCTTCAGTGGTGACTTCGTAGATGAGCCGGATGTGTTGTTTGAGGACAATAGGTTGACCTACTATAATGTGTCGACCATCGCTCAAGATGAACATGATTCATGCAAGATGGAAACGTCGCGCGCCCAAACCATGGAGTGCAACATGATTCATGCACGGTCATCAAGAAACTGTGGTAAAGAAACTGTACAAACAATGGATTCACTTGTAAAAGATTCCCCGTGTCTCCCATGTCTAAAGGAGCAAACGAGTAATGTGCATGTTTTACATCAATTGAAGTAAGCATGAGATGCAAGGAGAAGGGATGGGGGCATCTACTGGACGTTCGAGAAGAGATGATCACGAGGAGTGTATGGAGTCAAGCAGACAGGGGTATGCATATATACTGAGTTCTCACACTTGTACGGGGAACTATATTAGTCTATCTAGGCAAGTCCCACTTGTCATCTTTAACCAACATCAATCAATCATGTGGCATATTCTCTTCTGTTGTTTGGGCATGTGTTGAATGCAGTCAAGCCGAGGGGTATGCTTATATGCTCAGTTCTCACACATGTACGTGGTACTATACTAGTCCATCTAGCCAAGTCCCACTTGTCATCCTTAACCAACATCAATCAATCATGTGGCATACACAGCTACCTCTACTATTCTCTTCTATTGGTTTGGCATGTGTTGGACGATGCCATTCCTCCTCCGTGCAGTGCTACATTAGCGATGCTCCTTCACTTTTTTTAATGGTTCATCAACCATCACAATGATTGGCAGCACCTTGGAATATTAGCTCTTTTGCGGTGTAATTTACTACTCCTATGGGCAAGTAGTATGGATTAATCAGAACCATCCATTGCGTGGGTATAAGAGAAAGGTATGATAGCTCCAGGGTGTCATACACCCTCTATGAACAGTGAATTCAAAAAAAAAAGAGGAAATAACTAGGACAAAATGAAACTTGGAGACATCAAATATGATCAAACTTTGTAGTTCTTTGCAAGTATTCATAACAAAATATCGTGTGGAGAAAGGCGTACACACGACTTTCAGATTTCAGTGCTAAAAGTGCTTCAAACTTCATGCACTAATTATTTTTTCTTGTGTAGAGCTCCTCAAATGTTTTTTTGTCCAGAAAACTTGCAAGCACCTACATAGTTTGTTCGTATTGGATGCTACAAAGTTTCAGATTTTCTTTCATTTATTTTCAATTTGTTTTGAATATACTGTTCATAGAGGTTGTAGGGGCACCAGGGAGCTGAAAACCACTCTCGTGGGTATAATAGACAATTCAGCTAAGGTATTAAATTTTAAATTTTCTTTTCGTGATGACAATTTAATCCAGGGTAGAGGCTCCGCATACAGAAATAGAGCGCAACGCTGCCGTTGTCGCGTGTGCCTCCGCCCTCGCCGGGAGATAGCGCACAGCGCTGCCATTGCCGCGTACGCTCCCACCCTAGCCGGTGCCCAGAAGAGAAGTCGGTCCAGCTGCTTCCTGGTTATATAGCCTACCCTACTAAATGCATGCGCGTGCGCATATAGCCGGAGTAGTCAATCAACTCAGCTCGATGAGAAGGTGTGCTGATCTCCTATACGTGTGGCAACCAGGCAAGTTGAAGCAACGCACAAGATTGAGCCTGTGCCAGCAGACCGCTTCCACCTGTGACCCCACACGATGCCCTTGCCCTGTGTGCCAGGTTTCCAACGCGACTTTCCTGTATTAGATAGCGGCCTGCCGACAACGATATAGTTATCATCACTGCACGCTGTTTATCCACCGTGTGGCTGAGTGAGATAGTACCGTTGCTGCCGGCTTGCCACCGAGTATGTTGAGTAGGTGTATGTGCCACCTAGTGAGTCTGTGAGGGAATGGGTGCCAATCCTAGATTAGTTGGAGAATTTTCATTTTGTCGAGAAACACCTTTCGAGTGCCGCTCGTTTTCGCACTAAGTATTGATTTATCTAGACCATTGGATCTGGTTGTTGGGTGGTCTATATTTACCTGTCCCTACCGTCAATAGCCTTGCCTTATTACATGTTTTTGGATTCGAGCATATGCTAGCATAGACAACCCCTTTTGCTCTGTGTGGCACACAAACTTTTCCGAAAGGTTTCTATAGGTTACAATTGAGAGTTTGAGACCACATATATGATCCAAAAGTTTGAACCAAATGGTGTCTACATGTTACTGATTTATACGATCATTATTTCCAGAGCGTCAGGACTAGCAGACTAAATAGAAAACTCCAAGATGCAAGCAAATGATTGTTAAAACATCAGTAGTCCCATGGATGACAACTGTAAAAGATTAAATACCATGAGTGAATCATTCTTTCCCCATGCATCGCATGCTTATCTACAACCTACGTGGTCAAAGTGGTTCTCCCTTGAAGAAAAACAAGGAGAGAGCATGGTGCTGCCGAGTTCCTCATATTTTTCGAATTAGATACTAACTGGAGTGTCTAGGAATTTATGATAGATCGAGAAGATGGACCAGGCGAGGGAGATTGTCGTGTCTATGCTGAATGAGGATTTGAAGATTTTATTTACCCCTTGAGTACATTTTCTGCGATGCATTAATACACATAGTACTAGTAGCAGGCCAGTAGCTTATTACATTGAGAACTGCTACAAATACAACTAAAAATATATTTTTGTTTCTCTTTTGTTGGAAAACCCTATAATAAGTGGTACTCAAATCAGGTGGCATGCTGACAAGTTAAAGGGTCCACTATATCTCTACTCTTAAAGGGGGACTTGATAGCTTCCCCTTCAAGTTAATATTAATGTCACGTGACAGAGCCTCCCAAATTATAATGGTGTTGCACCCGAACCAGTCATCCCCGTTCCCCTCGCATGCCACACGATGAAGATCACGATGCTGCTGGTACTCAAGGGCCCCAGGGATGCCTCCTCCTCCTAGTCGAGGGGAGGAGGCGGCGGTGATGGGAACGTGTCGGACGTGAGCAACATCGGCTTTTTCCAGTGGTCGGCCGTGCTTAAATTCAATATTTTCGTTGCCGGCAACGTGAGTTGTAAGTATCCACACATCATGTTTGTTCTCGACTTTCTAATACAGTTTCTGCTACCATCTAGTACAAAGGAAATGCAGCTCGCTACACATCTTTAATTGCCATTGTTGATGACATAGATACCCGTTTCTGCTCGGCAACGTGAGTTGTAAGTATCCACATATCATGTTTGTTCTCGACTTTCTAATACAGTTTCTGCTACCAGCTAGTACAAAGGAAATGCAGCTCGCTACGCATCTTTAATAGCCATTGTTGATGACATTGAACGCGAGTGGGAAAAACACAAGGATGGTCCAGATGTGTCGATGGCGGTTCGTAACGAGGGGCACGATGGTCATTTCAGGTGGGCATAGAGCGCGCGTAGACCAGTCGTAGAGCCATGTATGAGCCCGCACCGGCCCGTGTACTATTGTACGCTGGGCGTGTACGTATGTTATACGCTGGCGGTTGCGTTTACCCGCGGTCGTGTGCGTGGACGTGTGCGTGGATAGTTTCCAAAAAAAGTCCCCTAGTATAAGAGGAGGGGAACGGGCACCGGCCACATCGCCCACCCCATTTCCCCCAAATCGCCTCCCTCTCCCTCCTCTCTCCTCTGCCTCATCGTCTCCCTCACTGGCCACCCCACCTGCTCGCTCAGCACCACCGCATCCCTCTCTTCTCCTGCTTCCTTCTGGCTCGGATGGAGCAAGGCCGCGGGGAAGCTTTCTTCGCGGACGGAGATCTGCAGAAGACGGGCACGGAGACCGTGGCGATGCCGTGCAGACTCTCGTCGGCGGTGCCGGTGCAGGAGGTGCTGCATCCCCACGCGCTGGATCGGTTGCTGCGGCAGCGGGTCTGCAGGAGAAGAAGGTGGCCGCGGAAGACTCCATCGTGGCGGACTCAGCCGTGCCGGAGCTTGGCATCACGGCGTCGAGCGGCCCTTCTGATGGACCTGCGGACGCCGGCGGCAAGCACGTGGACGTGCAGATAATCCTTGCCCCCCTCCATTGGTAGTTACCCACGTTAAAAAGTAGATTTAGGTGTGAGGGTGTTTTGTTGTTGCTAGTTGCTGCATCCCCTTCTGATAATTAGGGTTCTTAGATGTTTGATTGATTTATAGTGAAGGTTAAGTTTAGATTCTGTGATTGAATCATCCAGTAGATCAAGTAGTTAGGGTTTTTAATGAGATGTTTAGTTGGGGTTTTTTTGTATTGGATTCAATTAGAGCCACTGATATGTAGAATATGTGATTGAATCACATCCAATAGATGTAGTAGTTAGGGTTTTTTAATTAGATGTTTAGTTAGGTTTTTTTTGTATTGGATTCATTTATAGCCTCTGATATGTAGAATGTGTGACTGAATCACATCCAGTCAATGTAGTAGTTAGTGTTTTTTAATTAGATATTTAGTTGGGGATTTTTTGTATTGGATTCAATTAGAGACACTAATATGTAGAATTTGTGATTGAATCAAATTCAGTAGATGTAGTAGTTATGGTTTTTTAGTTAGTTGATTAGTTAAGGTTAATTTGTATTGGATTCATTTATAGACAGTTATATATAGAATCTGTGATTGAATCATCCAGTAGATGTAATAGTTAGGGTTTTTTAATTGGATGTTTAGTTAGGGTTTTCTTGTATTGGATTCATTTATAGCCAGTTATATATAGGATCTATGATTGAATCATCCAGTAGATTTAGTAGTGATGGTTTTTTAATTAGTTGATTAGTTAAGGTTTATTTGTATTGGATTCATTTATAGACATTTATATATAGATTCTGTGATTGAATGATGTAGTAGATGTACTAGTTAATGTTTCTTAGTTAGACGTTTAGTTAGGTTTCTTTTGTATTGGATTCATTTATAGGCAGAGATAAATGTAATTAAATGGTGTGACTCAATGATGCAGTAGAAGTAAGAGTTATGATACTTTTATTAGATGTATGAGTTAGTGTTATTTGTACTGGATTCATTTATATCCAATGATATATGTAAGTAAACTTTGTGATTCAATGATCCAGTGGATTACTTTTATTAGATGTATGAGTTAGTGTTATTTGTACTGGACTAGTAAGCGTGTACGTGCAACGCACGTCTGTTGTCACCAGATGAATAGAAAAATAGCCTACTATTCCCTCATTCGTTTTGCAAAGTGTGGGAAGATACTTCAAAAGTCAAATGTTTCTTCGTTGACCAAATTACTCCATGTCACATATCCTCAGTTGCAATGCCAACCCTACAGAATGAAAATAATGCTAACTGACATTTATACTTACTTCAACTACCAACTTTTGCTATCCTCGTTTTTTGCTAACGACTGCTCCTATCCTATTTTTTTTTACTTGGAGCCCGAGCCCGTTATCGATTATTCTACAAGATGACAAAACTTTTGGAAAATACTGCAGGCACATTTTATTTTTCTTCAGAAATTATACTTCACAAAACAATTTCTTCAAAAAGTATGGAAAACTTCTAGGAAAGTGCAGGCAAATGCACAGTGCATAATTATTACTCCCTTCGTCTAGGTGTGTAAGTCATCTTACGAAAACCAAATAATCCCAAAACACTTAGGCGCGGTGCATTAAATTCTACCTCGTTTCTTGTTTCTTGACATATCAACCAATAAGAGATGTGGGGTGTGCATGCTTTTAATGACTTGAGACTATCAAACACAATGCGAGCAAATATAGTGTGTTGTATATGAATATTTCAATCAAAGGCTAGCTGAGGTCGTCTGCTCCATGGAGAATGATGGTTAGACTTCCATTCCCGATGATCCCCTTCTTCACCATTGCCACAAACTCCCCATAGTCAATTTGAACATCGTAATCAAATGTAGACATGATCAATTTGCATATCCAATTTGTAGTAATTAGCATAATAGTACAAACTAATCAACAGAGTTAATTGAAACTAATTAATTATTTTGAGATGGTGACTGCACTGAATAAACGTACTTACGTACGCATGTTCTCATTGCCGACCTCCCTGATGATGTCGCGATACCGACATCAGCTCGTATGTTGTACTCCCAGCACACCTCTTCCAGCAGGTCAACGGTGATGTACCTGTTGTCGTCCTCGTCAGTAGGCGAAGGCAAATAGCAGACAATGTTTGTTGATGTGCACTGTCGTAGTAGGCAATGCTTCTGCTACTCCATCTTTCCTTGCTCTCTGATAATCAGCCATTCTTGACGTGAAAATGCAAGTTGGCCCTATAGAACATAAACACGTCGTAGGTATCAGAGATGGGATCTGGAAGCTGCCAGCACATACGCCCAGATCGAGCAAGAATGACAACACCCCAGCTATCTCCATCACCAACTCCTTCAAGAATGTGACGAATAACTAATCAATCATCAATAAAATTGGAAAATAAAACTGAAACTTCTTACCCACCAATATTGATCTGATTTCTCATAATACAAGAGTTCACGTAAACTGCAGAAATTTCTAGGGGTAGCTCGACATGACTTTTCTAGCTAGCAATGCACTCAGCTTCAAGTGAAAATTCAGCTCACAATTTGGACAAGTAGTGATCTAAAGCGTCTTATATTTGCTTACAGAGGGAGTACATAATATGAAAACTATTATAAACGTACTATATAATACACAGAGTATGTGAGGTCAACTCAACACTTAAAATAATCAAACTGTACTTTATTAAGTCTCTCTAATTTTCCCCACCGGTGACATGGAAGCGATGCATCAAATGAGTGTCAGTGGTACCCCCCCCCCCCCAGCATCGGCGGTTGCTAGAGAGGATAGCAGGCGAATCCCACGATGACGAGCGAGCATGAACATTCGGCGTGCTTGTATGGAGCTCAAAATATTGGTGATATGGATGATTAAGAAAGTGCGACATTTGCCAGCAAGCTCACAATATGTAAATATTGGTACATTTTTTTCCCTATGGTCCTAGAAGCCAGCAATTTGGTATGCATAAAACAAACATGAACCGAAACTTGAGCATATAAGGGTGCCTAATGTTTGAAATAATAGCTGCAAAGAGCTGGGTTTTACTAACTTGGCATACAAATTAATTGCACAAGACTTGCTTTGTATGGACAGAAAGTTAGAAAGACATCTTTTAGAAAGATGCTACCCATATATGAGAAACAACAATGTGCTTTGATTTTTAACTCGTTTTGCCAAGCAGCACTACTAATTTAGTAACATGCTAGTGTAGGCAAACAACCTCATGTCATAATAATTGATGCGGCATCATGAGCTTTTACTGAAATATTTGGAGCAGATTGCTACATGTAAGAGATTCATGGGAAAAGATTCGGACCAATGTGTTGAAACAACACTTGTTAGTTGCAATACATGATTCACAGCTTTTATCCTATCATGCTAACTACACATGGAATTTAATCACACAACAACATTCATTCCTTACAAAACTTGATATGTTTTATTAAGACTCGTACAAATATACTTTTAGACATGAGGATCAGAAACTAACCTGGAAAGCACAATTGTTAGGTGACGCCTCAACATCCATATCATAGTTTCGCTACTTCCCATAAGATTCCTAGTGAAGCAAGAAAAATATGCTTTTCAGATTTGCTAGTTGCAGCCTCAAATCCTACCTACCAATTTGTTCATAATAAACAGAATTCATGTCAAGAAAAGAAAAGGTTACCCCAAACAAATGTGCACCCGACTTAATCTCTCTCAACAGAACTGCAGTGCACATGTTTCTCTCTAGCAAATATCTTCCTTGCTGCATTTCTTTCAGTCTGGATGGATCTCCTCGCTTCCAAAGGCACGAACAAGATTACTGCATGCAAAAGTACTGCGAAAACAAGATTGATACAAGTTAATACAAGATTCTACTTTGCTTCATTGCGATCCCTACAAAAACACTGTGGGCTGCCCCTTTTTGGTGAGTGGACCAGGCTGAAAATAAGATGGAATGAATATTTCATGTAATATGCTATTGGAAGTTAATAACATAGCAAACAAAGCTTGAAACAGTTCATATAGATGAGTTTATGTTTCATACCAGTATCAAGCAATACATTTGGAAAAATTATGCTTTGTACCATGACGACATCAGACAAAAGCTAATTAAATAGACCATCCGCGGCGAGGCGAGGTTAACGGCTGGCGGGAGAGGAGGTTTGGCGCGAGACCAGGTCGATGGCATACTTGCACGTGCGACGTGAAGGAGTTTCTGGTCCCAAGATCAACGGCGTGAGGAGGAGGCTCAGATCCGCAGCGGCGTGAGTTGAGTGAACCATACGGGCGACGACCACCTCCATGGTCCATCCCCGGTCATGGGATAGGGCAAGGGAATACCTGCTGGCTGAATCTTCTGCGGGATGCCTCCTGCTCACAGGGGCAGCTAGCGGCGGCTGCGGGAGGTGACTTCGGGCGCGGTGGGGCGTCTCCTGCGGTTAACGGCGGCGCGAGGCTTCGGGAGGAACAGCGGGGCGGCAGACGACACAGGAGGAGGAGGAGGAGGGTGCGAGAAAGGTCGAGGAGGGGCCGAGAGACGTGCAGGGAGTAGGGGGCGAGAGAGGTCATGCTGGGAGGAGGGGAGAGATCGTGCGGTCGTGTGCTCGCATCCTTTTTTTTCTGAATGATGGACTTGGCTTAATGCGTGGTTTGTTGCGTTAATCATTGAAGGATTAACGACCATTAGATCTTGCTGATGGACGGGTATGATTGTTTGTTTCTCCGCCCTCTCTTCCTTTTATAGGGGTATTAGATTCATTTATATCCAATGATATCTGTAACTAAACTTTGTGATTCAATGATCCAGTGGATTACTTTTATTAGATGTATGAGTTAGTGTTATTTGTACTGGATTCATTTATATCCAATGATATATGTAAGTAAACTTTGTGACTCAATGATCCAGTGGATCTAGGAGTTAGTGTTTTTTAATTAGATGCTGGAGTTAGGGTATTTTAATTAGGTGTAGGAGTTAGGCTTCACCATTTCACTCATTCTGACATATGAGTGCTCATTCAGAACTTGTTTGTAATGACATTGTTTGAACTGCAATTCAATTCCTTGTAAATGATTTGCTTAGTTGACAATATAGGAGAAGGAGGATCTTGTTGGCAAGAATAGGAAGTGGGACTCATCTGGGTACTACCCATATGACAGTGATGAAGATAAGCCGTACGAGGTAAGGCGTAGTTGAAATTTTATTTGTGCATTGAGTTAGTGTTAGATGTTTATAGAATTTGAATGCATAATGTATT
This sequence comes from Triticum aestivum, assembly GCF_018294505.1. NCBI lineage: Eukaryota > Viridiplantae > Streptophyta > Magnoliopsida > Poales > Poaceae > Triticum > Triticum aestivum. The sequence goes on from NC_057810.1 coordinate 12,409,323, forward strand.
AATGTCAGTCATTAATCTGTGCAACATGCCTCTGGAGATGATGTGGTCAAGGGGAACGTCGAGTCCTTTGAAGAGAAGGTGGTGGAGAGGATCAGGGCCCAAGGATCTTGTACGTACTACAACTGGAGGACGGACAAGTACCACTGCCCCTACTGCATTAGGCCCAAGCCCAGGTCTTGGTTGTTGGAGCATCTGATGGAACATTGTCGGGCTACATACGTCAGCAGTGATGAGTACAAGATCAGGGCTCAGCATTCTGCCCTCCACAAGGTCCTGAGAAACCCTAACATGTAGTTGCCCTAGACCCTGGTTGTCATATGATGGATGAAGCCTCAGTTCTTTTGGTGAACTTTATGTGGTAGTCTGATGGTGGAAACTTGAAGTGGTAATGTAGTATGAACTTTATCAAAGTGTAGTACTGTGATGTGTGCTCTGAACTTATCTAATGCTAGTGGAACGAACTTGAAGGTGTCTACGTCAGCAAGTGTGTTGTGTGGACGCTGCTATCTATGGTAGTAATATATATTGCTATCTATATTTGTGTCCCTTAAATTTGCCATTATGGTTCCTTGGATGTATGGTTCCTTAGATGTATGATTTGTTTGAATTTACCTGCTGCAATGATCAGGCATGCCGCATCAGTGTTGCTTCACTAATCAGGCATGCTGCAAACACTTCCCATGTTGTGGCCATGTGGAACATGGTGTGGCAATGGTGCAATAAATTCCCATGTTGTGGCCATGTGCAACATGCTGTGCCCATAGGCAAATCGTACCAAATGTACAACTTTGCGTTAAGTTAATTAATGTTGTTTAGTGAAGTAAGTGGAAATTGTTCATCCACACATATGACATGTTTCCATCATTTCCCGTGAAGCCGCATGTTTCGAACCGACATTTGGTATGGCATAAAAAATTCAGAAAAATTAAAAAATTGTGAAACCTTGGTGACCCTCATGTTTTCTTTTACATGGTCAACCACATGTGCCAAACATGGCTATCAAAGAAAATTTGGAAAAAAGAAATTTTACAATGCCCCCTTGAGGTATAGACTGATGTTTGGACCAGTCAGTCTATAGGGCAGTATAAATTCAAAAAAATTAAAAAAATATAAAACTTGGAAACCTAGATTTGTTTGTGCAAGAGGTCATGTGTGCAAAAGTTGAACGGATTTGGAGGGACCATTTGGTCTAACTTAAGCCAGTTTTTGAGCAAAGTTGTTTTCTTCCACCACCTCCAAATCACCCAAGTTTTATTGTACATGGTGACCCACATGTGCCAAACATGGCTATGAAAGAAAATGTTGAAAAAAATATTGTACAATGCCCCCTTGAGGTATAGACCGATGTTTTGAGGAGTCAGCCTAGAGGGAATTATAAATTAAAAAAAATCAAAAAATATAAAACCTTGGAAACCAAGCTTTGTTTGTGCAAGAGATCATGTGTGCCAAGATTGAGGTGATTTGGAATTGGTCGAAAAAATCACCGCATTCCGGAGTGGCCATTTGATCTAACTTAAGCCAGTTTTGAACAAAGGTGATTTTTTCCACCACCTCCAAATCACCCAAATTTTATTGTACATGGTGACCCACATGTGCCAAACATGGCTATGAAAGAAAATGTTGAAAAAAATATTGTACAATGCCCCCTTGAGGTATAGACCGATGTTTTGAGGTCAGTCTAGAGGGCATTGTAAATTTTAAAAAAATTCGAAAAAATATAAAACCTTGGAAACCAAGCTTTTTTTGTGCAAGAGATCATGTGTGCCAAAATTGAGGTGATTTGGAGGTGGTTGAAAAAAACAGTAGAACACTGCCTCGGCGTGTGATGCAACATACGTTTTGTGTTCGAATTCATGCACACCTTGCTTGCGGGGCCACATTGGCCATGCCCACATACTCCCAAAAGTTGGGGTCATCTCATGCATGCCCCCACATGCACCATGTACAAGTCGGACGATTCGGGTCTACCGGAGGGCAAGTCTGAAAGAGGTTTTCCTTGCCGGTCCCACCAAATGATCACAAACTTTATGCACACCCTACCATGACCATGGCATGCATGTGGGAGGAGAATTCATATACCACGACCTCATTTTTGTTGAAATCCCATTAATAGCCATGTGTATTACATATAAGTGAGCATGTGTAAAATTTATTAGGTGATTTGAAGGTCAAAACATTAACTTGTCATATATGCAAAAAAATGTGTATTGAATGCAAGCGAGCATGTGTATTATTTAGTGTGCTATTTGAAGATCAAAACACATGGCAATATGCCAAAAAAAGTGCCCACCTACCAAAGCAGGAGAATTCATACACCACAGCCTGCATACGACTAAGAACCCAGCCGTTCATGGGCCAGGATGCAGGCCCGTGGTGCAGAATATCTCTGCTGCTAGTAGGCCCCACGGGGCAGAGGGGACGAGAGTTAGGCAATGTACTGCCTGCATATGATAGGAGCTTGGGAGGGGAGTCGCAGCCAGGTATATAAACCGGTGCGACACTCTCTCACTTGGCGAGGTGGGACTAATCTCCCATGGTTGTGCGCTGCACTATGCCCTGCGCGGCTCTGCCTTGGGCCCAATTCGGATGGGCTGGGCCAGGGCAGCCTTACCCACGGCACGTTGATCTATTTTATAAATTACTTTGTTTTTCACTTCTTAACTCCAAAATTTATTTTCTTGTTTATATTTCTAATATTTAAAATAAAATCTCTTTTTTTCTATATTATTTCTAACAGTGTTTACTAAAATTAAAAAAATATGCCAAATTCAGTTGTGTTTTATTTCATTTGTTCATTCTATTTTTTATATTGATAATATTTATGAAATATAAACTAAAATGGTGTGTTTTATTTCAATTCTTCGTTCTAATATTTCTTATCTTTATTATATTTGAAATATTTTTAGTTTGT
>NC_057810.1:12412607-12413152 GCF_018294505.1 Triticum aestivum
AGATAATATGTTATCTTTTATTTCACTTCTTCATTCTAATAGATCTTAACTTTTTTACGTTTGAATTATTTTTTAAATGTAAGATAATATGTTATCCTTTCTAATTATAAATTTTCTATTCTCTTCGATACTTGAAATATTATTAAATCAAATCTAGTTGGGACAATCGCATGCATGCCTCCACATGCACCATGTACTAGAAGCAGGTTTACCTTGCCGGTCCCACCAAATGATCCCAAACTTTATGCATACCCAAGGATGACCATGGCATGCATGCATGACAAGTATCGTTCATTTCCGACACTCGATGCATTTTCTAAGGTTTTTCCGGCGACAAAACCCTACAACACTGCCCCCACTTGACGCAACATGCGTTTTGTGTCCGAATTTGTGCACACCTTACCTGGGGGACCACATTATCCATGCCCACATGGTCCGAAAAGTTGGGGCCATCTCATGCAAGCCTTCACATGCACCATGTACAAGCAAGACCATTCGGGTCTGCCGGAGGGCAGGTCTGAAAGTGGTTTTCCAGCACGGTCCCA
>NC_057810.1:12414160-12429668 GCF_018294505.1 Triticum aestivum
CTGCCGTAGGGCAGGTCTGAATGTGGTTTTTTTCGTGGTCCCACCAAATGATCCCAAATTTTATGCGTACCCAAGGATGATCATGGCATGCATGCATGACAAGTATCGTTCATTTCCGACACTCGATGCATTTTCTAGGGTTTTTCCCGCGACAAAACCCTACAACATTGCCCCCACGTGACGCAACGTATGTTTTGTGTCCGAATTTGTGCACACCTTGCTTGGGGGACCACATTGGCCATGCCTACATGGTCCCAAAATTTGGGGTCATCTCATGCATGCCTCCACATGCACCATGTACAAGAAGGACCATTCGGGTCTGTCGGAGGGCATGTCTGAAAGTGGTTTTCGTTGCCGGTCCCACCAATTAGCAAGCCATAAATAGGACAACATTTAATCATACATATTTGAAATGAAATTGAAAACTATGAGAAGAAGTGATATGGAATTATGAAACCTGAAAAAACAATTAGGAATAAGAAGGAGAAAACATAAAATAACAGGAAAACCATATTAAAAGGGAAAGTGGAACAATACATTTGAATATATAATATTGCAAAAATGATAGAGATACTATAAATATTGTTAAACATATACAAGTATACAATAACTATTAGGTGTCACAATTTTTTTTGAGGAAAGAACCAATGATATTTATTTTGAGGGAAGAAACAATGTAGAGGTAGGTGGGCCGGCCCGGACTGCAAATAACTGTCGGATCCATATTGTGGGGACCCACCACGCCGCGCTTTCCATGCACGTCGATCACGGGAGTAGTTGCCATCCTGTTACACAATTTTGGGATCGTGCTAATCCGTATGTTCCAAATCCCTACGATTGAGGAGCACGTTCAGCCTTGCTTCAACGGAGGAAAATATAGATCGCGAGATTGGCCACAGAGAAGTTACGACGACCTAGGAGTCGACCTCGTATATAATCTCCACCTTCTCGCACATGTCGTCGACTAGATCGCCTCCTGCTGGCGAGTCGTCGACAGCTCCGTCCGCCGCATCCAACACGCCACAAAAACCCCCAAGAAGATCAAGGTCGTCCGCATGTGCTGGCCGCCCTTGACGAACTATGTCGACAACGCATCCTTGACTTCTTTCATCTTTGTCGACCGATCAAGTAAGTTGTCCTCCTTACCTCGCGCCTTCATAGCAAGCTAGTTCCTCCGTCTTGTTGCTTTGATGGAATTAGGTTTACCACATATATTCAACTAGTATCAACTCGACTAGATGCGTTCTGACCAGATGGCGTACATGAACTAGATAGCATGGTAGAATAAGATGTTGTTTCTTGAGAAACATGATGCAATATATTTTTTGTCACATGATCCAATTATATTTTTGTCACACGATCCAAATATATTATTGTGCACATAGAACATTAAAGAGTTATAAGCGTTAGATGTTGATGAACCTCAAATAGGTACCATTGCTATAGACTGTAGTTATTTACAGCTGATCAATTTGTCACCTTGTTAATAATTTATCTGATACTCAAAGAACTTGATTAGATTCAAGTAAATTCAATTACCAATTGTAGTTATTTTTTATTGCCTCATATCAGCACTCACTTGGATGCATGTTTTTGTATACATGGTGCTTGTTTTATATTTGCATTAGTGTTATTTTTGCATTTTTGTTAGCTACTGCCAGAAAATTTTATATTTTTGCATGTCTATTATTATTTTTGCATTAGTCTTCACTAATGTCACAAAGTTTTATATTTTCTTTTAACAGGATGGACGAGCTGAATGGAGAAATAGTGTGCACCGTTGAAAAATGGTGCAAGCTTGTTGCCGCTCTATCGAGCGGTCAACGCGCTGGAGTGGCTGATACAACATTGCGCAGCATGCTGCAGATACCATCTATTAAGATGCGTATCCTACTGATTAGGTATATGATTGAGAATTTTGATGCCAGCAAGTCTAGATTCATTATACAAGAGCAGGTTGGGGAGGTGACTCTCAGTGCGGTCGACGACGAGTGCATCTTTAACCTCGAGAACCAAGGACTCTCCGCTTCGGACATTCTGATTGAAGAAGGTGAGAACATGAAGGAGCGGGTGCCGCCACAATTTATCAGTAAGACATCAGAAAACATAGTGATAGATAATCTCATTGAGGACATAATTAAAAGTAAAGCCACCAACGACGATTTCCTTCGGAAATTAGTCCTTATCCTGTTAGGAATAATTATTGCTCCCATGTCGAGCAAGATTGTGCCAAAGCAGTACTACACTTTGGTCCATGATGTGAAACATATTTCAAAGATTAACTGGAATTTGTTCACCCTGCGTGTTCTCCTTGATTTCCTTCGCATATTCAAGAAAGGCAAACACCTCCGCCAATGGCCGAAAGGCAATTTGGCTCTGTTGCGGGTACACATATGAGACTTGTTGCATAATGTCAATTATTATATCATTGCAATTTTATGTGATGTATTGTACTAACTCTAAATCCTTATATTTTTTGTAGTACTTGTACTGGGAGAAGGTGCAACCTGTCGAAGGCGATTGCGCCTATAATACCAACTTGTTCATAAAACCTCTTATGAGGAATTGGACCGAAGGTGCAGCCAGTAGGAGAGATCGGTTCGACTATGACAATGGGCGCGGCCGTGGTAACGTCAAGGTAAGTCATTGTGTTTTGTCTTTCTTAAATGTTTTGTAACTAAATAATGTTTATTTTTAATTCATCACATGTACTTCAATATCGCATGCAGATCAAAAATAATATCACCCAAGAGTATAGGGCGCAGGGGCCCAAAATCCCAAATAATGCGCCTACCATGAAGCCAAAAACCAACCTGCAAATGGAAACGCAAAGAAGTCGACGACAGCCCCAATGTCGGAAGATTTGATGGAGCTTCTAATGAAGCGGTGCATGGACTTCATACACACCCAGATGAGGCAAATCCCTGATCAAGTTGTTGAGGTGTCACACCCTAACTTTATAGTTTACAGTTTGTTTCCTGTTTTAAACCATGCAAGCATTACTAACTATATATTTCTATTGCAGAGGTTGTTGGAGAAGTTGAACAAATCAGGTGTCATGTACAAGTAGGCTGCTGTCGTGCCATCCGCGGACAATGATGTGGATCAAGAACTGGATTCGTTTGGAAACGGTCCATATGGAAAGAAGGAATTCATGTACAAGGAGGACATAGACTCACACGGAGAGCTTGTCATTGACATGACGTATCCTGATGAAGTGGTTCCCAACCATAAAATCATACCTGAGGTACTATTTATATACATTTCTGTCTATAAGTTTCTTCTTTAATTTTTTTACGTGCTGAAATGTTCACATGATTTTTTTTGCCAAACAGAAAACCCCACCGAAGATGAATGGACACAAGGAAGCTTCACCTATTAAGCGTAATGATGAATGTGGCGCTACACCCCAAAACCCTTGGGTTGTTGGTAATTCTACTCAAGCACCTTCATCGGACATAGACATTTGTCCATCTTCTGTCAGCAAGTTCATGGCTAAGGCGAATGGAAAATAGGGTGCAACAATCGATAAGGATGAGGAAGTTATGTCCGGTAAGCGGAAGCGGACCGTTCCCAAGAAATTTGAATCCCCCTACGCACTTGACAAGCCCAACAGGCGTACCAACCGTGGTCAGAAACCCTCTGGTACCTGTTCTGCTAGTAGAGGTATCGTAACTAACTTTCTTGATTTTTTATATACTACGAATGCATATGATCACCATTGTTGACGTTCATATTATTTCATGCAGCTCTGTTTTCTGAAAATGATGAGCTGGAGGTTGTGGCAGATGAGTTGACGCCGGAAATAATGGATGCAGCTGTTTCATTTGTCGAGTTAGCTTCTAGCACCGAGAAGAATAAGGGGAAGAAAGTTTATTAGAGTGATGGGCGTGGTATATCTCTAACTTCTGAAAGGATTCGACCGATACTAACTCATAGATGGCTGTCGGACGATGTAAGTACTACTTGCATGTCCTTTTATTAAAATTCTCAATAATCTATGTCTCAACTTTCAACATGTAATGCCCTGATATTCTATGAAGGTTATTGATGCTTATATGTGACATTTGGAGTTGTGCATTGGTCATGATCGTTACCTCTGTCCAGCGTGGAGATCCAAATTCCTTGTAGATCGTGCTATCGCACAAGACGATCCATTGACGTCGAGCTGCAACATGGATAGTGCTCTGTCCAAAGCTGGACCAGTTAATAGAGTCACGCAAGAGTATACTGTGCATGATAAGGTACGTTATGTTTGTAATACTTCACTACAGGACATTTCATCAAGTATTTCATTTGATCCATAATGGTTTTTTGCACTATAGACGTATATCGCATTGAATATCGACAATGTCCACTGGATGACCATGGTCATGCACTTGATCAAGCAAGAATTCCAGGTTCTCGATTCACTCTATCCTCTGGACCTGACAGAAAAGACTGTGAAAGCACTAGTAATATAACCAACATTTGTACCATTGGTCTTACATGTTGTTTATGATACTACTTTAACACTATCCTCTTTATAGAGAATGTCTATAGCACACAATATGCGCCAAGCAAATCTTATTACACCAGGGAAATATTCGGACGTAAGTAAGTGGCCTATCAAGGAGTATGACATGCCCCAGCAAGAGGATGGGTGTGTTAGTAGGACATCATGCACATTCAAACAACAACACACATGTTCGTATTGCCCACCGCTAATGTTTGCATATATACCAGGAACTCTTGTGGCCTGTTTGTCACAGAATGTCTAGAACATTGGGACGGGGACTGAATGACCCGCGATTTTTTATAGGTATGTTGTTTTTTACGTCTGTAGACTAGCTAGTATGGTCGTGTAGCAACTTCGGTTCATGTAACCTTTATGTCATTTATTGCAGGCCACCGTTGACGCAAGGAGAAGACGTTTCGTTGCCGAGTTGATTATGTCATCTTCGAACATGATGGAGTGTGTGAAGAACAAAATTCGCGAAATCGCAAGGAAAAGGCGCGCGTGAAGAATTCATGCGGCATGCAAGAGTCAAGTTTTAGTGGTTTGGATTTAGTCCAGTCGAAGGTTTCGATGGCATGATTATCATAGGGTTTCTATCATTTTTATGTAATAAACAGGGCATCTCGAATATTGTGACACATACATATGTATGTGTCTGTCAGACAATAGGCTCATACCAGACAATTCAGTCATACAGTTCGCTCGGAGAAGACAATTTGGTCGTACCAATAAAGTTTTGGCTTCACTTATAAATTATTCTTGCTTAATATTTTTTCTTGTTCTCCAATTTTTTATAATTGTATTTATCACATTAATAGTATTCGCATTCTATTTTTCTCTTCAACTGCTCTTCAAAGTTTCATATTGAAATTTTCACATTCTTTACTTTTTTTAAAACTCTATCAAGCTTAGCCTTCTGCCCTAGCTATCTGCATGTCATCATCTTGTGTGATCTCCTGGTAATTCCCCCTCATCACATGATTATGAAAAGTAGTCATGTTAGCTAAGTAAATATATCGAGCCAAAATGTATTACACAGATGAAAATTAATCATGTCAGCTCGTTGGATCTATCGCGTTTTATCAGGCATCATGTTTTTCTATTTTGTTTTACAAACCCGTCATTTTTTATTATACGTATAATTAACTTTTTCTGTACTCACCATGATGTCAGGCACGGCCCATCTAACCACATGAGGGGCCCCACAGGCGGCCTATCGTGCCGGCAGCGCTACACAAGCCCATTTTGCCAGGTTCACATCAATCTTTCCCCTTTTCTCGTTTCCCTTCCAAATCCCTAGCCATCTCTGTCAATTTGCACCTCCAAATCTCGATGGCTAAAGCATGACAGTGAGCTGGGCGTCGAGCGGCGGCGGCTGCAGCAAGAAGAGCGGTGGCAACCGCAAGTTAGGTCGAACCCTGTGTCCTGGAAGCAGGTGGGGCGAATTCGGTGGAACAGGAGGCAGCGGCGGCGGATCGAGTGGAAAAGGGGACGTGGGTTTCGTGGGCGGCGGCGGGCCAGGAGAACCCACAGCTAGGGTTTCTTCAGTGCTTCACTTTGGTGGCAAAAAGGTAAGTTCTTTACCGTTGTTCTTTACATCCCAGCATTGTCGCCTACAATTCAAGACATGTGGCGCTGACAAGCTCCATCTATTTGGTCATCAGGAAACTCCTAGTGATCGTGTCTGCATAGAAGCAGACAATTTTGGAAGCGCATTAGTGGGATGTGTGTTTGAGGTTAGTCTACTGAGCATGATCTTCAAACTAGTACTGCTATTGCGGTCAAGCTGCAAAAAAGTTCAGTGTTTAACGCTTGTAGTGACAAGTTCAGTTATAAATTGACTTGAATTGCTCATGATTTATTTAGGATGATATCATTTCTGAGTATGTTGAATGGGTTGATGGGGAGTGGGATAGCAACGCAAAGTCAGTCATTAAGTATCTTGCCATGAAGAACAAGAAACTGGAGACTAAGATTACAGAATATGAAGCTGAAATTAAAAGGAATGAGAAAGAAAAGAGGGTAATGGTTAAGATGCACAAGGAAATATTGCACTATAGGGATAGGATTTTAGGATTTGGAGGTCTTCTGTATCTTGGCGTGCTTGCCATTATGATTGCTGTCATAGTTAGCAAGTAGATTGTTCATAAAGTTATTGACATCATTGTAATTGACATGATGAAATGCTGATGAATTATTTTCCATTCAGTTTATGGGCAAAGTGTAACAGAGAGTGCAGCAGAAATAACATGGGGCCATCATGATTGGTAGACGATGCACTTTGGCATGTTCTACATCTGGCAGACAATGCACTTTTGTCATGTTCTATATTTGGTAAGTGATGCACATGGGCAGATCACCAAGCAACACTACTGATTTGTGCAGCAACCCAGTTTATTGTCTTGTTGCAACATAGGAGAAACATCTAGCAGCACCTACACCTTTGATGCAACACTGAAGCAAAGCATATTCCGAAATTTAACTGAACTTGACACTTAGGGTGAGCAGTAGATATTCAGTTCTTCAGCCACAAAGAACCCGACCAAACCGTACTGATTGCATAACTTATATGCTTACATATAAAAGCATACCTAACCTACATCAAACCCAAAATAGTGTTAACTTATATGCTGAAACATATAACAACATACCTACCTTAAGATAACCAGCAGCTTCCTCCTCCTTCAGCAACTCTGCCCATCTTCACTTCTTCAAAAATTTGAGGTGGCGTGAGCGGCGCACCACACACGGAGAAGCCTTCTTCTTGACCGCCGTCCTGTTGGACAGCTGCGCCACCAGATCCTGAGCCACCTGATCCTGAGCCACCTCCTCTTCTTCCACCTTCACTATGTCAGGGTGGAGGGGAAGGAGCTCGACGTCGATGAGCATTGTCTTGCCACCCTCGACGGCGACCGGCGGTACCATATGCATGGTGTCCTGCTCGCCCTCCTCATATTCATCATGGATGACCAGTACCTCGTCCATGTCGTCCTCCACGACGTCAGAGCCCAACGGCAGGACTGGGTTCGGCACGTGGCAGACCTGGTAGTCTAGGCTGACAGGCGCAGGGAGAGCGAGCTCGACGTCGACGTGCTCCACCCTCGACGCGACGCCTGCTGGATCTGGCCGCAACGTCATGGTGGTGGAGCGGTACATCCACCACCTTGCGCGCTGAACAGGGGAGTCGCTCAGTGTGGCGTCTCGCATTGCCCGAACGAGGAGGAGAGCCGGCGGGACGCCGCGGCTGTAGGGGAAGGCATGCTTCTTCTCGGCATCGGTGAGGACTTTGACGAGGCCACGCGCGTGGTTGACCAACATCTCCGTGCTGGGGAACCAGCCGCACACCTCCGTCAACTGCGCGCGCCACCCCTCGTCATCACCGGCGAGCTCCATCATCGCTCTCTGCCAGCCGACGCTTTTCTAGGTATGGTGGGGAGTGGTAAGTTACTTATTTAATGGCAGTTAGGACGTGGGGAGGGGAAATGTACAATATTCTTTCTACCATGTATAACTAATTTTTTTAGGTCGGATTTTGTTGTTTATTTAGATATTTAAAAGGTTGACACTCCCACTAAACAAAGTGCATATCGAGTTTCTACAATATATAGGAACCAAACACTTGATGTTAAACGTCGAACTAAATTTGATGCCATAATGTGAAAAGGATATACTGTCCTGTTCACTCGATTCATCCGTAAAAAATTGAAGCAAGTGTTCTACTCTTCTTCCTTCTCCACTTTTCTGCACATCATAAAAGACAAGATAAGTTAATGAATGTTAAATTTTTCAATAATCCACAATCCATAAAAACACTTACTTCTGATTTAGTTTGCATTTCTTGCTACGTTTAGTGTGTCCCAGCAATTTGCAAGCACCTCACCAGGTTTTCAACTCATGAAAAGTGATAAGATCCTAGAAGCGCCTAATGATGCTCATACAAACACTTTGGAGAACTTCGTACCATCATGCTCCTGTTACTTTCTCCTAATGATGTAGTAATGGTTTTGTTGAATCCTTTGACACTAGACCCTAGAAACGCTGCCGAGGCCACCCAAATTTACCAAGTTAAAAGAGCGTTGTCGTCGAGGCCACCCTGAACCCTTGAAGCGTTGCCGAGGCCACCCCAAACCCTAGTGAAGCATCGAGGCCACTAATAAATATAATTCCTTGTTGTGATTAGCTATAGCTAGGTCTACGTTTGCCACTAATATATCCATCTGTCATGTTTGTATAATAATTTCCATGTTGTAATATTTGTAGAAACTATGAAGCACGACCGAGACGAGGAAGCAGAACAAGTGTTGAGGGACATAATCACAAACGGAGGTGATGTCATGTCGTATATTAACGAAACCGATGGTCTGGAAGGAGAGGGTGAAGCAGGCTACGGTTATCGAACAACGGAGGAGGAAGGACATGATTATGATGGCTCCGGTGACCGAATGCCGGTGCAAGAAGGAGACCGTGATGACGGCTCTGGTGACCGAACAGAGTCCGGCCAGGTATATATATTAATTAAGCATGTGCTGACTAGCCAATTGACACATTAATTGTTTTGGTATGTACATATATTAACTCTTCTTTCTTCTTTTATATAGCCCTCCGGATCAAGCAATACTTCAGTAAAGAAACGATGCCCGAAGAAAAAGTTGCGCCCGGATGAAAGGTTCACGATCACAGAAATCGCGCGATTAAACCGCTCCGGACCAAGGAAGCATTTTCTGCTCAGGGCAGGGTTCTTGTTAGGGACATGATCCCGATCAGCATTGAGCTATGGAATGAGCCTAGGAAGGAAGAGCTTCAAGTTTCTTTTGTCGAAGATAGACAGAAAGAAGATCTTCGGAAAGCGCTGAAGGTAAATTTCACCCTACCGGAAGAGGAGGATCTGGAGAATCCAGTTATAGAGCCATTGATCAAGTCCTATGCTCTCAATATGATGGCAGATCTATTTAGGAGGTGGAAGAATGAGTTGAAAACAATGTATGTCGACCAAGACAAGACACCAGAATTCATCGGCCGATTTGAGAAGATAAGAGATCACTGGATTGCATTTGTGGCCAACAAGACATCGGAGAGGAGTAAGAAGATGTCAGCGACTAACAAGATAAATGCTGCAAAGAAGGAGCATCACCATCACATGGGGTCAGGTGACCTCAAAGCCCGGCCGTTGTGGGATAAGGTTGAGCAGGACCTGATTGCTAAAGGGGTCGAACCAGAGATATTGCACTAGCCGGACCGTTGTAGAACTTGGTTCTTTGGGGCTGGTGGAACATTGGACCCTTAAATAGGGAAGTGCTGCTGGACGAACGAGAAACTTGCAACACCCATCACGAAGCTTCGGAAAGAAATCAACAAAGTGCGGGAAGGGAAGTTCCCGACAGAGAGAACGACGAGCTCACAAGGGCCCTTGGGAATCCTGAGCACCCTGGACGAACACGAGGCACTCCAGGCTCCGTTCTGTGGAAGGCTGGGTTTCCCGATGCAGGTGGTCACAAAACCCAAGAGAAGATGAGTAAAATGGAGCAGAGCGAACTGCAGGAGCTTAAAGCGAGGGTAAGAAAGCTAGAGGAACGAGATGTTGAGAACGAGCAGCTGTGAGATCCTGCCCAGAAGTTACCACGCCATCTCAGCGAAGAAGCAGCGTGGCTTCCACCGAGCTCGTTCAGCAGCCTGACTTGATGGGTCCTAGCTACCCCGTGGGTTTTATCGCGGATTCACACCAGTGCCACCTTATGACGCAATGGCTTCAGCTCAAAGTCAAGGCGGCTGTCGGCTCTGTGTTCCCTCCTTCACCCGAAGTAGCTTTTCACTGCAGTCCGATTCCACGAGGCTATGATGTTGTGATGGTGGACAAAATAATGGATGTATTTGGGTAGCTCCAGCTTGACCACCCTACGGGTGATGGGGAGACTCAGCTGGGTCTTGCTATGCATACTCCGTGTCTATGGAGGAAGGAGCACATCAAGCTTCTGAACTTCACGGCTCCTGCTTGTCAGCTGGGCACTCTGCCTCCTCCGCATCCCCCTCCTCCTCTGGCGAGTGATCAGAGCACTCCGCCGCCTCCTCCGGTGCGTGAGGGCGGTAGTACACTGCCTCCGTCTCCGCCTACTGTGGCGCGTCCGAGTAGCCCGCCTCCTGCTCCGGCGCGTGAGGGCGGCAGTACTCCGCGTCCTTCTCCACCTGCTCCGGCGCATACGAGCAAGCCGCCTCCTCCTTCGCCGCCTTGTAAGCGGCAACAGAACACAGATGCCACCGCTCCGGCTGCTCCGGCGTGTTATAGCGGTATGCATCCGGCTGCTCCGCCTCTTCAGCAACGAAAGAAGACAGCTGTAGCTGCTCCGGCTGTTCCGGCGTCTAGCAGTACAGGTCGGAAAAGGCTAGCAGAACGAATAAAAGGGGAAAAATTCCCCAGTTCAGCGAACAAGCGAAGCAATCGTTCCCCTCGCTCAATGTGTCTAGCGATATCGTCGCTTATCTTCTAGGGATGCTGCCCGGTACCAATCCTGGAGATTACATGACTGACGACGATGCAATTTTTTTTGAAACAATGGAGGTGGACACATTAAGATTCAAGCATGGGAAGCCTCTCGTTAGACCTGGTACTTCCCTAACAACGATGATGCGAAGATTCCATGATTGGTACATGGACATCTGCAGGAAATCTGGGAAAAATACTTTCTCGCTGAGAGTTAAAGGAGCACGACCTCGTTGGAATTGATGTGTTGTTAGTTCCATATGAGGAGTTCTTCCAGATTTTCAATCAAAAGGCCCTCGATAAAACAATCATCACTTGCTACTATCTGTGAGTACTACTTCTCTGTAATTAATTAAGTCTCTATATATAGCTCAGCTCTTTCATTGCATGTATATATAATTATCCTCACCATATTATGTAGATTGAAGATCGCCGAATTGAAGAAAATATAAGTAGGTGATATTGGGTTCATTAACATAAATCTCATGGATGAATGGAGTGTTAAACATTCTTCCAAAGAAACCGAGGCCAACTTGCTCGCATCGTTACTTCGAAATCAAAACAAAGCTACAATACTCTTTCCTTACGAATACAAATGAGTGTTACTGTCTTGTGCATATTCGGTTTCCCTTATTACTCGAGGTTATAGTAATTTACATTATGAGTTATGCATGCGTGTGCAGCTTCCACTCTATTCTTCTAGAGATTAAGCTTGAGCACGGACTAGTAACCGTCATAGACTCCAAACGAAAAAATCTGGAGGAGTATGCGACCGTGACTAAAATTCTCGAGAAGTAAGTTCAATCGATCATTATCGCACCGTATCAACAACTTTGTTCATTTCCTGATATCAAGTAACTGATTTCTTTGTCTGGCAGGGTTTGGAAAAAGTTCACCGCACAAGCTCCGGGACTGCCGACGCAGCTGCGATTTAACCACCCGAAAGTAAGTACTTGCTACTAGCTAGTTCCGCTCATCTCCCATTGATTCTAGCTAGTTTCATCAATACCATTTAGCATGCTTGCTTATCAATTTGATTGACCTCTATTTCTTGTAAAGTGGTTGTGGCAGGAACCCAGAATGATTTCTGTGGATACTACATTTGCGATTTCATCCACCACACCACCAGTGAGGTGGGCTACTCTAAACAAAAATATGAAGTGCGTCAGCAATAATATTCACAATCTTATTTTATTACCATCATTTGTGTTCAGTTTCATTCATATATATGTATTGAATCCCTTTTTGAAATTACACTACTAGGAAAAGGCCTACTAGTGGCGCACCAGTTTTGCCTACTAATGGCGCACTACTAGTGCGCCACTAGTACAACGGTACTAGTATTTTTTACTAATGGCGCACCACTGGTGCGCCATTAGTATACCAGATACTAATGGCACACCTGTAGTGCGCCATTATTATGCCTAGAGCTACGCCATTACTATCTCACTTAGTAATGGCACACCACATAGGAGTGCGCCTTTAGTAACAAATTTTTTTCAATTTTTTTTCAATTTTTTTCTTAATCTCGGGTCATTATGGCTAAATCCCGGGTCAATATGCTTAATCTTGGGTCAAATCACACTCCATGGTCAAACTTCCCGAAAGATCACCCATCCTATCACTACTCCAGCCCAAGCACGCTTAACTTCATAGTTCTATCCAACCCCGGCACCAGCTCACTTCACAGGCACTTGTTGCTATATCTAGCATATCAATCCTATTAAACCTTGTTGATGTTTAGGACTTTGTTCATGTTCATGAGTGTGATGAAATTTTGAAAAATTATTTCAAACTTCCATTCATATTACGTATCATATTTTGAAAAAAAATCCCGAAAAAAAAAATCGAAACTAATTTTTTTTCTGTTCAAACGATGCGCCACTAGTAAGTTTGAAGTTTTTTGAATTTTTTTTGCCTGCAGATCTTAAAAGCCCTGTAACTTTTTTTCTGTTAGGTTTTTGAGGATATTGAATATGTTTAATGGGGTTCCCCCCGGTTACATCCAAATTTAACTTTTCGAGTAGATGATTTTTCATATAAAAAACTTTTTAATCCGAGTTCGTATGCAAAAGTTATGCCCATTTCACTAAATTCCAGAGAGATTTTGTAAATAAAGTCGAAATTCATATTTGTAAATTTTCCCAACAACTACGCCACATATCACATGGGAAACTTATTTTCTTTTATTTTTTTTGACATTTCCATCATTTTCTTTTATTTTTTGTAAAACTGAAAAGGCGGTCCACAGGAGGGGGGGGGGTGCATTCGGTGGAGTTTTTGGGCCAAGTTAGTAATGGCGCACCGTGGGAGTGGTGCGCCATTACTAGTTCAACTAGTACTGGCGCACCACACACACGGTGCGCCATTACTAGTTTTGAAAAAAATAAAAAAAATTGAAAAAAAATTTGGGAAAAAATTACTAGTGGCGCACCGTGGATGTGGTGCGCCATTAATAGTTTAACTAGTAATGGCGAACTATCCCCTGGTGCGGCATTACTAGTTTTGAAAAAAAATAAAAAAATTGTTACTAGTGGCGCACCGTTGATGTGGTGCGCCATTAGTATTTGGACACTAATGGTGCACCAACACATGGTGCGCCATTAGTATATAGTAGTGGCACACCACAGGTCTGGTGCGCCATTAGTGTCAATATCATCTATAGCCCTTTTCCTAGTAGTGTTAGATGTGGCACATGCGGGATGAACTCCTACCACAACATCGCATACGAGCAATTCAAGAGGAATTTGCGGGATTCTTTCTTGACCACGTCATCGAAAAACTTACGAAATTAGTTTAGCCGGTTCTTTGAAACGAATGAAATATGTGCTTACAAATATGTGAAATTGGTGTTTAAATTGCTTGAAATTTGTTTTTGACAAGACATAATCTGTTTTCTGAAATGACTAAAATTGTTTTCGTAAATGAGTGAAATATGTGTTTCAGAATAAGTGACATAAGTTTTTCAAAAGGAGTGAATTTAGTTTTTTGAAATGGGTGAAATCCTGTTTTTGAAATGAATGAAATCAGTTCTTTGAAATTACTTCAATATGTATTTTGATATGAGTGAAATCAGTGTTTTCAAATGAATAAAATTAGTTTCCAAAAAACATTATTTTAGAATGATTCAAATCTGTATTTTGAAATGCTTCAAATTTGTTTCCTTAATTGTGAAATCAGTTTTTTAAACAAAGTGAAACGAGTTTTTTCAAATGAATTAAATCCTTTTTTTAAATGCCAAAGCGAATGAAACACTAAAATTGAAACTACACTAAAATATCATGAATATTGGTCTTCTTTTAAAGATCTTGTCTTTAGGAATCCAAAAATATAAATAAAATATAAATAAAACATTTATTTAAAAGATATCAATCATTTAATAGCTAACAAGAAAGTAAAATGTGGACAGTACCAACCTACAACCCACTACATCTGCTAGTCTACTTCTTCAAGAGCTCATGCAACTTAGTCAACTATGCTAGAGCCCATAGTAGCTTGTGGCTGCACACAGAAGTTTCTAGCATGAAATAATCTCATGATCCCTTTGAGCCTGGGTGGCGGTCCATAAAGAAAAACAGGCAAATGCTGGAATACCCAGGTGCCTCAATCCACCCAGATGTGTATTAAAGTAGCCACCTTAAATAAACCATTAATAACATTATCACATCTGTCATGGATACACTCACCCAATCCACGTCTCCTAGCATAGCATGGCAATAAGCAAACGTAGAAGTAACTCCCAAGGGTTTGATAATAAAACAGGTAATAGGTACTACCTCATCTACTTCCCATCCCACAATTTAATTAGATCCTAATCATGCAATGTTTGAGGATTGATCTAATGCAATAAAACTGGGTAGTAAAAAGGTATGATCAAAGTGTTAATTGCCTTGCTGATGATCCGTGAAACTTAGAGATTCGAAGTAGCAAGCGGCGCACTCCGGATACTCTATCGCAAACAAACAAGCAAACAAGCTTACAATAAGTACTCATCTAATGCACAGGTAAAACTCAAATAATAGATCTAACCAGAAAGTTCAACTTAAGAACTCTGGTTTGCAAAAAGAATCAAAACAAACAAAGCAACAAAAAGCAAACGGCGAAAGAAACAGGCTTCGTTTACTAATCTGAACCTAAGTCAAATTTTACAGTAGCGAAAACTTTTTTGAGTGGGTCAAACGTAAAGATGGTTTCGAGACGAAACTCTAGGTGCTTGAATCGCCTGATTCTGATAAACGAGCGAAAATATAAACTAAAACGGAAACCGGATCAGAAATCTCGATCTGGAATAATCGTGAAAAAATCCGAGAAAAAGAAAAATTGACAAACAACTTAACGAACAGACGTTCATTAACTGAAACTAAATGGTGAACTCGTCTGTTAAAACGAACGAACGAGCGAACGCTCGTTATTTAAAAAACCCAGAAAAAACCCGACCTATTCTCAAAAAAAACAAAAACTAGGGTTTCTAAATAAACTGGATCAGTTTTTTTTAAAACCGGACCATGGGGGAGGCGGCGTATACCTCCGGCGGG
>NC_057810.1:12430216-12439982 GCF_018294505.1 Triticum aestivum
GCTTTGGGCGGCGGCGGCGACTCCGGGCGGCGGCGCCGGCTTTGGGCGGCGGCAGCAACTCGGGCGGCGGCGGCGGCTCGGGTCGGGGTGGCGGTTGAGGAGGGCGGCGACGGCTCGGGTAGGGTTGGCTGGTGAGGAGGGCGGCAGCGGCGCGGTATTTATGAGGGGGTGGGGGGGTCAGCCGGCTTGGGGGAGGGGCAAGGCGGTGGGGCGGCTCGAGGTCGGACTCCCCAAGTCTGGCAACGGCACGGCAGCTGGCGGGGCGCTGGCAGCACGGGCCGGCCTGGTCGGCTAGGCCTTCGGCCTAGTCGACGCGCGGGAGTTTTTTTTAAACAATTCCGCCGAACAGAAAAAAATCCTAGAAAATAAAATAAAAATCTAAAAATGCCAAAGCAAATTTTCACCCTCTAAATAAAATATTTAGGATGAGATGAACATTTTCTTGGCCTAAAATGCAGTTTTGAAAAACGTGCAATTTTTCCTAAATTCAAAATAAAATAGTCAAAAACTCCGAAATAAAACTCTTATTTGATTTTATTATTAAATCTTCAATATTTCTTTATTTAGGGAAAGTCATTTTATTCCCTCTCTCATATTTATATAATTGAAATAATTGAATATAAAATAAATATAATCAAATGATCCTATTTTCAAAATTTGAGAATACTCAAATATGAAAATAACGAAATCCCCAACTCTCTCCGAGGGTCCTTGAGTTGCGTAGAATTTCTAGGATCGACGAAAAGCAATAAAATATGATATGCAATGATGATCTAGTGTATAACATTCCAAATTGGAAATTTGGGATATTACAAACCTACCCCCCTTAAGATGAATCTCGCCCTCGAGATTCGGGTTGGCTAGAAAATAGGTGAGGGCGGTCCTTCAGCAGATCTTCCTCTCGCTCCCAGGTGGCTTCATCTTCGGTGTGGTGGCTCCACTAAACTTTGCAGAACTTGATAACCTTGCTGCGGGTGACTCGGCTGACATACTCGAAAATTTTGACTGGTTTGTCCTCGTAGGTCAAATCACTATCCAACTGAATCGCTTCCAGCGGCACTGTGTCTCTCAGTGGTATATCAACCATCTCTGCGTGGCACTTCTTCAACTGGGAAACGTGGAACACGTCATAAACTCCTGACAATCCTTTGGGCAATTCCAACTTGTAGGCAACTTCTCCCATACGCTCCAAAACTTGGTATGGTCCCACAAAACGTGGCGCTAATTTTCCCTTAACTCCAAAGTGCTTAACTCCTCGGAGTGGAGATGCACGAAGATAAACTCTGTCTCCGACTTCGTAAGCTGTCTCCTTGCGTTTAGAATCTGCATAGCTCTTCTGCCTGGACTGGGCTACCTTGAGCCTATCGCGAATCAACTCCACATTCTGTTCAGACTCCTTAATCAAATCCGGTCCAAAAAACTGGCGATCTCCAACTTCATCCCACAACAACGGGGTCCTGCACCTCCTTCCGTACAAGGCTTCTAAAGGGGCCATCTTCAAACTAGATTGATAACTATTGTTGTAAGAGAACTCCGCATATGACAAATTGTCGTCCCAACTAGATCCATAATCTAGCCCACAAGCTCTGAGCATATTCTCCAAAATCTGAGTGACTCTCTTGGTCTGTCCATCTGTCTGTGGATGAAAGGCTGTACTGAACTCTAGCTTGGTACCTAAAGTTTCGTGCAACTGATTCCAGAACCTTGAGGTAAACTGGGTTCCTCTATCTAATACAATGCTCCTCGGAACTCCATGTAGACATATGATCCTGGTCATGTATATCTTCGCCAACTTAGCACTAGTGTAAGTGGTCTTTACTGGGATGAAATGTGCTACCTTCGTCAAACGATCGACTACAATCCAAATCGAGTCATAGCCTGAGCGGGTCCTGGGCAATCCCAAGATAAAATCCATGCCTAGCTTATCCCACTTACATTCGGGTATTAGCAATGGTTGTAACAATCCTGCTGGCTTTTGATGCTCTGCCTTTACTCTCTGACATACATCACAAACTGCTACGTACTCCGCAATATCCTTCTTCATTTCGGTCGACTAGAAAGTGTCCTTCAAATCCAAATACATCTTGGTATTTCCTAGGTGAATCGAATACGGCGAATCATGGGCCTCTTGTAGAATCAATTTCCTGATCTCCTGATCACTAGGCACAAAAACGTGGTCCTCAAACCATAAGGTATCGTGCTCATCCTCACGAAATCCTTTAGCTTTTCCTTTGCTCATCTTCTCCTTAATAGAGGCAATCTCCTTGTCAGTCTTCTCTGATCTTCTCCATCAAAGTAGACTGAATCTCCAATGCTACTACATAGCCTTTCGGAACTATCTCCAAACATAGCTCACGAAGATCCTTGGCTAACTCCTTCGGTTACTCTCCGGTAATGAGTGTGTTGACATGGCTCTTGCGGCTCAACGCATCGACTACTATGTTATCCTTTTCTGGGGTGATAATGGAATCTCATATCATAATCCTTGATGAGTTTAAATCATCTCCTTTGCCTGAGATTCAACTCCTTCTGTGTGAAAATGTACTTCAGTCTCTTGTGATCCGTGTATACTTCACAATGGTTTCCGATGAGGAAATGTCTCCATGTCTTCAATGCATGCACAACGGCTGCTAACTCCAAATCATGTGTAGCATAATTCAACTCATGGGGCTTAAGCTGTCGTGAGGCATACGAAACAACTCTTCCCTCCTTCATAAGCACTGCTCCAAGTCCTCGACGAGAAGCGCTGCAATATACTTCATAATCCTTGCGCTGATCTGGCAGAATCAACACTGGCGATGTGACCAAACATTTCTTCAACTCCTGGAAACTAGCCTCACATTCCTCAGTCCATTTGAACTTGGTATCCTTCTTCAGCAACTCCGTCATGGGCTTCGCAATCTTCGAGAAATTCTCAATGAACCTATGGTAGTATCCTGTGAGTCCAAGAAAACTCCGGATCTCTCCAACTGTTGTTGGTGCTACCCAATTTTTCACAGTAACAACTTTGGTGGGGTCTACTGATATTCCTTCTCCGGATATAACATGTCCGAGGAATCCAACTTCCTTCAACCAAAACTCACATTTGCTGAACTTGGCATATAACTGATGTTCTATGAGCTTCTCGAGTACCAAACGCAAATGCTCCTTATGCTCTTCTTCGTTCTTCGAGTCGACCAAAATATCATCAATGAGTACTACGACGAACTTATCCAAAAACTCCATAAACACCTTGTTCATCATGTTCATGAAATATGCAGGTGCGTTAGTCAGACCAAAAGACATAACGGTATACTCATACAGCCCGTACCTGGTGGTAAAAGTTGTCTTAGGTATATCCTGCTCTCGAATCTTCAACTGGTGGTATCCTGATCGCAGATCGATCTTGGAAAATACCTTAGCTCCTTGGAACTGGTC
Organism: Triticum aestivum; assembly: GCF_018294505.1. Lineage (NCBI taxonomy): Eukaryota > Viridiplantae > Streptophyta > Magnoliopsida > Poales > Poaceae > Triticum > Triticum aestivum. The sequence continues at coordinate 12,433,634 of NC_057810.1, forward strand.
AAACAAATCATTGATCATCGGCAACGGATACTTGTTCTTGATTGTCACCTCATTCAATCCTCGATAATCAACAACCATCCTTAATGATCCATCCTTCTTCTCCACTAGAAGTACTGGCGATCCCCAAGGTGAAGAACTTGGGCGAATTTAACCTTAATCTGCTTCTTAATTTCCTCCAAATCTTGTGCGGGCATCCTGTACGGTCTCTTAGATATTGGCCCTGTGCCTGGCAAAAGCTCAATCAAAAACTCAATGTCTTTATCCGGTGGCATGCCTGGTAACTTCTCTGGAAATACGTCAGGGAAATCCATCACCACTGATACTTCCTCCTGCACAACTCCTGATAAGGAATTTACTTGGGTCCTCTTCGGTTTGTGCCGAGATACATACTTGATCCTTCTTCCTTCTGGGGTGGTATGCAAAAGCGACTTACTGGTGCATTCAATGTTCCCTCCATACTTTGATAACCAATCCATGCGTAATATGACATCCAATCCTTGCGATTCCAATACTATTAGGTCCGAGGGAAACACGTAGTTACCAATCCTTAATGTCAACCGATCACACCATAAACTGGCCATATACTCTGCTCCTGGTGAGGTTACTAACATGGGTTACCTAAGGGCTTGGGTGGGTAGTTTATACTTATCCACAAATCCCCTAGATATGTGTGAATGTGATGCACCAGTATCAAAAAGAATGAGTGCAGTAAATGACTTAACCAAAAACTTACCTATTACTGCATCTGGCTGGGCTTCAACCTCCTCCACGTTAACGTGATTCACCTGTCCCCTGTTGAAAGGGTTCGGCTTCTTCCCAGAGCGTCCATTGACATTTCCATTCTGGGCTTCAGGACATTCATTGGCATAATGTCCAGTCTTCTGACACTTAAAGCAAGTGACTTGGCTCAGGTCTCTCTTGGCTGGGGTTGATGGGTTGGTACGGTTCTGGCTGTTGCTTCCTCCATTCCCATTCCCATTCCCATTCTTGGGGCCATTATGATTATGCGAGCTCCCTTCTCCATGGGTATGCTGAAAATGTCCTCCCGATTTCGGGGTAAAATGAGGCTTCTGCTGAGCTCCAGAATTGTACTTCCCTTGTCCATACTTCCTCTTGCGGTTGTCAATCTGCTGCTGCTTCCCTTCAATCATGAGAGCTCTATCTACCAACTCCTGGTAGTTGTTGAAGGTTGCTACCATCAACTGCATGCTCAGCTCATCATTCAGTCCTTCCAGAAACTTCTCCTTCTTAGTTGCATCTGTAGCAACGTCATCTGGGGCATAACGTGCTAGCTTACTAAAGTCATCCACATACTAGCCAACGGTTCGTCCTCCTTGGCGCAAATTTCGAAACTTGCGCTTCTTCATGGCCATAGCTCCTGCTGAAACATGGGCAGTACGGAAAGCCTGCTGAAACTGATCCCATGTGACAGTGTTGATAGGATAAGTGGCTGTGAAATTCTCCCACCATGATGCTGCGGGTCCATCTAGCTGATGTGCGGCAAAACGCACCTTTTCCGCATCTGTGCATCCTGAAGTGGTCAACTCCCTTCCTGTCTTGTGGAGCCAATCATCTGCAACTATCGGCTCGGTGCTACTGGAGAACACTGGCGGATTCGGTCTAAGGAAACGGGTTAAGTGATCAACAGGTGTTGGTGGTGATGGGTTGTTGTTGTTTTTGTTCCCCTGATTCTGATTCTGGACTAGTAACTGCATCAATGCATTCTCCTGCTGGATCAACTGGGTGAGGTCCGGCGGGAAAGCAAATCCATTGTCATGTCTCGGAGGCATCTGAGGGTTTAGAAAAGATGAGAATATAGAATAGAATGAGATCTAGAGAGAAAACACTACTGTATGCACATGAGACAAAAGCAAACAAAATCACTTCATTCAATTCAAACAAGGGCATACAACGGTCTAACTATCGTTTCAAAAGTGCTCGGACTATACTATATATATGGGGAAAATACTACTACTGTTATGGTGGTCGACTAGAAAAACTGCTCCGTTGAAGACTCCATGATATCTGCTCCAGCTTCATCAACATAGTCATCATCGCTATCATATGGATCCGAGTCGGTGTCATCGATGATGATGTAGTTTTCTGGACAAGTGCACTCATCGTCTTCTCCTCCAGTCGCGGAAATCCCATAAACACCTTTAGCTTCTTCTTCAGATCATCGTTCTTCTCTCTACGAGTGTTGCTATTTCCTCCTCATATCCATCGCGTGTAGACTTGAGTTCTTCCTCCAGTTCCGTGATCTTGATCATAGCCTTCTTTAGATCTATCATGCCTGCGCACATCTGGTTCTCCTGGCGTCGGATGTGCTTGTTTAACTCCTGGATGAAAGTTGCAATTGATCTATCCTTCCTGCTACTAATCATCTCCCATTTCTCATCTCGGTGCCCACAACTCTGGTAGATAGTATCCTTGAGATCCTTTTGGTAGACTTCTCCAATGTGTCCCATGATGATGTGGGCTGCCATGCTCTTTCCTAAACTCCAGGTTGGTCCATCAAAGGAAAACTCTATGGGCTCAGTGACGGGCATGAACGTCCTTCCTGGAACTTGAACTTGAATCATCCAACGCTCCTCTTCTGATAGAGTGGTGTTGGAGGTCCCGATGAAGCTTGGTACTCTGATGTTCAGGTACCTAGTGACTTCCTTCAAGTGGCGTCCAAAAGGTGTATCCTCATCCGGTTGCGTGAACTTGTTCCTTGCATCCGCCATCCTAAAAGAGTAGAAAAGATGAGGAGTCAGAAATGATAAGAGTGGGTAGTGATCTAGGGCTTTAGCTTAGTGGTCGTGTCCTACAGTCAGCGTGTTCTCTGATACCATCTTGTAGCGACCAGACCTCAAACAGTCTGATCTCTATGCTTTAGTGTCATCCCAGGATCAGCAATGCTGACGCTCACAGAACTTGAAGGATTTATAACATAGTAGCAATCACACACTTATTACATCGTATGTCTCCAAAGGAGAACTTATTACAACATATATGGCTTAAGGACATCTAATGATGATAACAACGGAAGGCTTGGAAGATTAGTGAGTCCATCAACTCTAACGGCATCACAGAGTATAGAACCACGACCTAAAAGGCACCTTACTCGTCGTCTGAAAAGTCTGCAACACGAACGTTGCAGCCCGAAAACGGGTCAGCACATGGAATATGCTGGCAATGTAACACATAGAGAATAATGAACAGAAACATGCTATACTACATGCATATATGGCTGGTGGAGAGCTCTATGATTACATCGTAAAGCCAATTTTTCCCAAAGGAATAAATTTTATTTAACTATGATGGTGGTTGTTAAACATTGAGAGTGTAGACACCCTCTCAATCCCAATTAAGCATCATCCTTAAACCCAACAAATTAAATTAAACTAACATGATGAGATTCACATGATAATCCAAGTACTAGATACTCAAAACATCCATATCCGGGGACACGGCTAACCATGATTAGTTTATACACTCTGCAGAGGTTTGCACACTTTTCCCCACAAGACTCGATCTCCTCCGTTGAATTTCTCACACTTCATGATGTTTGAGAAACGGATGACTGAGACACAGTTGTTCAGAAGCATTAACTCTCTACTCCGGGTAGACAGTACCAACCTACAACCCACTACATCTGCCAGTCTGCCTCTTCAAGAGCTCATGCAACTTAATCAACTATGCTAGAGCCCATAGTAGCTTGTGGCTACACACAGAAGTTTCTAGCATGAAATAATCTCATGATCCCTTTGAGCCTGGGTGGCGGTCCATAAAGAAAAACAGGTAAACGCCGGAATACCCAGGTGCCTCAATCCGCCCATATGTGTATTAAAGTTGCCTCCTTAAATAAACCATTAATAACATTATCACATCTGTCATGGATAGACTCACCCAATACACGTCCACTAGCATAGCATGGTGATACATCTCCGTCGTATCTATTATTTTTTATTGTTCCATGCCAATATTCTTCAACTTTCATATACTTTTGGCAACTTTTTATACTATTTTTTGGGACTAACATATTGATCTAGTGCCCAGTGCCAGTTCATGTCTGTTGCATGCTTTATGTTCCGCAGAAACCCAATATCAAACGGAATCCAAACGGGATAAAAATGGATGGAGAATTATTTTGGAATATTTGGGATTTTCCGGAGGAAGAATCAACGGGAAACAGTGTCCGGGGTGGCCACGAGACGGGGGGGGGGCGCCCTCCCCCACCTGGGTGTGCCAGGCACTCTCGTGGGCCACCCTTAAGGCGGTTGATGCCCTTCTTTTGCCGCAAGAAAGCTAATTTTATGAGAAAAATCTGGGCGAAAGATTCACCCCAATCGGAGTTACGGATCTCCGGATATTAAAGAAACGGTGAAGGGGTAGAATCAGAGAACGCAGAAACAGCGAGATAGATCCAATCTCGGAGGGGCTCTTGCCCCTCCCAAGCCATGGGAGCCAAGGAGCAGAGGGGAAACCCTTCTCCCATCTAGGGAGTAGGTGAAGGAAGAAGAAGAAGAAGGGGGCCCCTCCCCCCTTGCTTCCTGTGGCGCCGGAGCGCTGCCGGGGGCCATCATCATCACCGTAATTCTTCACCAACACCGCCGTCATCTTCACGGACATCTCCATCACCTTCCCCCTTCTATATCTAGAGGTCCACTCTCCCGCATCCCGCTGTACCCTCTACTTGAACATGGTGCTTTATGCTTCATACTATTTTCCAATGATGTGTTGCCATCGTATGATGTCTGAGTAGATTTTTGTTGTCCTATCGGTGATTGATGAATTTCTATGATTGGTTTGAGTTGCATGTTTTATTACTGGTGCTTTCCTATGGTGCCCTCTGTGTCGCGCGAGCGTGAGTGATTCCCGCTGTAGGGTGTTGCAATACATTCATGATTTGCTTATAGTGGGTTGCGTGAGTGACTGAAACACAAACCCGAGTAAGTAGGTTGTTGCGTATGGGATAAAGAGGACTTGATACTTTAATGCTATGGTTGGGTTTTACCTTAGTGAATCTTTAGTAGTTGCAGATGCTTGCTAGAGTTCCAATCATAAGTGCATATGATCCAATAAGAGAAAGTATGTTAGCTTATGCCTCTCCCTCAAATAGAATTGCAATAGTGATTACCGGTCTAGTAACATACTCAATTGCTTAGGGACAATTCCACAACTCCTACCACCACTTTTCCACACTCGCTATATTTACTTTATTCTTTCTTTATTTAAACAGCCCCTAGTTTATGTTTATGTGCTCTTTATTATCTTACAAACCTTTCCTATCACTCCTACAAAGTACTTCTAGTTTCATAATTGTTCTAGGTAAACCGAACGTCAAGCGTGCGTAGAGTTGTATAGGTGGTCGATAGAACTTGAGGGAATATTTGTTCTACCTTTAGCTCCTCGTTGGGTTCGATACTCTTACTTATCGAAAACTGTTGCGATCCCGTACACTTGTGGGTTATCACATGGCAATAAGCAAACGTAGAAGTAACTCCCAAGGGTTTGATAATAAAACATGTAATAGGTACTACCTCATCTACTTCCCATCCCACAATTTAATTAGATCCTAATCATGCAATATTTGAGGATTGATCTAATGCAATAAAACTGGGTAGTAAAAACGTATGATCAAAGTGTTACTTGCCTTGCTGATGATCCGTGAAACCTAGAGATTCGGAGTAGCAAGCGGCGCACTCTAGATACTCTATCGCAAACAAACAAGCAAACAAGCATACAATAAGTACTCATCTAATGCACAGGTAAAACTCAAATAAGAGACTTACCCAGAAAGTTCAACTTAAGAACTCCGGTCTGCAAAAAGAATCAAAACAAACGAAGCAACAGAAAGGAAACAGCGAAAGAAACATGCTTTATGTACTAATCTGAACCTAAGTCAAATTTTACAGTAGCAAAAACTTGTTTCAGTGGGTTAAACGGAAAGAGGGTTTCGAGACGAAACTCTAGGCACTTGAATCGACTGATTCCGATAAACGAGCGAAAAGATAAACTAAAACGAAAATTGGATTAGAAATCTCGATCTGGGATAATCGCGAAAAAATCCGAGAAAAAGAAAAACTGACGAATAGCTTAACGAACGGACGTTCGTTAACTGAACCTAAACAGCGAACTCGTCCGTTAAAACGAACGAATGAGCGAACGCTCGCTAAATAAATAAACCGAAAAAAACGATCTATTCTCTAAAAAACGAAAACTAGGGTTTATAAAAAAAACGGATCGGGTTTTTCTTAATAAAAAAGACCCGGACCACGGCGGCGGCGGCGTATACCTCCGGGGGGGGCGGGGCGGCTCCGGCGGGGCGTTGTGGGGCTCCGGCGGCGGCGGTGGACGTCGG
>NC_057810.1:12440240-12461111 GCF_018294505.1 Triticum aestivum
GGTGGCGGGTGAGGAGGTCGGCTGGGCCTTCGGCCCAGTCGGCGCGCGGGAGTTTTTCTTTTTAAACAATTCCGCCGAACAGAAAAAATATCCTAGAAAATAAAATAAAAAGTAAAAAATGTCAAAACAAATTTTCGCTGTCTAAATAAAATATTTAGGACGAGATGAACATTTTCTTGGCCTAAAATGCATTTTTGAAAAACCTGAAATTTTTCCTAAATTCAAAATAAAATAGTCAAAAACTCCGAAATAAAACTCTTATTTGATTTTATTATTAAATCTTCAATATTTATTTATTTAGGGAAAGTCATTTTATTCCCTCTCTCATATTTATATAATTGAAATAATTGAAGATAAAATAAATAAAAGCAAATGATCCTATTTCCAAAATTTGAGAAAACTCAAATATGAAAATAACGAAATCCCCAACTCTCTCAGAGGGTCCTTGAGTTGCGTAGAATTTCTAGGATCAATCAAGAGCAATGAAATACGATATGCAATGATGATCTAGTGTATAACATTCCAAATTGGAAATTTGGGATGTTACTCTCTCTCTCTCTCTCCCTGCATTGATTCCGATCTAATCCGGCGCAATGTCGAGCTCCGGCAGCCACGCCGATGATGAGCTGGATCCGGAGTATCAGCTAGCCCTCCACATCGCCTTGGAGCGGTCCAAGGTGGAGACCGGGGCAGCTCCTGATCTGCAGCCTCGCCGTAGCCGTAGTTTCCCCGTTGACGCTGCTGGGATGACGACGCTGGCGCCTCCCAGCCCAGGGGCAGCTCCAAAAGGCGGCATGCGCAATCCGAGCCTCCCCTACGCCGCCCCGGCACCCCGGCTGCCGCTCCCCCTCGCGGGTAGCGGTGAGTTCTTGTGCCCGGCCCACCAGCCCAGACGCGCACGCTTGAGTTGGAGGTGCACGCCGCCCGCCATGAGAGGCAGCGGGCAAGGGAGAGGGAGGCTGCGGAGAGCTCTGTCCGCCACCGCCATCTGTCACTTACGATACCGGCTGAGCCCGACGAGGACGAGTGGCTCCTCACATGGGTCTACCGTCGGTCGCATAGATGGCAAAGACGGACGCTTGGCGGCTCCGCCAGAAGAACGCGAAGGCCATCCGGCTTGCCATCGAGCAGTCCGAGCGGGAGGCGAAGGAGAAGGTGCGGAGGCAGCTCGACTGGCCAAGCTTGTGCGCCAGCAGGACTGGGCCGTCCAGCGCCACAACGGCCTCGTCATCGTCTCCTCCTCCTCGTCCGACCAATCAGATGATCCTCCACCAGCCACCGACGGCTACAGCTATGCCGGCGACCAGAAGGGGAAAGGGCCGTCCCAGAAGTGGTGAGGTTCAATTTCATTTCAAGTTTTATACATAGTATAAAGTTGTTCATCATTTATCTGAACTTTGGTGATCTTTTGGTGAACTATTGTGTCGTCCTATATGTGATTCTATGCCTGGTCAGTTGATCTACGCAGTTTGATCGACGTTGCATGATTTAGTATGGATATATGGGTTCCGATATGAGATACACGGATATTTAGATATATTAAAACTGAGCACCCTCCCAACCCTCTCATGCCATCAACATTTCTAATCGTTAGATCGCCACTTTTAGTCGTTTTTGGTCGTCGGATTTGCTGTTTTATTCCACGTTTTCTCGCTAAGTGGGCTAAATGTCCTAAAGGGCAGCTACTCCGGTGGCAATTTTTGAGCACTCTGGTTCATTGGGCCTAGCCGCCCTACAAAGCCCTCGAAGAAATTTACACGAGAGAAAAGGACGAGCGACTACTCTCCTGAAACCTAGGTATGCCGCCACCGCTACCGTCCACGCTACCCCTCCCATCACGCTCCCTCACGCCACCTCGCCGCCGGCCTCCACCCCTCCTATCCTCTCCCCCAAAGCACCGACCTCGTCTCCCACCCTCTCCTCCTACCTCATCAGAAGAGAAGAGAAGAGAAGAGGGAGATCAACCAGGCCAGGCGCCGACCATGGCGGCGGCCAGATCCGCCACGGCCGCAACCACCTGGCCAAGGATCAGGATCTTGGCCGCCACGGAGATCGCGACCAACGACCAGTCCGTCCTGCATCACCTTCACCGACGTCGTGGCTCATCGGCGACGCGACCATGAACCAGACCGCCACGAACCCCGTCGGCACTGTCTTCGGTGAGAACTCCCAACTGACTATCACCTACTAATTTCACCTTTTTTGTTTAGTTTAGGGGCAGTCTTTTTTTGCATGGTAAGGGCAGTCCTTCTGTTAGTTAACCAAGTTTCTCGGGTTCATGGGTTTGTGTCACGGCGTTTTGTGCTTGTGTTGCATATATATTTATCACAGTAGTATCGACAATATAGACATGCCCAGAGCCTTGCATCCTTGCCATCTCATTCTTCAGTTGTCAAATGCTCAGTCAACTATTCAGATTCCTGCATTTTTTTCAGTATTTTTTTTCCCATATTGATCTATGTATTATGGTGAATCCTTCAATCCAAGATGCCATAAGACGATATAGAAGTTTGGGATTAATTCTTGGCTGAAACATAAACAAAATACCAATATGTACGAGCTGTTGGATGGAGGGTTGGACAGAATTCCTCTAGCAGTCAGCACAGGAGAGCCAGGATAGTGGCGGTGGAGCCTCCAGCGTCATGGCACTGCTGTCGTCATTCCCGCTCCATAGACCACCAACTGGATTCACCGCTGCCTGGATGAAAGCAACGGAACCCATCCAGATTCGTCCGATGTGTTCAAGAAATCAACAGTGTTGTCATACATGACAGGCTGATTAACAGGGTCAGTGGACAAACACCCATCTTGTTAAAAGTAAAATAATGTTCTGTTGGTACATATTTGTGTATATGATGAGAGATGAAAAATCTGAGTTGTCATGCCTGTGCATTAGCATGGTTCGGAGTTTTAGCTGGTGTTTTTCAAGATCAATAAGACGGAGTGTTTGTTCTTTGATCCAGTAAGTCCACAATGCACGTGTGTACAGGAATTTTCTATTTGTATACTACAATGAAAATGTCTTCTTTTTTTCCATTCTAATGTAATTACTATGGAGTCACTCCCACTCTTGTTTTTGGCATATTACTGGACCCTGGAGATATAAAACACACTGTTTACCATTCTGTAGGAACCATAAGCAATATATGGCAAAGACATCTTCCTAATTGTAGAATCATGGACGCTTTTTGGGCACACACGTACATATATCGTAATATGTAATACTAAGGCTGGTCATAGTGCAAGTAACATAGCGCATTTCAAGACATGTTTGCTTATGTGTCATAGAGTTAATGAGGATAGAGATGTTTGGAGTAACATAATATGTTCCTGTAACATAACGCAACCCAAAGCAAAATGAGTCTATAATGTAATAAATGCTATCATCTATGATACTACTTGTATGTTACTTTGCACTACGAAGGTAGTAACAAAGACTAGTGTCATATGCATGACACTAATCTAAGTTACTCCCCACAATGACTAGCCTAACAAACAAATAATTTAACAAGCCAGATCTACTTGAGAAAATGTACCTGACACTTTCTTGGGACATTTAATTGCCCATAGAATCGTGCCAGCTTTGATAGCCGGGACTAGAAGGCACATTATCTGTCTTGTTAAAAATCTTGATCATATATACCAAGGTCATAGGACTCCACATGCCACCAGTTTCTTATGAAAAACAATCTTCACAAAAACTGATACCCACCTACGATCGACTCACATCCAAACCATTGGCATCCACTTACCTCTTATATACAACCTCCACCTGAGCCTAGGACTGATTACTTACACCAGTATTATTTATCCTTTTATTAGATATATAAATATGTGTGCATAGGCAAATCATTGATGTGGGAATGATGTTGATTCTTAGTACACAATATTATCTCTGTTAATACGATAGTGCATTTCCCTCAACATTTTCCCTATTCTTACTGGTCTTTGATCTTCTTTACACAAAACAGAATAGAATTCTTGGATTTCAAGAAACTTCCCTTGCCCCTCCTGGAAACAAAATTGACTATACATTCAGAAAAGAATCATGGTATTTGCATGGATAGTTTAACTTTAAATATGGCAGTAGATTAAAGAAAAATTCTACTATGAAAATGACACATAATAGAAAAGTCTGCACCATACAGTGGCACTTATAGCTTGCATCTCCCATATGATAATTTGTAGTATGAATTTATGCTTAGAGTGATTAGATGGACCTAGAAGAAATGTACAGCCACTGGCACATTTTTGCAGAAGGTTATAAGTTTGGAAATAAATTATAGCGCCTGCTTTACTGTTATCTTCCATTTGAATTATAGCTTTTGATCTTGTCATCTTTACATGTTGTTTAACATCCTATGCAGCTTGACTTTCATTCAAAGTGCACGAACTTGAATGCAGGCATATTTTGACTGGAAGGCCTTTCTTTTTTCGTTCTTTGGGATCAGCAAACATCGTTGTGTAATTCAATACCTGGATGGTTTTGGGCAACTTTGTAATTTAGTAAACAATACTAACACCACACTTAATTTAAATATTTCGTGTGTTTCTTGTCCTCACCTTGCAAGCCCTTAAAAACAAGATGACAAAGAATTTGGTATACATTTCCTAATTAAATGTCTATCTTATATTGCAATTTATATTATTATCAATGATTGTTTGATGAATTAAATTTCTGTCTTATATTATCAATGATTGTTTGATGAATATATATTACCTTTTCTAATATAGTAAAGCTATGTTTAGAAGTATCCACTAATTAACTTGTGAGGAGATCAAAGTCATGCTTACTCAATATAATAAATAATGAATGAACCTGTGCAATAATCAGTTGGGTACCTTCTTTTAGTTTGAGGGGTTCATGATTTGAATAGTGTTTATCAATGCTGCTTTAAATCAGTGTAAATTAATTTGGATTGGAGGGAGTATCATGTTTTGTTGTGTCATATATATTATTGAAATCCCTACCACTCTATTGATAAAATGGACGGGCGCGGCAACGCGCGCCATCAATGATCTAGTGGACAATGCGATTTGAGGCATGTTGGTGCACGTCCTCGGTCGTTTGATGGGCCGGATTTGCCCAGCTGTAGATGCTCTTACCACTGCCATCAGCATGCCGCCATGACAACCATACCGGACGGGTTGGGAACAAAGCAGCGCGCTGAGCCGTGCTGCACGTTGGCCCTTTACTATTCCGGAAACCATTCGGTGATGGCCCCATATGCGAGCCGTACACGGCAGCCGCCGGGCACCCATGTCCATCACGCTTAGGGGTGTTTGTTATGATTACAAGAATAATTATAATCCTGATGTGCAATTCGCGTAGGTCTTGAAATCGTGACCGAGTAGGTCTTCTAGTTACTAGTAAGAGTACTAGATTTGCACCTATATATAACCATGTAACAACCCCTTTGTAATCAGATCGTGCAGATCAAAGCAACACTACAAGCCCCAGCGTGCTTAAGTGCTACTAGTAGTAGTTTGTACGAATATCCACGACGGGGCCAACACGGTCTCCTTTCTGCCTGCCCGCCAACGAAGAAATGAAAATGCAGGGGGCGACGTCATCAACTGTGACACCTGATGCCGTGTTCAGGGTTCTAGGAAACAACGACCTCCTCACCGACATCCTGCTTCGTGTCAACTTCCCCGCCACCCTCGTCCGTGCAGCCGTCGTGTGCAGGCGCTGGCTTGGCCTTGTCTCTGACCACGAGTTTCTGCGCCATTTTCGCGAGCTCCATCCAGCCTTTCTCCTTGGCTTCTACCTTTATGATAAAGGGTTGGTGCCCACCGGTCCACGCTTTGTCCCGATGCTGCCACCTCAGCCTCAAGAACTCGCCGACATCATCCATCGCTCAAGGTTTAGCTTGGAGACCTGCCCGAGCGACAGCGTGCGGACACATGTCATGGACTGCCGAAACGGCAAAGTCCTAACCTTGCGCCACAATAGAGATGGAAGTGGATTCGCATATCAGGCGCACACCCCCTTGTGCCCTGAGAGAGCCGTGGAAACTGTCCAACCATTCATAATCTCCGAACCATCGCGTGGTAGTTTCAGTGAAATCCTCTCCAAAGAAGGAATCAACTGCTTATCCTACTTTATGGTGTATGTGGAGCCTGATTGGGATGGAATGAACCCGATGATGACCAAGGTGCAAGTATATATGTTGGGAGATGGTGTTTGGTCTGTGCTTTATTCAACCAGTGCACATCTCGCTCCTCTACGACTGGACATAGAACCCGTGCTTGTTGGCAGTAAAATCTATATGGCCGCTGCGATGAGAGGCGTTATTGTCCTAGATATGACAACTTCAAGTTTATCGGTGATTCAGCTCCCACAAGGATTGGAGTATGGTTCTTCTGACACAATGTTCTCAAGGGCTGATGATGTTTCCAAAATTTATCTCATCCATGTCAAGGAGCTTCAACTTGGCATATGGCTCCACAACGGAGACACATGGTTGCTCGTGGATACCATCTGTTTGCATGGCATGTTTGATAGTTTGAGGATGTCAGATTGCACCGACACTGTTCATCTGAGCCAGGTGGGGGACAATGCCGAGTTTGTTTTCTTGCAGACGCGTCAATGCATATTCTAGGTAGATATCAAGTGCAGGGCAATGCGTCTAGTGCATGTGATGAAAAGTTATGATGGATTTATTTGTCATATCAAACCTCTTATGATGATATGGCCTCCCACATTCCCCAAGGATGATGATGCAAGGTATGCCTTTTGGCCTCTAGATGCTCCGTATAGTTTACTAGTTCAAGCTATAGAGATTTCCTATGTACATTGTCCAACACACTTGTTGAGATTTGTTTCGTTTGAATCCATTAGGCCTTATTAAAAATAGTCGTTAACGGACATTAGAGAATGCTTGCCTTATAGGATTTGACTATTGCTATTGATTCCTTAGTCTGTTTTATAATGACCGGTTAGGAGACATTAGATAATGCTTCCCAACTAGCAGTAAGGTGCAAAATGATTTTGTTTAGATAATGCTTCCTGACGTTAAATCTTGTGTTGGCAAGCACCAAACTGCAGTCTTCCTAAACATGTTTTTTCAACTATATAAGAGCAACATGTGGTGGTGCTGAAAAATGATTTTGTTTTCGGTTTGGACCTCTCATTCTATCATATCACTCTTTTCCAAATCACCAGTGGAAAACTACAAATGGATGTGCAAAAATATAAAACATCATGTATGATCAATAAACGCTAGAAGATGACTATCATTTTTATCAGTCTTCCCACTATATTTTTTGCCCTGAATTATTGCCACACACCCATCAAGCCTCGAACTTTAGCTTTCCTACATTGTGAACCTCAAAGTACGTATGAGATTATTAGTAATTTTTCCAATGTTACCTATTAGATTTTGTGTGTGCTGGAACCTGGATTTTACGTATTTGTGTTAGAACTTATGTATGACATTGAAATGTTTCCTTGCGGCAGATCTAGTGAGCCTTCATGGATTGGTGGTCAATTGCTCTCAAGATGCAGGAGAATAGTAAGAGGATGGGCATCAACTTTCACGTGGCCTCAGTAGTCTGTTCGTTAGGGAAGATGCAAAATAGACCGAGTCTTCGACGCCCACTTCCCCTCAAGGTGCCGACTGACAGCATCAAGGAGAATACCATGTTTGAGATTGTCAGAGTTGAAGGGTGTGATAGATGGAAGGCTTGTGTTTACAGTTTAATCTTGTCTATTTTCTCTTGTACTAGGAAATAATTGTTTATGCAAAAACTACTAAACTTTTTGGGAATATCAAACTATAATGTGTAATAAAAAAAAGTTCAAATTTACAGGTTAATGTTGACCCCTCGGCTTTAGGTGACCATTTTTATGATAATTTGGGAGCAGAAACATATGGACACAGGTGAAAAATCTCTACTAGTATTGAATAGGAAGTTTCCATTTTTTTTAGAAAGTAGGAAGTTGGTAGTCTCATCTCACCGTTTTTTACCTCCCACTGGTTTTCTCCGCCCATTTACGTGCCGCCCCAACGGTTTTTGTTGGGTTACGCTAGACGTATCAGTTGAAATATAATTTTTTTTTACACGCAGATCAACCAGGAGCAATGCTATCGGAGATGAATCACTTATTGTTACCACTAGACGTGTGCCATGCAGCGAAAATATAGTTTGGGCAGCGTGTCTCCGGAGTGGTCACTTTCTCATCGATCTCCCACGCAGCCAATCAGATCCCACGAACAGGTTCGCTGGAGCGGCACAAGTGCGCCGACTCTAATGGTATCCGCGTGTGCATGAGGAACACCATACGGCGGACTGTTAGGTCCGATCACACAGCCAACGAACTTCGAAACTAATGAACTTTTTTCATTTCCACGCACTTTTCCCATTTTCTATGAACAATTTTTCAAATTCACGGCTGCTTCACTATTTTTATTTTTTTCCTAATTTGTACTTACTTTTAAAATAATTTATACCGGGTTTATATAATATACGTTAACTAAAGAAAGTGTCAAAAAGCACTATTTCCTCGTTGGAGTCAATAAAATGATCTCTGACCTTGTGGTTATGACCTACTGGCTGAAATAGAAACTTATTTTAATATTTTGCTCCTTGTTTGAGAGCAGGTTGCTAAGATTGTGCGAGTTGTGAGCGCCAGTTGCCACAACTGGCGCTGAAGGCAGTTTATAGGATCTCCCACTAAAAAAAGCAGGAAAACAAACGAAGCCGTGCGAGAAACATCAGCCCGCAGTGAGGACCGAACTCAGGAAAACAGTTTTGCACAAATCTTATAGCAATTAATCATGTGGTTGAAGACTTAGATATGGCATGGCTAATGCACATCGAGATGAGAATTAGCAAATCCATAGTGAGTACATGACATTTCTTTAGTACACGGTAAGGTATAATAAATCCTACGCTATCGTATATAGTAACTAAACAATGAAAAACGTTTCGTTCCATCTGGATGCACGCACCGCTTTATGTGCCGTCTTATCCTTCTCGATCGTACGGTGGACACGCTGTCCCGTGGTCTCCATGCTGTGGCGGTTCCAGGAATTTGCAACCGGATATTCATGTGTATTCATTTTGCGAAAATCATTGCTGTTTTTCGAAAATTGTCATTCTTTTGCCAAAATAGACACTGTTTTGTAAAAATCATGGGTATTCACATGAAGACCCAAGAATACCCCTAGCGCCGCCCCTGTCACCGTGGGACCCGACCCATGGCTCTATCCTCCCTCTTTATCATTTATTTCAGCCACACATTCTCCACATCTTGAGTCAAACCGTCTTCTCAACCATCTCTCTTGTCCTCAATCTCGTGGAGATCTCACCTGCCATGGATGACCTCCATGGTGCTTTTTGTCAAGTTATCACTACTAGGGAAAACCCTAGTAGTAGCGCAGGTTTAATGCCTTCTAGTAGCGCAGGAAACCGCGTTACTAGTAAGGCGCTACAGCTATTACTTAGCAGTAGCGCGCTCGGCACATGCTACTGCTAAGAAGTATAGCCGCAGCGTGTGTTCGCTCCCACGCTACTGCTAATATAGATAGTAGCAGCGTGTTTACACTCCATCGCTACTAGTATTCTTCTTTTTCTTTTTAGTGTATTTATGCGCTGTTATATAAATTTTGGTACAATACCAATTATGATGTTTATATCATTATGTCCATAACAGTTTGTCAAATGAAGGTGGATTACATTCAAGTGGAGGCAACATGTGGTGCATGTCAAAAGTATACTACTAATCCAAACTTGACCACTAGTAGTACTTTCGATGTGCACCACATGTTGCCTCCACTTGAATTTAATCCGTCAACACAAGCTATTTAATCATCATCATAGTCATTACCACCAACAGTAGCTATTTAATCATCATAGTTATAGTGTAGCACATCATCATCTTCAAAGTCATTCTAGATAGCTAATCACCACCGACACTAGCTACGGTAGCTATCTAATCATCACCAACACTAGCTAATAATAATCATCATAGTCATTACCACCAACACAAGCGATTTAATCATCATAGTCATAGTGTAGCACATCATCATCTTCATACTCATTTCTAGCTAGCTAATCACTCCTGCTACTCTCTCTCAGGTAAAATAGCATAAAACATGTGTAGCAATCCTGCTTCATCAAGTTGCAGCATGCAGATGAACCTGTCTCCTAATCGTGGGTTGCGCTTCTGATTGCTGCCCCCTAGTAGTTCTCTGTGATCCTTCACAATTTTGCTCCTGTCTTTCACTATTAAGCATTCCTTGCTTTTAGAAATACTGAATGCACTAAAGTGCATTGTAGGATGTCTTGCTCTTAAGCTAACCATTCTCATGCAACCTTTAGTCTCGATCCAATGAGGCACAACAATCATCGGGATTCCCTGTTAAAAAATATCGTATAGTAACATACTTAACAATGAAGTTTAGCTTAAAAAATAATGTATGCAAAATATGCACATAGGACAAATAGTAAAAGTTTTACCATCTTTCCTAAATAGATGTGACCGTAGTTCAATACAAACACTATTGGTCACACGTTTTGAGTACTAAGATTTTTAAGTCCAAAAAAATAATTTGTCTTGACAGTATGAAGATCCTCAAGATATGAAACATAATGACCTATCTCCTCGCAGTTTAGTTCAGCCCCGGGACAGTGAACGGTCATGTCTACCAAGCGCCAGACATGTTTGCTTGAATGGAAATAAGCTGTCAATACAAATTAGTTGTCAACTATTTTTGAATAAACAATATCGAAGACATAAATATTGTTGAGAAACTCGTATAATGGTATAACTGGAGCGTCTGCACATCGACCCAGATGTCGATATTACTTTCAATATCATCTTTCAGACGAATATCAATGGTGATAACCATATCAGGCTCAAATGCATAAGTCTTGCATAGTGCTTGCCAAGTTTTGCATTCAAAATAGATTTAGGTGTCTGTGTTCTATAATTTTGTGTGAAAAGTATAACCATGCTCGATTTTCAGGTAAAATCTCTTTACCTCCATAGTAGTTTTCATAGGACTGAAAGCTATCTTATCCAAGACAAAAACTCTTGCATGGCAGGGGATACGCTAGTAGGATAGTAAAAAAAACATTATAAGTTGAAGCAAATGAAGGAGATGTCATGCTTAATTACAAAAAAAGACATGTCATTGTGACTTACTGTATCCACTTTAAAGTTCTCGTCTAGCTTGATGCTTAAGCGTCTACCATCATCTAGGAAGATTCTGTCGCACAGGCCGCGCTCGTCTTTCCAGTATTTGCAAATACCGAAGTCCTTTCATCGTCAGACATTTCCTATGTTCATATTTGAAACATTTATTGAAAATCGATCGAAGGCAACTACCAGCATAATCAACACACAAATCCGGGGCACTTGATATTTTCTACATATTCTGGCACAAGTGATGCCAAAATTCACGGAAAAATCGGGCATGACCTTTGCTAAAATAGGACATATTGAGCGCCTGAAATTTGCCGGAACGGAAATGAATCAACACTCCGGCAAAACATAGGCCACTCGGAGGTGTAACCTGCAAACATGACTGGCCCCTTGGGCAAGCACATAACCTATTTGAGCAACACAAGATATACATTTCAAAATATCTTATAGGACTCATATTGACATGAGCATTCAATAAGCAAAACCAAACCGTAAAATAAATAAGTATTCAAATTAGCATGCATTCAATAAGCAAAAATAAATCATCTCTTGGGTCCGTACATCGTCGAATATTATCACTAATACATCCTGAATAGTATCATACATATAACATCACTAATACAACTAAAACCCTAGCGAATGACGGGTATCGGAGCGGGCGGTGGACACCCAAAGAGAAGGAACCATCACAGGGTCATAGCTCCAGTGAGGATTTCCACTCTTTTTGAACACAAGTTTTTGGGTGCCTCTTCTAGTTGATCTAGTTCTAGTTCTAGTTGGTCCTGGACTAATTATAGCTAGCCCTAGGCACATCTAATTCTCGTAATTAGAAGCCCAGTGTGGTTCTAATGTCCTCCCTCAAATTCTCCGGCGATGATTAACTCTAGACGGTGAAGCGCTGCCGGATTGTGAAGACCGTATGCTTGCACCAAGTAGAGAGGACGTGCTTTCGGTCTTCTGTTAGAGGGATCGTTCGAGGGCGGTTTGAGGGATCTTCATCATTGTTCGAGGGACTTCGAGCAAGATCTACACCGACTCTTCTTCTTCCGCTGCACTTCATAGTTGATAACTCTCGTTGATCCAAACCCTTATGCATCTTCATATTGATCTTGGTGACCGTAGGTGCGATTTTTTCTACTACATTTCCCAACATTGGCATCACGAGTAGGTTTATTCGTAGATCTAGATCAGATTCCGGGTTGCGGCTGTTGCAACCACTACAAAAAAACAAAAAAATTAGCTTGCTGCTGACAACCATCTCCTGCCCTTATCCGATCGTGGTTGCTTTATACACCTTGCGCTTGAGTAGGATGAGTTGCATTTGCAACCAGGTTGCAGCGGTTGCAACTAAAAAGAAACCGACCGCCGATGACCCCCCCTCTCCCCGACAACCCTCACCTAACTTAAAGTCGCTTTATATAGGTTGCAGTTGCACTTGAGTACGATGAGTTGCCATTGTAGCCGAGTTGCGAGGGTTGCAACTACTACACAAAACCCTAAAAAATAGCTACTACTGACAAACCCCCGATAACCATCCCCCGACCCGGTTGCGCTCACTTCATACTCCTTCGAGTTGCGCTTGAGTATGATGAGTTGCAGTTGCAGCCGGGTTGTGGAGGTTGTAACTACTACAAAAAAAATTAAAACTAAATACTCCATTGCCGACACCTCGCCATCAACTCGGTTGTGGTCTCTTTATATACTAGTTGCAGTTGTGCTTGAGTAGGATGAATTGTAGTTGCAGCTAAATAGCCTATCAGTGAAAACCCTTCCCTGCCCCCACTATTAGGGAAAACCTTATACGCAGAACCTTAGTAGTAGCGCTGGACAAGAGGCGCTACTGATACCGTATTAGAAGTAGCGCGGATCGCTAGAACAACACTACTATTAAAATTGCCCGACCATTCCTGCCACGCTAGGTTTAGTAGTAGCGCGCCCTATTTAACGACGCTACTGCTACTTTAATAGGAGTAGCGCGGATTTTTGCAGGGATCTACTGCTAAGTTTGAACCTGGCAACATGGTGGGCCACATTTAGCAGTAGCGCCGCCCCCAGAAACACGCTACTGCTATCTTTTTGGCAGCAACGTGTTTCACTCGCCAGCGCTACTGCTAAACCGCAGCCACCACCTTTTTTCTCCGCCATCTTCTCTTCCTTCACTTTCCCCCTAGCTCCCACCTCCTTTGTCCCTCACTTTGCTTCTTCCTCACTACTTCTCCCCCCCCCCCCATTTCTCTCCTTCTTCTACCTATCTTTCTCTCTCTTTATTGCTCCTAGCTAACTACACCACCTCCATTAATGCATCTCCTTTCTCCTTTTCCTTTCCCATCCACTAGTAAAACTTATCTCCTTCCCAAACTAGCTTGGTAGATCTAGCATTTAATGAAGTGACCTATATAGCTCCTTAACTAGATCTACCGTTGTGAAGATGAGCTTTGTCCACTTCCGATCATTCCATTAATGTGTATGGCGACGCCGATCGACATCATCATCTTCGTGCTCGATCTCGAGATAGGTGATTAAAAATTTGTATTTTTACAAGAATGAAAATATGTGTATGTGTGCGATATGACATAATCGGGCAATATCATGGAAATTGTATGTGTGGCATGAGTAGCCGCCGAATTGTGCTTGTGAGTTGCCTATGTTTTGACGAAATGGTGGTTTATTTCTGTTTCGGCGAATTCCGAGCAAACTCTATATATCCTATTTTTAGGGAAGGTCATGCTGGATTTTTGTATGACTTTATTGCATGCATGTATTTTTATAATCAATTTGTTTATTATTAACGTGCATGTGTTCATCATGGTAAGTGGAATGATGGTGGACATGTGGTTGCGGTCGGCAGTGCAGGACATGAACAAAAATAACCGGACAGAGATTTTATGTCCGCGGCGAACATGCAAAGGAGTTTGGATCAAACCCTATGATGATGGTCGTGTGATGGGGCACCTGCTCATGAATGGTTTCATGGATGATTATACTCGGTGGATAATTGAAGATGAGAAGGACGCCGACGGGGAAGGTAATGACGACACGGGGCAAGACGAAGAGATGACCGAAAATGATGGCAGAGAAGGGTCTGGACATGGCGACGGGGAAGAGGCTGAACATGGCGGAGGAGATGATCAGGTCGGACATGGCGGCGGAGAAAACATGATGAGGCCACGAGCAGACAACAGCCACACTACGCACAAGTTGTGTAGAGAGGAAGCTCGACGACCTAGCCGCCGGACGACCGGAGTAGGCGGAGGCGCGGAACTCACCACCCCACCGGTCACCGGACGCCTCCACACCGCCCATACCTCGGCACCCCGCCGTTCGCGGCCACACTTTTTGAGGCTCCGAGCTCGCCGCCCACCGAGGGAGCCAGCACGGGGAGACGGGGAGGTGGGCAGCTCGTCGTACGTTGGCCGTCGCCCAGCGGCCCAGGACCTTCGGAACTTGCCGGATCTTCTCAACACTTAGGTAGTTTAATTCTAGTCAGTAGCAAGTTTAGTGTTGTGCTTGGACGATTACTGTCGTAGTTTAGTTCTAGTCGGTAGAAATGTCAATCATCTGGAACTAATTGCTTGCTGTAGTTTAGTTCTTGTCAGTACTCAGTACCTACTGGCTAGTTCTAGTTATAATTAATTCACCAACTAATTTCTACCCTTGTTTCATTATTTGTAGAAACGAAGATTTGGAGATCAAAAATCTGGAAAACACTTCCGCTCCGGTCCAACCCACCTGCACACATCAACGGTTCAGATTTGAAGGTACCTCTTCGTGGGGAAGGGCACGATGGAAATTCCATGTGGGCGCGGCATAGCGCGGCGCGGCACACGGACGTATGGTCCGCTATACGCCCGTAAGGTGGCGGTGTACGTCGCGTCAGGGGCGCCCCACGCATACTTAGCCTAACCACCGCCTTCCGCCCGCATTTATCTGGCACGGATTACGGTGGCCATTTACACCGCGCAGCGACTAGTCCAATCACCGCGGTGAGCAGTCCAATCGCCGGCGTCGGTCCGCGCGCGGTGTCGATTCCCATGCTGACCTCCTGCGCTCGTTGCCCGCTCGCTTGCCCACACCACCGCTTTGACCGCCTGCGCACCCCGCCCCCTTGCCCGCCGGCATTAATTGCCAGCACCCAGCCCCGCCCCTATAAAATCCGAGCCCTCCCGCCATCGGTCGCACCCTGCTCTCGCCTCCCTACTCGCCGGCACCCATCCCCGCCTCTCGCACCCACTCTCTCTGCCGCCGGCGATGGCCTGCCCCAACCTGACGCTGGAGGAGGCGGAGGAGCTCGCCCACTTCGCCATCCCCGCCGTGCCCGACGTCCGCATGTCGTAGAGTTGGCGGCTCAGCATCGACGGCGTGCCGGTCACGCTGGTGCCCGATGTCGGGATGCCCCTCCTTGCCCGCGCCGTCGGTACCGGGCGCGCCTCTCGCCGGAGGAGCGGGCGGACCCGCAGTATGCCCCCAACCAAATAGGGTGGGCGTCTCGGCTAGCCGACGACCACGACCGCCGCCTCCACGCCTACGCTAGTCCCCGCCCGCCCGGGAAGCACAATCGCGCGACACCATCTCTGGGATGGGCGCTCCTTCGAGGAGGTCGTCGCCCCGTACCACGCCCAGCCGGGCACCGGCATCGTGCCCGCCCCGACGAGTTACGGGTACACACTGTTCCGTTGCGGCGAGGCGCGCTCCGCCCGAATCAACATCGGCGCGCGCGCCCCTTGCCGGCACAGGCGGCAACCGCGGCTCTATCTGCCTCGGCGGAGGCGATCGTCGTACGTTGGCGAGGGACAGCGTTGGGTCCAGCCGCGCCCCTCCACCCGAGCCGGAGGAGCCAGAGCCGGCCTTGCTGGGGAGTATAGGCGGCTGACAGCGGAGGCCGGCGACCCGGAGGACATGCCGGCCTACTTGACGGCAACCCGGGAGTTAGAGAATGTCCCGATGCAGCTGCCCCTCATCCCCGCGGCGCTGCAGCTAATAAACTATGTTCTATTGTAACAATTTAAAAATCACAAAAGATTTAAACTTGAAGTGCTAAAAAACTATGAAAAATAGAAAAGTAAATAAAAAACAAAGCAAAGGGAATAAATAATTAATATTAGCAAAAAAGAATCAAAAGAAATGTATTTTTTAAAGACCACCGGCCCCGCAAGGTGTAGTAGGCCTATCCCGATCAAGCCGACGGCGAAAGGGAAGGCTTTTTGGCCCCGCAAGGCCCACGGGCCCAACCAGGCGGCGTAGAGAGAGTAGGCGAGGGAGTGATTTTTTAGGAGCACAGCGGGGTAGGGTGGGACGTGCTATTTAAGCCGGTGCGGGCGAGCTCTGGTTGGCGAGGACCTCGTCTCCCCGCGGCGCTGCGCGTACCGCCGAGGTGGGCCAAAGTCTGTGGGCTGCGTGGGCCGCCTGGAGGCGCGCGTGCGAGCGGTCGAGGGCGCAGGGGCGCTGGGATGGCACAGTGGAGGCGCACTTCTTTAGTCCCACCTCGCCCGCCAAAGGACGCCCTGACAGGCTTAAATACCCGCGTTTGTCCACCCTGTCAGATAAGATAGTTAGTAATAATTTGATTTGACTTACATTGTACGGGCAGCTCTGCGGTAGCTGCCCGGATAGTGTAAAATCTGAAACGGCTGTTACACTGCCCGGACAGCGCTGCAGTGCTGCTATGGAAGTGTAAACTCAAATCATATCATTAGTACCTATCTTATTTTTGTCAGTTTGACACTCCATGCAGGTTTGTCTCATCTCATTCAAATTACATAATTAGTACCTATATTTTTTTAATATTTGCCACACCTCGTTCAAATCACATCACCTAGTACCTATATTATTTTTGACCGTTTGCCAATCCAACCAAGTTTACACATGTTATAAAGCTTCCTCCTTCCGAAACCAGCTTTTGCATATGATCCATACCTGCTAACGAAGTTGTCATAGATCATATGTTTTCTGAGTCCAGCACATGCCATTGCTAAGATCTCGAGCTTCTGGTATTCCTTTATCTGATTATCAGACCGGAGATATGTAACTTCATCCGGTCTAGCAAGAATGTGACTATGATCATTGCTGAAACTGCTGACATACCAAATGGAGCGCGCTCTATCAAGCTTCACAGTTAGATGGCCATCACAATAACACCGAGTCCCCGCACTCAACCTACGCTTCCTACCTGCCATGGTACAAACGTAGGCCTGTTGTTTCCCAGCCCTCGAACAGAGAAACCTCCTTAAGCGCTTAGGTGTGTTGACACCCTTCGTGTATTTCAAGTTGTCCTTCCTAATGCCGAATCCACGCTTTTTAGCATAGTCGTCATAGAAATTATATGCCTCCTCATCCGACCTGAACGTCATGGACATCACCATCTAATGCCTGTCCAGTGACTCTTGCTGGTATTGATCATGCGGAGTGTCAAAATTGCACTCATCACCATTGGCATCGTCGTCCTCTTCTTCTTCATTGTCTTCCATCATAACCCCTCTTTCTCGGTGCTTGGTCCAAACATTATAGTGGGGCATGAAACCGGACTCAAACAGGTGGACGTGAATGGTTCTTGAGTTAGAGTAATTATGACCATTCTTACAGCCAGCACATGGACAAGGCATAAAACCATCTGCCCACTTGTTTGTCTGAGCCGCAATCAAAAAAGTATGCACGCTATCAATGAACTGGGGAGAGCATCGGTCATCGTACATCCATTGCCGGCGCATATTCATTACACACCACCGAATAGACCAAATTAATACAAGTTCATACAACACTTAAATTCAACATACAAATAACTCTCTAGCTAAAGAATTTCAATGCAACAACAAATGCGATCAAGATCGCAACTAAGGTAACAATTGATCCAATAGCATAATGATACCAAGCCACACTATCAATGGCATATTTTCTAATCTTCAACCGCAATTTCTCCATCTTGATCTTGTGGTCATCGACGACCACTAGTAGAAAAACACCTAATAGTCCCGGTTCGTAAGGGCCTTTAGTCCCGGTTCATGAACCGGGACTAATGGGTCGTTACTAATACCTCCACCCATTAGTCCCGGTTCAAACACGAACCGGGACCAATGTGCCTCCATGTGGCCCTGTGCGCCGAGCCCAGTCAGGGGGCCTTTGGTCCCGGTTGGTGGCTCCAACCGGGACCAAAAGTCCATGTTTTTTTACAAAAGTGGCTGCTTTAGGGGTTTTGGGGGTTATTTTTAGGTTGTTATTAGCTAGCTAATAGAGAGAAGTGTCCTCTCTTATATCTTCGTCCTTGGTTTATCAACGCTGCTGCTATGTTCATTTCACCCGTTGATATAACATGCTCATGCATCCTCGCATCATACATCATCATATATGATAACAAGTCCTACTAGTCATGCATCATCATACAACTTCTACTCATTATTAATAATAAGTCATGCGATCATCATGCTCATACTCATCGAACCCAACCCTACATAATTGTTCTTAGCACATGATCATCAGTATCAGGTATAACCTAAACACCCTTAAGGTAAAATAGCATAAAGCAATATAGACCCTGACTCTCCATTATGAAGAATGGCGATCATCCTGTCTCCAATTCTTGCCCTTCGTTGCTTATTGCTTCCAAGAAGCTCCTTACGACTGTCCATACATTTTTTCCATTCTTTGATTGTTATGTCTCCACTTCTTTTAGAAATCCGGTATGGACAGTTGAGATTCATAGGACGACCTGGTTGTATGTTCAAAACATGAAAGCTACCATGCGTATACATCAGATGACGCACACAATCATTCGGGATTATCTGTTGAAAAACATAGTAATAACGTCGTAGTTAGCAATGATGTACTAGTTTTAGAAGTGTGCAAAAAGATGCACGAATGTTGTATTAGTAAAAAATAATCTTACCAGGGTATCTCCATGGTAGTTACTGTAGTTCAACACGTGCACTAGTGGCATGTATTGACCATAATGTTGAGGAGTTTGATTGTAGATATTGTAATTCTCAAGATCAGTACAAAATCCGATCAGATGATTTTTCTCCTGATAAGTTAATTCGGAGCCTTCGGTGTAGTAGGTTCTGTCTACCATCTTCCGCACATTCTTTGAAGAATGAAAATAAGCTGTCAATGGAGATAAGTTGTCAACTATATATTTTGAAATAAACAATATAAATTACTTAATAACTATGTTAAGCTCACATGGGGGAAGAATTGGAGGTGTATCCACAAGGACCCAAATCGAAGGTCTCTCTTGCTCGATTGTAGGATCACCAATATCCATGGTGACAAGCGTACCCTCATCAAGACCATACATCTTGCAAAGTGCTTCCCAATTTTTGCAACCAAAATGGGTTACACTCTGAGCATTGTACAACTTTACTTGAAAATCCACACCATGATGGGTACTTAGGATATTTTTTTTGGTTTCGAAACTTTCATCGTCTTGAAAACCCATCCTCTCCAAGACATAACGTCTTGCAAAGCATGGGATAAGCTAGTCGAATTGGAAAAGATGAAAAATACACGTTAAAATAGTTGAAGTCGTGCTTAATTACGAAAAAAACTATTGTCGTCGTTGCGTACCGTATGAACATCGCAGGTCTCCTCGAGCTTAATGCTGAAGCGCTGATCTTCGTCCAACTCAATGAACCTGTCGCAGATACCTCGATCGTTGTGGCACGAGTCGCACTCCCCCGGGCGTTTTTCGTCGTCCGATGAGTACGACATTTCCGTCTTACGTTCATAATTCAAATATTAAACTAGATCATTACTATTAATCACGGTTGACTATCGATGATCGATGTACGTAGCTCCTCCTTTCATTCTCGAATGCATTATTATACCAAATTGTCTAGCACACGGGAATGAAGGAGAACTTATCCAATATGAGCATTCAATAAGCAAAACCAAATCATTAAATAAGCAAAACCAAATCATAAAATAAAGTATAGTATTCAAATTAGCATGCATTCAATAATTATAAGCAAAAGTACATCATCTCTTGGTGTCCGTACATCGTCGAATATTATCACTAATACAACTAGAACCGTAGCGCCCGACGGGTATCGACGCGGGCGGTGGACACCCAAAGATAAGGAACCATCACAGGATCATAGCTCCAGTGAGATCCCTAAAGAACCTGCTAGGTATTGTCGAACCTTCCCTCCAATGCAACCATATAGCGACAGACGTGCTCGTCCTCCTCGCTGACACGGTGACGTACCAACTCCGCGGTGTCCGGCTGCCTCACCACCATCACTGGCCCACGCGACCGCCACCAAACAAGGATCGGGTCAACAACGGGCTGCCTCCTCACCAACCTACATCCCCCGGAAGGTAGCACCTCCCAATACCAGCCCGGCCTCCACCGCCGAGTCGACGACGACGAGGATGCGGGATAGGCATCGCCGACGTCGATGCGGGAACTACTTCTATATATAGTTAAATAAAAGTAGTTTTATTAATTAAATCAACTATCTAGTTCAACTACTAAGCACTTACTATAAATAAATAAGTAGTACTTACTAAAAACAAACTACTTCTATATATAGTAAAATAAATTAGTGTATTAAATCAACTAGCTAGTTCAACTATATATAAACTACTTCTTATTTTTTTTCCTTTTTCTAAATACTATGAACAAAAATATCATTAAAATTCTATGAACAAAATTAATTACACAATCTAAAGATCACCCAAAAAATCTATTAATAATAATATCACCAAACATGCATATTCAATAATAA
>NC_057810.1:12461862-12462687 GCF_018294505.1 Triticum aestivum
AGATCGAAGTCGCGCTAAGTGCTGTATATATAGAAAAGGCTTTGGTCCCAGTTCGTGTCACAAACCGGGACTAATGCCCCCTTTAGTCCCGGTTGGCGCCACCAACCGGGACCAAAGGCCTCTTTTCAGCAGCCCAAAGGGCGGGAAACGAAGACCTTTGGTCCCGGTTGGTGGCTCCAACCGGGACTAAAGAGCGGCATTCGTCCCGGTTGGTTCAACCAACCGAGACCAAAGAGTGGCATTGATACCGGTTGGTGCCACCAACCGGTACCAATGGACCCGTCTAACTACTTTTTTTATTTTCTGCAGCTGTTTTTTTGTTGATTCTTCCTGCAGCTGTTTTTTTAGTCCCTCCTCGCCAAGCGAGAGGCACTCGCAGCTGTTCATAAGCCCTGAGTGCAGAGACGATGACAAAGAGGCTCAATGCTCCTGCACGTTGATTAGCTTCAAGCCTTGAGGAATACGGTAGACTGCACAGAGCTATGTGTGGTGCAGTTGACACTATTCCGAAAGGCTTGAAGCAAATTAACAAGCATTGTGCCTCTTTTTTATTTTTAATGACTTATTACAACTCAGAAATAAAAAGAAAAAAATAAATATAGCAGAAATGAAAAAAAACTATATACAAAACTACTCAGAAATGAATAGAAGCAAAAAATAGTTGTGATTAACTGTACTAAAAAATGAGCATAGATGCTTATTTTTAGTGACTTATTACAACTCAGAAATAAAAAGAAATAAATAAATATAGTAGACAAGAAAAAAACTATATAGAAAACTACTCAGAAATGAATAGAAGCAAAAAATAGTTGTGATTAACTGTAC
>NC_057810.1:12463139-12485385 GCF_018294505.1 Triticum aestivum
GATTAACTGTACTAAAAAAGAGCATAGATGCTTATTTTTAGTGACTTATTATAACTCAGAAATAAAAAGAAAAAATAAATATAGCAGAAAAGAAAAAAAACCATATAGAAAACTACTCAGAAATGAATAGAAGCAAAAAATAGTTGTGATTAACTGTACTAAAAAAGAAGCATAGATGCTTATTTTTAATGACTTACTACAACTCAGAAATAAAAAGAAGAAAAAAAGTTGTGATTAACTTTACTAAAATATGAGCATAGATGCTTATTTTTAATGACTTATTACAACTCAGAAATAAAAAGAAAAAATAAATATAGCAGAAAAGAAAAAAAATTATATAAAAAACTACTCAGAAATGAGCATAGATGCGCTTATAGAGGAAATTCAACTTAAATTCATAACAAATTTCAAGAGAAATTCGTATGAATTTAGGCTAAATTCCCTATATAAGGGCATCTATTTTCATTTTCAGAGGAGCTCAATAAGGCAGAGAGGGAGGGGCTTATAAACCGGTCTGATTCCCCTTTGGTTGGCGAGGTGGGACTAAACTCTGGCCGCAACGAGGACCAACCCTTTAGTCCTGGTTGGTGGAATGGACTGGGACTAATGGGCGTCCTTTGGTCCCGGTTCAGGCCACCAACCGGGACCAATGGTGGTGGGCCAGGAGCGAGGGCCATTTGTCCCGGTTCGTCCCACCAACCAGGACCAATAGGTCCAGATGAACCGGGACCAATGGCCCACGTGGCCCGGCCGGCCCCTGGGGCTCACGAACCGGGTCCAATGCCCCCATTGGTCCCGGTTCTGGATTGAACCGGGACTAATGGGCTGGAATGGCCTGGACCATTGGCCCCTTTTCTACTAGTGAACATCAGAAACATGCAACTCCAATTCCATCTTCTCTCCCTCAATTCATTTCAATTTTTCTTTTAAATACTCGTTTTCTCTTTCAACTAAATTTAACCTCTCGACAATAGGGTCGGTTGGAATTTCCGGTTCACACACCTCCTAGATAAAAATATCTATGTCAACTTGATGGGCACAATTTGTCATAAACACGAAATGCAACAAATAGTTTTAAAAGAGAATATACCACATCCGAATCATAACATGGATGAGGGCCGACGGGGACGGATATCAAAACCATGGCACTATGTATAACAAACAACGTACGGGTAAGATAATTATACAAGTAACTATATATCTAAATCACACAAACATGATTTTTTATATAAAAAAGATAAAAACAAGAGGCTCACCACAAGGTGGTGCCGGCGACGGGTCGGTGCGGATGATCGACGGTGGTTACGACGGAGACGGGAAGGCACTAAGTAAACCACACCTACATATGCAAACTAAGAGTTATTTTAAGCTCAAATTGCATATAAATCAAATAAACTACCACATATAATTCCTCCCAAATTACTAAAACCCACAAACTAATCACTATCTAAAGCATTGCAAGAGCTAATCTAGCAATGAGAGATGAAAGGACAAAGTTACTAACCTTTGTGATCACTTGAATGGATGGGGGCCTTCAAATCTTGACAAAATTTGGGGAAAATGTGTGATGGGGCTCGAGGGGAAGAGAGGAAGAACAGAGAGGAGGAGAGGGGATGAGGGTATTGCAAACCTCTAGGCATGGGAGACACAGGGAAAGAATGGGTTAGTTTTTGTGGCAATTGAAGTATGTTACAAATGGCTTCGGCACATCTATAATTCTCACATCAGGTGCATTTGGTTGTCTGTTCCAATTCTGCCGCCAGGTGTGGTGCAGCAGCGCCAGTTGAGACATGCCTATGTGAGAGTTGTCCATATTGGCTTAATCTGAACAGTTAGTGCAGATATTTGGTTTCCTGCACAATGTTTTCTGTAGTTACGATGATATACCAGTGAGGAGCTACTTCTTCCGAAATATGAAGTATAGGTTGGGTGGAAATTTTCCCAAGTCTCTGGCTCCAAACTATCAAAATAGTTTTGAATTGTCTTCTCACTTGTAAAAATTATGACCACGATAATGATCAATCGTGATATACTCACGTACATATACAATTTGTTCTACTAAAGTTTTACAAAGGATCAGTTCTTATCAGTACGTCAAGCAGCTTCCTTGATACAGAGATATCTACCGTTAACTAATTTTTGAACAGCAACAAATAGAACTGGATGTATCGCTGAATCGTAGTACTTGACAAGAAGAACTACCAGGATATTTTTGCCTTTAGAAGAAACTCCAATGCACTGAAGATTCAGAGCAAAGTATGCAAAATCAGTCACATATTGAAACAAGTCCATTGATTTCGAGAAGAAACTGAGTCATTTTCTTATTCTCCCACCATTCAAGGTTCTAGAAAAATGGTAGAATGGTCTAAAGAATATACCATATACCTACCACCATATGTACATACTGTCCACAGCGAAATGGTAATGGTTTATGAATTACATCTCCGCTGCATGTTTAGGAAAACATCCAAAAGAAATTGTTTGTCAATTCAAGCACACCACAAGGTGAGACAAATGTAAATAGAGATCATTGATACAGACAAATCTGGGCAATCACATGACACTTGGTCTTATGTTTTGCGGGGCGACTGGACTTATGCCTTCTACTTCAGAGACGTGCAAGCCCATGATGTATTTCAATGGCTGTGGAAATCCAAAAGTATTCCCAAAATAAAGGTTTTTGGTTGGCTCCTTTTCTCTGATAGGCTCAATACAAGATTTTTTTTAAAAAAAGGAGGCACACAGACTAGTCCTAGCACAATGACAGACTCAAACTCATTGAAGTTGCTAAAAACAATTATGGTGGACCTATATTTGTGGATATATTCTGGGAGGCAACACGGAGATGTTCTAGTCATATCAATTGAAATAGTTTGCGAGTTTGCTTGCAATTTTTGACCATTTCAACAGGGAGGGTTGGGACAAGGAGAATCTGGTGAAGCCATCTACCAGCAATGACCATGAGGCAGGCCCTTTAGGCGGATGGGCGATCAACATTGACTCAGGCGAAGACAACTTTAAAGGGTACCTTGCATGTACAAAGACGTCTTTCCCGTGATGTACTATAGAGTCCTTCAACATTTTTAAGCACCAATTTACATCATCTATCCTAACACCTATTTTGACACATTTTTACATAGGGGAAACTCCAATAATCAAGAGATTTAGAACACGAGGATTTAGTACGTAGATCTCATGCCTTAAATGGAGTAGAGACAAATATTGCGAGACATATTCGGATATGAGTATGTGCATTACTTTGGGCTATATCAAACTATAGAAATGACTTGGTTTTTAGTCATCTCGGTCCTCTGGAAGCTAGGGAGCAGACACAAACTTTGCACATTATCTACAGAGCCACTGCTTGGATTTGTATGTGGTCATTAGTGTTTCCTGTGAAAGCCAGGGAGTCTTTGGTTGCTGGGTCCGCTAGATGGGATATAGTATCTTGGGATATCAATAACCAGTTTGAATGGCGGTCCATTAATAGGATAGGTGTTTAGTCATCTCGTTCTATTTACGTCGGTTGTGGCATTTTATACTTTTTATTCAGCTATGAGTGAGCTTGTTTCGAATCACAACTTTTCTGTCACTTGGCTTAATAAAGGGTCTGCATGTATCACTCTGATGCAGAGGTCAAGGGTAATCCTCCTTTTTCTAAAAAAAATATTTCATGCCTCAGGCCCTTTCACACATTGCACAAAAGCATGACGCAGTAATAGAGGTAATCATATGAACCATTACGAAACACGTCTAGATTTTTCTTAATTACTTGAATAGTTGAGGCACCTCTGTAAGACTTTTAAAACATCATAATGCCTCTAAATATTTGAACCGTGCGGTATAGACACTTTTTTGCATCTAACACGCTTTATCAAACGTATGTGCATCAGTTCGGGTGTTTGAAATTCCACAAACCAGAAGCAAAATGCTAGGAGGTTTGCGGGCGTCCGGACAGCCGCCAGGTAGGTACAGAACTGAGTTTTCCCACCCAAAAAAAACCCGCCACGTGTTGCCACCCAAAAACTGTCGCTGCCCATTCTGCCCAGAGCCTGGCCATGCATTCAGTATTGTTCAGAGCAGGCACGACTGAGGGACCACCTACCTGCATTCATGTTGGAGCCGCCTCAATGCGAACATGGCGATCAAGAAGCCTACTCCGGCCGCTGTGCCTGCATTGAAGTGACGACGGTCCGCCTGCCCAGCCCCATCTCCTACACACATATCCTCGCATAGCCTCTCGTCTCCTCTCCTCTCTACCGCACAACGTCACGATGGCTATGTCCGCGCCATGCTTCCGCCTCTACCTACCAGGGGTCGTGAACTATGACGGGCCTATCGGGGGCAGTGCAATGGAGTGCGCTGAGCGGCGTTGGCTATGACCAACTTGGCGTCAGAATGGGTGTGGGCGGACTCGGACCTCACATTGGTATGAGGCGACGGTCGGTTTTCATGTCCTCAGTGCAGGGAGACCCGTCAACACCGAATCAACAACCAAGTCTATAAAATATGGTTGGCCGAGTAAGAGCACTGATGGGGATACCCATAATAGGTAGGCCCATGAAGGGTCAAAGTATCATGAATTATAGGGTAGAGACGACAGATGGGCCCAGATCAATCTCAACCACCCAAAAAGTTACTCGAAAGACATTTGGGTGGTTACTACTCGAACGGATACTCAACCAAGTTTACTCGGCTGCACGAAGCATACCAAGCGTGGAAGGCATCTGAGGCAGTGTACTTATCCTTAATGCATCTGTTACTTGCATTATTTAAACTCCCTCTTTACTTTATAGTGGATGATAATGGTGATTTCGTAGTGGGCTGAATAAATATCTGCACTTGTCATATAGGAGGTAACGGGATGACACACTGTTTATAAGCCATCTGCACCATAATTTGACCAAAAAGGGTTTTCCCCTGCTTTATATATAAAGCAATCAGCACTTAGACGGGCTCTCATTTGCTCCCATTGCTCTCTCTCTCTCATACATACACTTATTATAATTCTCATATTAATATACAAACACCAAAGAAAGCCTATTTGCAGCATAGGACGTAGAGTCGTTACCTTCACCATGAGGGATCCGACCATGTAAAAAAAAAACTATGTTCCACCCCGGTAGCATCTTGATAGATCAAACTCCTTTCACCTATCCCTCTTCGGCTGTCAGAATCATCGACACGACAAAGCACCACCTTACCCCTTGCCGGCAAGAGCAACGGCACGAATGGGCGGCTCTGGGCAGCATCCCCAGTTGACCGTCGCCGCTAGCAGGACATGACTGTTCATTTGCGCCGCGAATGAGCAACGTCGGCCAATTAGGGTTGTCGCGACCCTTGGGAGGCCTTCCGCCGTTCGAAGGACTACAAAGACGACAACGAAGAGGTGCCAACAACCTTGGAGGCCATGCCTATTTAGTTAAACTTTTTGTTATAAATATGTTCAGTTTAATAAATATGGTCGGGTTTACATGATTTTCGTTCATCTTTTTGAATTGTCTGTTTGAACTAGCGTGGATCTTTGTGCATCAGGTTGTATGGCTGTCCCCTATCTGTTGTGTGCGGACACGTGTCCAATCTAATGCACGACTTTGGAGATGCCATGAGTCCTGTAAAGAAACACCTCCAGCTAAGCACTCTCTTCCCCACCGTTCGACTCGCCGCCTCCGTGCTCCTCTGGCAACATGCCGACAAGGCGACAACCCACCTAAGCTCAACACCCACGCGGCGCGAACGTTGACCTCGCTCATCACGGCCTCGTCCATACGGCTCTGCTTCTCAATTCGATGGGATAGCCCCCGCGCGACCGCCTTCCACCTCCGTTGTGTCGACGCCCGCGGCCGACCTCGGGTACCCCCGTCCGGCGACGGTGCGTTATTTTGTCTCTTCCTTCCCGATGGAACCCTGGTGGTTGCCTTTTCATCCCCGTTCTCGGAATCGACTGCTACACCTGCTTTTCTTCTGCGCAAAGTGATTTTCTTCTCACGCACTTGTCCTGTTTGTTGAAATGCATTCTACATGGCGACACTCCTTATGGAGTGGAATGGTGGTTCTGCGGAAAGCCTGAAACAACGTCTAATGGATAATTGAACTAAACAATTCCAGAATTAGTATGACCATGTTTGGATGACAGTTATCGAGCTTACTCGGTGATTCCAACAACTCCTCTAGCTAATTCATGTGCGGCATGCTTTCATCAGTTTCAGTTATATGAAGATGGCGGATCCAATGAGGTCTCGTTGAAAAACAAGAGGCATGCATTTCAGTGTTGCCTATACTGTTCTGTGATATTTTTTTGTCATTTCTTTTTTGCGAATTACATTGGAATGACATTGGAATCAAATTGTCATTCCAATGTAATATGTACCATGCCGTGCCACACATAGGTCCAGCATACATTCCTCAATGTTTTGTTCATTCAGTTTCAGGCTGGTGGCACTCTTGAAGCGTTCCAGTATCTTGTTGCGAGTTAGAAGACCAATCTACTCTGGGGCTTAATTTCCTCAAATAATTTTTTTTTTGCGTAGCATTAGAGTGATTTATTTGACAAAACTCAAAAGTTACAATTTTTTTTTGCTTAGCAATAGATTGATTTATTATAGAATGAGAATAACATGTTAAAATCTCTACTTTACTGTCTTGTGTTTCTCAGTTGTTCGACAAAGTGAAAACATAAAAATCAAAAATCATTGAAAAACACTTTTGTCATTATTCTTTGTTTTTTTATTGTTGTCTGTTTTTGAAGTGTGAGTCTGGAAATCCGGATATATACTACTCCCTCCGTCCCATAATGTAAGACGTTTTTTTACTGTAGTATAGTGTCAAAAAATGTCTTATATTATAGGACGGAGGGAGTCCTACTGTATATTTAAGGTAAAACTTAGAATTGCATAGCTGGTCCCAAGTCTGGAAAAAAGAATAGGTCCAACCATGGGTTCTAGAGCATAATATGTGTGTGTTAAGTTGACTCTTGACCAGTTTACAACAGCGATTAGGGAACATGTAGGATTCATTTAGATAAAACCAAAGAAGAATTTCACTTATCCACTAGAAATGGAGTGAGTGCGGTCGTTAACTCACTTAATTAGTAGTCCCTCCATTCAAAATTACTCGTCGGGTTTTAGTTGAATACTCGTCGGAGTAGATGTTTTTGTTCAATCTCTGTTACGCATATGGCAGCTCTTCATGTCTTGCTGTCAACAAATTTTACTTGATTTTGCGTCAGTTTTCTCATGTGGCGCACGCATTTAAGCCAGCGGCCTTCCTTTAATTTGTCTACAGTACACCGTACTGCTCCTGCTGCGTAGGTAGTGATCATGCATGGGCCACCACTTATGGCTCGATAGTACTGATGATCATGCACACCAATGTGAACGGCAGAGACTCGTTCACTCCTCATAGTCCTTTCCTGACATCTAGCCTATCTATCTAGCTTGTATTTTCTCACTTGGTAGGTTTGATTGAATATCATTCTAAATGATCTCCATGACTCCATCTGCGTCTAAATGTAGCGTTCTGCTCAGTTCTCTGATGCAAATCAAGTTTGCCATGCAATTATTTGTCCAAAGACATTGCGCATCTTGCTAAATTTCTTTTGGCTGTATAATAATCATCTGTCCTGTATGGAACATAGATGGAGAGAAAGTGTAGTTAAGTTGATGGAACTGAACATATATAGATGCACAGTGTGTAACTGTATTCATATAATGTATCAGGCAAGGCAGACCACTGACTCACAGATTGCACAGTGTGTTACTGTGGACTGAAGACACGTAGGACCCATCCAATCCATAGATGCAGCAGGTTTGATAAATGTTGGATGAGGGTGGGTGGATCATTTAATTTCCTGCAGCTCTTTACTCCTCACCAACTGCTCCTCACACGGTCTTGACTCACCGTGGACTTGAGTAGCTGCATTTTCCTTGCGCCTTCCTACAGAAGCCTCCCCTGCATTCTTCTTCTTCTTTTTGTTGTTGCATCGCATGCTAGCTTAGATTGCTCCACTCGAATTTGCTAGTTCATCTGAATCGTCCTTGGTGGAACTCACATCCAAGTGGTAATTTCTTTCCTTTTCTTATCCATCTCCCTCTCCAGTTGCCTGGCTACTTCTCTTTCACTAACCCTCTCCTCGATTTGACCGTGATGTACAGGCGGACGAACAAAGCAGAAACAAGAAGTGGGGGGAGACGGTGAATCGAGAGCCTTCAAGGTAATTTTTTCTTTTTCTTATCCATCTCCTTCTCCAGCTGCCTAGTTACTGGTCTAATCCTCTTCTTAACTGAATCGTGAATCTGATATGCAAACCATGGGTGGAAGAGGCAAGGCAGTAACAACAAGCAAGCAGGCCCGAGAAAGAGGGCTGGGGGGCAGTGACAGTCTGCCGCCATGGAATCGGCCATGGGGGCGTTGGCCACCCTCCTCCCAAAGCTGGGCAAGCTGCTACTCGAGGAGTACAACCTGAAGAAAACTGTCAAAAAGGGGATAGGGGATCTCAAAGCAGAGCTTGAGACCATGCAGACTGCTCTTGAGAAGGTTTCCGATGTGCCACTGGACCAGCTTGACTCACAGGTCAAACTGTGGGCTAACGAAGTCAGGGATCTGTCTTATGTTATCGAAGATAGCCTTGACTCCTTCATCGGACGCGTCGAGGGGCTTGAGCTAGCGAAAAAGCCCAACCCTCTAAAGGACTTCGTCAAGAAGGCCTATGACAAGATCACCAGGTTCAAGGCTCGCAACAAATTTGTCAATGGCATGGAAGACATCG
The DNA here is from genome assembly GCF_018294505.1 of Triticum aestivum. Lineage (NCBI taxonomy): Eukaryota > Viridiplantae > Streptophyta > Magnoliopsida > Poales > Poaceae > Triticum > Triticum aestivum. The sequence continues at coordinate 12,471,907 of NC_057810.1, forward strand.
AGACTCAAATTAGGAAGGTTAATGAACGGTTTGCAAGGTACAAAATCAGCGATGTTGTTGCTAATCCTGTGACAAGTACAGTCGATCCTCGTCATTTTGCAATGTATAGCAAGGTATCTGCCCTTGTTGGCATTGACAAAGCAATTGAGGAGCTGACGAAGAGATTGTGCAAGGCCGATGATCTCCATAAGAAAAATCTCAAGACAGTCTCTGGCGTTGGGATCGGAGGATTGGGCAAGACAACTGTAGCAAAAGCATTGTATGACAAGCTTAACAAGAAATTTGATTGTGGGTGTTTTGTTCCAGATTGTCAGAATCCTGACATGAAGAAACTTCTCAAGGATATCCTCTATGATCTTGACAAGAAAAAGTACATAAACATCATTGGCTCAAAAATGGATGAAAAGCAACTCACCGATGAGATGCTAGAATTCCTCAAGGAAAAGAGGTACACATTCCTACCCTAAGCTAGTCATTACTTTCTTTGTACCTATGTCAAGCTGTGTCGTATAGATTTGTATCTCCAATCTTATGTGACCTGTTTGTTCAACTTAATCCAGATAACCTGATCTGGGCATGGTTAATCTTAATGCACAGCATAACCAAAAATGATATGTACACATTTCTGAGTAAGACCTAAGATTGAAATGTTTCTGCCTATGTGAGTTAGGTACACATTTCTGCCTATCTGAGTAAGACCTAAGATTGAAATGTTTCTGCCTATGTGAGTTAGTTACACATTTCTTCTACATGTGTCATATTCAGAGTTGTGTATTTCCATCAAAGAAAGGAACCTAGTCCCATATTCTCTGTTTTTTGTTATGGTCCAGAAATAATATGGAACAAGTAAGTTTTCTTGGGTTAACGCAGTCATGGTAGCAGAACTGTGTCTTTGGAAGTCTCTCATTCCCGTCTTCTCAAAGCATTAGAGTTATTGGAATGAATGAGCATTCAAAGCACCAGAACAAAAAAGTCCAAAACATTGAACTAGGTTATACTATGATTGTTAATGCATTTATGGATCTGATGAGGGTTGCCATGCTTGTTTTAATGCATACTATACACCCCTGTTAGCTTTTCATCTTTGATGGATGCTATATACTCTTGTTAGCTTTTTGTTTTTACTAATTCAAGCCTCTTGGTACCTCTTAGTTATTGATGCTATACACTCCATACTATACTTTTTGTTTTAATAGGTACTTGATAGTTATTGATGACATATGGGATACACAAACATGGGAAATTATTAAATGCGCTTTGGTGGATGGTGACACTGGAAGTAGATTAATTGCAACTACTCGTAATTCTGAACTTGCTGAAAAAATTGGTGGTGTTTACAACATGAAATCACTTTCAGAGGATAACTCCAGAAAGTTATTCTATGCAAGAATATGCGGCGCTGAATATGTTCAATCTGCTAAAGTGACCGACAAAATTTTAGGGAAATGTGGTGGCGTGCCTTTATCTATCATTACAATAGCTAGCTTGCTTGTTGGTAAACGACGGGAGGACTGGTTGAAGGTGTATGAGTCTATTGGATTTGGGCATGGAAACAGTGAAGTTGTTAAGAACATGAGAAAGATATTGTGTTTTAGCTTTTACGATCTTCCTTCTCGTTTAAAGACTTGTTTGTTGCACCTAAGCATGTTTCCAGAAGAACATTTGATTTGGAAACATGAGTTGATATGGATCTGGATTGCCGAAGGTTTTGTCCCTGTGAACCAGGGCTAAGGTTATTTTAAGTAGGGGAGAGCTATTTCAATCAGCTTGCAAATAGGAGTATGATTCGGTTGATAGAGGGCACTGATTGCCTCATCGTAGATTCTTGTCGTGTTCATGACATGATATTGGATCTAATCCGGAACTTCTCAAGTGAATTGAGATTTGTTGGAATACATGGTATTGAGCTGGAGCAGAGCCCATGTTTACCAAGTACAGGCAGCAGTTTTCGCAGACTAGCCGCCCACAGAAGAAGTGAGCACAGCCCGATTAGCATGGAAATGGGACAAGTGAGGTCATTTAGTGCTATCTTGTGCACTGATAGTAGACTGCTCCAGCTTTTGAGCTTTAAATTATTACGTGTACTAGTTCTTGATCACTGTAATTTTTCTGTGGAAGGTTGTCGTCTTAAGCATCTTGGAAAGTTGGTTCAGCTAAGGTACCTAGGGCTGATTAATACACCTGTTGCGGAGGTCCCAAGGAAAATAGGTCATGATCTCAAGTTCTTGCAGACATTGGACATATGTCGGAGTGGCATAAAAGAATTGCCGCCATCTATTGGCGAGCTAAGCAAACTAATGTGCCTGTATACCAGTAGGGGCACAAGAATGATGGGTGTGATAGGAAAGCTGACGTCCCTGGAAGAGCTTGTGCTAGCCTTAGTGGACAACTGCTCAAATTTTGTCAGAGACCTGGGTAAGCTGAAGGAGGTGAGGGAGCTTGTGATCCATTTCGATGATATGGACAAGCAAACACATAAGGCTTTGCTAGAATCTCTATGCAACCTGGGTAAAATCCAGAATCTAGTGATCATGTCTGGACCAAAGGATCCCTCAAAAAAAAAAGGCTGAACCAAAGGAGACAGTTCACGCTGGCAGTTGGGAAGAGTGGAAACCCTCCTCACAGCTGCGTACGCTATCATTGAGTGGCATCTGTTTAACCAAGCCACCATCATGGATGAATTTCTTATGTGTTCCGCATCTCTCCTACCTATGGTTTGAAGTGGAGGTGGTCGAAGCATCCGATTTTCAAATGCTTGGGAAGCTGCAGTTCCCCCGCTTCCTCAGTCTGATGGGTAATGAGGGTAACTGCTTACTAGTATATACTGTTCCTAGTGGTGAGTTTGAGAAGTTGAGATATTTGGAGACAAGCATCATAGAGATCATTTGTAGAGGAGAGGGAGTGCTCCCAATGCTTGAAAAATTGAAATGTCATGCAAGCGTGGGAATTAGAAAGGATGACGTTGGTAGGTTGGTGCAGGAGAACATGCCTATGCTCCAGGAAGTCACTTATCAGCTGGACTACAAGAATTGGAGGGCTGACGAGTTGGTCACTACCTCCTCCTTTGCCTTTCCGACAACCACGAACATTCTCTTCCCATGTCCGCAACCGTCCGTTCGCCTCCGTTATGGTCATGTCGTCGATGTCGTAAAGCTGCTCGAGCGTGCCGATGATGTACGTGAATTTATCAGTCACCGAACTGAAAAACTTGTCCACAATCTTGGCCTCCTCGAGCTTCGCACCAAGCACGTGAATCTTTCCCACCAATGTAGTCAGACGCATGGCATAGTCGTTCACCGATTCAGTTTCCTCCTTCTGCAACTTGTGAAATTGGCGCTTCAGCACTTGTGCCCAAGCCTTCGTGACGCGATCTTCTCCAATCCTCATCTCTTTGAGTGCATTCCACGCCTCTCTTGCTGTCTCGAACTCCGCCAATGTCATCAGTACAGAATCCGGCACAAACAGGGCTATGGCGGCCATGGCACCTTCATCGCACTCCTGGTCGACGTTGTCGTCCGTGATGGCCTCCCACACTCGAAGGGTTCGAAGAATAATCTTCATCTTGACCGCCCACACGCCGTAGTTGGCGTCGGTGAGCATCGGGTACTGGATGGGGATGTTGTGATGCGCCTGTACGTTGGTGCCGCCCGTTCCGCCACCACTGATCACTGACTTGCCGCCCTGTTTCACCTTGTTGCCGTTCTTGTTCGTCTTGGGACCGCAGTTGCCGGACTTGACCGACTCCTTGTCGCTGTCCGTCATCGTAGATCGTAGATCATCAAGGCTCTGATACCAATTGTTGGCTTTAGATCGGTAGATCAGTTCACCGGAGGAACAACACCCGTAGGTGCAAAGCTAGCAAGCTAGCAACAAAGCAGGCAGGCTGCCAGCTTGATTAGTAGTAGCACACGCACACGTACTAGCGACCTGGGCTAGCTTTGGATCGTATCAAGTCGATCTCGACGGAACCTCTCTCGACAACTTGCGAACATAAAACTGAAACGAAACTGATTTTTGATGATAGTCACAAGCTCGTGTCGAGCCTGCTACTTTTCTTTGTATTGATCTGCTTTTCGTTGTGGTTTTTACATTGTGGGATTACATGGGTACATAAAGGAGCTAAACTGCCCAAGAGCTAACCTAGTTGGTTCCTACCTGGGAGTACTACTCCGATGTGTACACAGACGTCTACTCGGACGACTTGTTTAGTCCCATTATCCTGTACATATACATTTTTCTTTCACCCTACCATCCATGTTACATAGGTGGTTTATATCATGGTTTAATTATTCTTTCATCTTCTTATGTTTTAACTTTTGCTGCCTGGTCATAATTTTGTAATTGTTGGGCCTACTACTCTATTCACGGTTAATGATATAAGCATGTCTCGGAAATCTAATAACAACATATTATTTCATCATGCAGCCTTCTTCCCAAAATGAAAGTACCAGCAGTGCTGTTCCTCTGGACATGTCAAAAGAAAAAACTGAAGAGAAGAAAAGACCCTCAATTGGAGTAACGGGAGAGCTTGTTAAACCTGGTGTAAGTTGCAGGTCTGAACCGCTAGGTCTTGGTCTTGGTGGAGGCCTGCCGCAGCCTAAGGTATGATCTGAAGATAGGGCCTTCAAAATATTAATCTGCATTGCTAGATGGTTGTCAATGATGCGTTCATGTTTTTATCTTTATAAATTTGTTTTGGTTAATTTGTGCCTGCGGTGGTTGTACTATTCATTCTAACCAGAAGTATATCTATACTCAATTCCAGAGAAGGAGCAGAACAGGAAAGCCATCTGGGATTAGTGGTGATCCTACCAGCAAAAGCCAAGAAGTTGTTGGGGCAAGCAGCATCAGGACTATGGATTCTCACTCTCTATCCTAAACGGATCATGAGTTGCTCGCTGTGTATGGAAGAACAATGCGTAATATTTTGTCAAATTCGACAGCTACAATGGGATGCTCAAGTTCGCCACCTTATTTGGAGAGCAAGATGCAAGATTGTGCCCAGAACCCTGCCACTATTTGGAAAAGGCATGCTAGTGGCGCACCAGTTTTGCCTACTAATGGCGCACTACTGGTGCGCTACTAGCATCACACCATTAGAATTAAATTCTAATGGTGCACCACTGGTACGCCATTAGTATCTGGTGTTCTAATGGCGCACCACATATGCGTCATTAGTATGGCCCACAATGCGCCATTAAAATGCCTTCCAGGGGGCCATATGTACCCATGTGCTTTGGCTTACTAATGGCGCATCAGTGGGTGATGCGCCATTAGTGTGATTATTACAGTGCATCATTAGTGTCTTGTATGGTGCGCCACTAGTATGAATATTAGGGATTTTTTTTTCTTTTCTGATATTTTCACAGGTTACAAAATATATTATTGAACATAATTTAGACAACACCACACAGCAACAACAGATTCATCGAATACAATAGAAGATTAGTCTCCGAATACAATTAATCATATTAGTCTCCGAATTCAAAAGACCGAACAAAGATAGAACATTACAAGTCTCGAGACCGCGAGTAGCGAGTTTGTCTTCACATTACAAGTCGATATCGATCATCTAAACTACCATCATATATAAGAGAGCTGCGGTCATCACGATGAGCATCATCGCGATGAAACTGGTCTTCACCCGGTTCCTCCAACGCTCCCTCCTCTCTCCCGCTAGATAGCGGGCGTATCTAGATTCCGCCTCCGCCCTAGTGGTGTACCCTTTGTAACTGTTACCGCTGAAACGGTGAACCTGTCTCCGTCACTCCTCCCAGTCGTCGTAGACTCCGGGAACCTTACCCTTGTACACGACATACGACGTCATCTCTATGCACAAGCCAAACAACAGATAATACATAAGCAATATATAAGTATGCAACAAAAGGATCGGAAGAGAAAAGCAAGACATTAATAGCACGATTCATGGTCCTACAAATAAATAGCATCGATTACATCTAAGTTGAACGACTATCCAAACCAAAGAGACATACAAGCTCATTAAAGTTTAATTACAACATGAGCTAATCGATGTTTCAGAACTACAAATAGCATCACTACTTTCGACTCGACTCATGGGACCGGAGCGTGGATGAAGCCGCCGTCTTTCGTGATGGTCATGAAGTCGCGGGCGTTGTCAGCCTGCATGTGAAGTGTTGTGTCTATCTCACTGTTGGACGGTTGCTCTCTGAGGTAGAACTGCCCCGAGGTACGAAGGACATCTTGATGGATGATTTATGCAAACTCCGACTGGATGCGAAAGAATTCTTGTCGGAGGTCCGCGTCCTGGATTGCCGCCAAGCTTGCGGCCCAATCTTTGACATTATTTGGTAGCAGAAGGTGATTATGGTCCCGTACGATCGCCCTCATGTGATGGAGGGCGTAGTAGGCATCCTTTTGACCACCAGGTGGCTTCTTGACGCAGGGGAACATCGTATTGTGGGTGAACACATGCCTGCCGTACCTACGAACTGGCCTCTTAAAGGTGCCTCCAGATGTGGCATAGCCGGGGAGAGCATCATCAAGAACTTTCTTGATATTTGTGTAGTCTATCTTGGAGTCACGGTCCAGAGGATGAGTGTGCAATTTGTGTCACTGCACAGAACACGGAATGTTAGAAAAAAAAGAACGATCGAAATCTAAGAAATCATATGTTACGGGGCGGTGAGGGGATGACTTACTCGGGAAAGTAAGGCACGAGGAAATTATCCTTATCTGGATTTGCCAGAATGACGCCTTCGAGGTGTGAACTCGGGACTTGCCGGTCCCCAGCGCTGCCCAAGATCTTGGCATGCATGTAGAAGGGGTCGACTATCACGATGTCCGGGGTCTTGTTTCGAATGATCCGCATCTCCATACACAACGAAAACAGCCGAACGAAGGTGTAGTGTAGCGGATGAAGATTAAACATAGCAAAGATGTCATCAAACCGCAGGATGATCGTACCCCCGATGGCGCCATCCACAAAGCCCTTGCCCTCTGGCACCTTGGCCACGAAAACCGGGTATGCCACATCATTCTGGGAGAGACGCATCTTCTCCAAAGAAAGAACACTGTCATGCAGACTCCGCATAGCACCGGTTGCAGCATTGAGCATATTTGTCGGTAGCATCACCCTACCCGCCACATGCACCCTCCTCGAGATATCCTGAGGTGAAGGTAACCCGTCCTCAGCACGGATCGTACTCGGTGCCGGCTGGCTCGCACCGGCGCCCTTGGCAGTCTTTCGTTTCCGTCCCTTCTTCTTGATCTGCTGTGATGGGACCGAGTTCTGCTCACAGACCGCCTTCTTGAGCGTGTTGGGGCTGATAATATTTCGTACCTCAGCTATCTAAGGCTCGGTGAAGGCGGGAGCTGGAGGTGTCTCCTGAGAACTGAATGCCAGACGATGCCTGTTGCTATTGGATTTCTCCGCCGTACTAGCTAGATCGCGGTCGTCTTGGTTGGGTTCTTGAGAAGGAGGCCCGCTGAACTGGTCACTGTACCCATGTTCGGCAAAGTACTTATCGACGTGGGTCAATGTACCGTCGTCGTTGTCATCGTCGTCCGGATCCTGTGCCATAGGGATGTACAGCATGTCCGGTAGCGTTGCGGCGTTCTTGCCATGGCGTGGCGCCGACACGACTGGCGGTCTTGTCTGTGGGGTGATGTCCCCCGCCCCCAAACGAATCTGGCTCTTCCGCCAAAGCAGGGCCAGCTTAGGCAGGCACTAAGGCTCATCAGATCTTCTTCGTCGGCCCCGGCGGGTCGAATCGGAGGTAACAACTCGTCGCAGCCTGGCAGCACCCGAACCAGTTGAACCCTATACATGGTGGGTGGCATCGGTTTATCGTGGAACAAGGGCTTTCCTGGTTGAACGATTTTGCCCTTGGCGACATCGACCAAATCGTCGTTCACGAAGTGCATGAGAGTGCACGGAACATCGACGACGCCCTGTGAAAACATGTAGGGTGGCAGGGATGCCCAATCAAAGGCAGAAGGAGATGAAGTCCTCGTCCGAGAGGCTTAATTAGTTACCATGATGATGGAGTCGAGCTCGGCTAATGTCGAGGCACCGCCAACGGCGGACGTGCAACTGACGGAGGGGCCGCTTGCTGGCGAGGTGCCGGTCGGCGTATACCCGGGTGCATTAAGCTCCAATGCCCGTGCCGGCGCCGGAGACACCAATACCGCCGCCGCCAATGACACCAATGGCGCCGCCGGAGACACCAATGGTGCCGCCTGCGCGTTGTGCGAGTTGCTGGTCGTGATGCTGGGAATCAGGGGCGGCCCCTGTTGGGCACCCGCAATCCACGTGATCAACCCATGAATCAAGGTAGGCATAATGTCGGTGAGCGTCGTTCCCAGTTGTTGTTGCACGTGCTCTTGGATAGTCTCCGGAATCCGCGCCACTTGTGCCTTGAGTTCTTCAACCTCGCATGACTGGCTTTCCGAGCTGGTCGTTTTCTCCTTTCGCCCACCAGCGGTATAGTATGACGACCATTTTGTGGACAAACCTTTGCCGGCCACACGACCAGCTGACGACGGCTTACTGAGCTTATCCTTGTTTTTCATTATGTTCAACGCCCTATTTAGAGTGTTGTCCCAAGCAGGGGTGCTCTAAGACGACCCCGCGCTACTGCTTTCAGTCTCCTTCGCCAGAACAAGCTCAAGCGCCCTGGTCTTCGGATCCGTGGTAAGCTCCTTTATTATCGGGTCCTCCTTTACCGGGCCCTGACAAAGTTCCTGGTCTGCTTGTCACTGTTGTATTTCTAGAAGCGGGGCGGTAGGCCTTGCTCGGCAAGCTCTGCTTCCTCCTTGTCCCATATAGGCTCCGCCACTCTGTAACCGCCGGGACCGAGTTTGTCTTCCCCTAAGTTCAACTCCCGCATTTATTTCCCTCGCTGACTTGATTCGGAGGTTGCACTGCTCTCGCATTTGATCTTGAACTCCTTGTAGTCATCTTCGCTGATCGAAGGATTTTTCGCCTTGATCTTCTCATAACTATCACCTTTCTCAATCATTCTCTTCACCGCGCTTCTCCAAGTAGACAGGGCCGTGCTCATCCTCGTGAGGGCGGCACTGTTCACTTTATTCCTAGAGAGGCGTGTGTTTTCAAATTCAGCGGGGAACTTGTATCATTCGTGCAGCTTCGTGAAGAGGAGGTTGTGCAAATTCCCTCGGTCCTTATGCCTAAGGTTCTCGGTGTTGATCGAGATGCTGCTCTGGAGAATGCACCCGAGCTGAACCGAGTACCCCTTGACTATATGTTTGGGCTCCGTTCGATGCCCGTCGGAGTCCACTTGAGTAAATTCCTCCTTGACGGTGCGGAGCACGTTCGGGCGCCGGTCCCTCCGTTGCTTCTTCGGTTGGCTGCCATCTGTGCGTGCGCCGCCATCATCAGTGGTGGCATCCTCGGCGGCACCATCAGTGGTGGCATCCTCGGCGGCACCATCAGTGGTGTCATCCCCGACGCCACTAGGGGTAGTGTAGTCAGGATCGGTGTCTTCCGCGGCGTCCTCATAGCGGTGAGGTTGTTCCTCCATGTCCTGGGACAACTCCTAGAATTGCTTGCCGCACGAACCGCCGGCCTCATCGTTGTTGGCCATGTTTCGCTTTAAATAGGAAAAAAGTTTGGTCAAAAAGTTGGTTATTGTCAACGACCAAGATCATGGTCTCATCATTTAGGGTTTGTCGACACCGAGGCATCCTAAAAGCTAAGCTTTTATCATTTAGGGTTTGTCGACGCCGAGGCACCCTAAAAGCCTAAGCGTACATAATTTAGGTTCTCATCGACACTGAGGCACCCTATAGAAGCCAAGGTTTCATCATTTAGGGTTTGTCGACGCCGAGGCACCCTAAATGCTAAGTTATGTTTTCATCATTTAGGGTTTATCGATGCCGAGGCACCCTAGATGGGGCCTAATCACTTGGAACTAATCACAATGGAGGGGCAGTTGATCCTACTTAACTAAGTACTAAGATACCCCGGCCCATGCATTAGTCGCGAGTACCCCATATGTCCTATTTTTAGCAAAGTCATGCTAAAATTCACGGAAAATTCCAGCATGACCTTTGCTGAAAATAGGACATATGGAGTACCTGAATTTGCCGGAACGGAAGTTAATCGACATTCCGGCAAACTCAAGGGCCTCTCGGGGTACAGCAACAGCATCACAAGTTGACAAAATTCCCAAGTAGTACAGCATCAGCATGGCAAGTAGTACCAATGAACATATGGTCCAGCACATTCTGAATTTCGATAAATGACAGCAAGTTAACTCATGCTAATAGCTAACAACTTATAACAACATAAATGAAATTGCAGTTGTACGATCATAAACTTATAACAACATGAACTCATGATGACAGCAACAAATTGCAATGATCAAGCTATCTGAAAACAGAGTACTTGTTGATTAACTATCAAGCTATCTGAAAACAGAGTACTTGTTTATTAACTGGAAGGGTAGATATGAGACTGCAAATTAAATAGCCATATATCCATATTCTGAGCTATGAGCCATGTACCATCCACCCCATGAACTAGGAGTGTCATGCAGCATAAAAACTGCCAGTGGACAGAAGAAAAAACAAGCATATCAGAACTAGGAGCATCCAAAGCAGTAGGATCATAGTGGCCAATTGCTCAGTTTGGAGTTTGGCACAGGCACCAACTCTAGTTTGAGCTACACACATCACATCAAGAACTGCACCAAAGCAACTGGAGTTTTGCACCACGCAATAACTTCACTGACACCAAGGGACCCACCACCACACCCAGTTCTCTCACACCACACTAGCTACATCAAGGACATCTAACAATCATCATCTAAAATGACTGTAAAAAATAGTTGTTTCTACTGCCAAATTACCCAGTTTTCTGAAGCAGTCAATTATACCATGATGATACCAAATTCTTGTAGCAGTACCATGAGTTCACAGGATAAAAAAAATCATCCATATTCACCAACCCAAACTGGTGGAGATACAGCAAACCAGAACATAGCCTCTTAAATTATTTGTTATAAGGTTGTGATTCCATGATGTTATATAGTCACTAGTAGAAAAAGGGTCTAATGTGAAACTCATTAGTCCCGGTTTGCAATTGAACCAGCACTAATGTGACCATTAGTGCCGGTTCCAATGGCCAGGCGGGCGACGCTCCTTAGTACCGGTTCGTGGCGAACCTTTAGTACCGGTTCGTGCCACGAACCGGTACTAAAGAGGTGGTGGCCTTTAGTACGGGTTGGTGGCTCCAACCGGTACTAAAGGGGGGTCTCTTTAGTACCGGTTGGAGCCACCAACCGGTACTAAAGGTGGTGGCCTTTAGTACGGGTTGGTGTCTCCAACCGGTACTAAAGACCCCCCCCCTTTAGTACCAGCTGGAGCCACCAACCGGTACTAAAGGTGGTGCGCTGCCATCCCCAGTGCACAATGTTTAGTCCCACCTCGCTAGTTGAGAGGAGCTCGCAACGGTTTATAAGCCCGGCCGCGGCTACCGTGTCGAGCTCCTCTCTAAGAAGGCCTTTGTGGGCCTATTGCAAGTCTTCTGCCCTGTGGAGCCTACTGGGCAGTACGGGCCTGCATCTTGGCCCAACTAGAGATCGGGTTTCTAGTCGTATGCAGGCCGTGCCGGCCCAGTAGGCGGGCTGTTTTTGCTTTTTTTCAAAAATAAAAATAAAAAATCCTTACCAACCGGGACTAAAGGTCCCCTAGACCACGGCGCGCCTCATGCCACGTGGTGGGCGTTTGGTCCCGGTTCGTGTTGAACCGGTACTAAAGGGGGGGGACCTTTAGTCCCCACTCTTTAGTGCCGGTTCCAGAACTGGTACTAAAGATCCTTACGAACCGGTACTAAAAGTCGTTTTTCTACTAGTGAGTGTGTGATATAAAAGGCTTCTTCATCATTCTCTGAACCCTTGGAAGCCTAATCGTGTGCATACACACAGTTATTATACAGTAGGATTATGACAAGATTAAACAGAGCAATGGAGAGGAAAATCTGACAATAACTTAACTGAAACCAAAGAAAGACCAAGCAAACTATTGCAAGTACAGTACACTAACTACTTCACTAAACACAACTGCATAATTAAACTTAGTAGCAGAGGTTCAGTACACTAAATTCGGTAAAGAGCACCAACTATAGTTAACAGCAAGCTTACACAATAAGCACAACATGTACTTTTATTACACACATGGATTAATTGACCAAACCCCCAGCAAGTAGGTACTTGGCATGTACTACATATGCAACACAACCAGTTAAAATCAGTTAACTAACCACAATAGCAGATGAACATCTTCAGTGTTAAATAAAATTGTTCATACATCACTTGGGTCAACTTTCGATTCTCTTAACTAAAGTGTATGAGTATTATATATAATCTCTTTTTCATGGGAGTGTGGATTTTGTATTCAATATGGCAAAAACAGATCAAGTGTTAAAAGGCGTGAAGTGCATGCAAGAATCTGTTTGTTGTTGCTTGGTAAGTGCAAAAGAAAAATTGTAGAAAGTATATATTTAGGTAAATTAACTTGCACAGCTAACTGAAGTAACTTTATAGAAGACTACAAATATAACTCAGAAAATGGGCTATTGTTTAGGAGAATGTTTTGTTGTAGCAAAAAGAAAACCTATATTCCTTTTATGTTATGTGAAACAATAGTGTTCACCGTATAGTGGAATATCTGTACAGCATGGAAACAGGCGAATGTGTACAATATCAGGGTGCTGCTACAGTGGAATATATGTACAGCATGGAAACAGGCGAATACTTATTTCCTGAAGCTTAATCCAAGGTTGCACCTAGAACAGCATGCTTTTTTCACAGGTCATGTTTTTGCTTTTGAGGAATCTAGGTCGTTGGCAATAGCCAATATGGTACTTGGGTTAAAAGAGATCCAAACTCATGGAGAGATACGCACCAATGTTGATTACACGATGGATCTCTTGAGTGTAAGATAACCCCACAGTAACAAAACTCTGATTACATGGCACATTCGTTAAGAAAACATGGCACAATTTTTCTTGTTGTGTAATCTGTATAAAATTTTCATGTCTCCAGGCTGCAGAATACTGAGAAAATAAGATCCACACTGGTTGGGAAGGGCATGCCAAAAGAGAAGGGCAACAAATGGACAGAAGAAAGGGAGGAGATACGCTAGAGAAGATAATACCTGGCGGCGGTGGGGCATTGAAGACCTGGCGGCGAGGTTCCTCCTCTCGGTGGCGGCGGGGCTCCTCCCCTCGGTGGCGGCGGTGGCCTCTTCCCCTCGGTGGCGGCGGCGGGGCTCCTCCTCTCCTTGTGGAGGCGGGCGTTGATCCGGTGGAGGCCCTGGAACACTAGCGCTGGCCCTGCTTGTTGGAGTGGGAGCGGCGGTCGTCGGAGCGGGGGCGGCGGCGGCGGGGGTGGAGTCCCGCGGGGGTCGGGGCGGCGGCGTCGGGGCAGCGCAAGACCACATCAGCGGCAGTGTCGTCGACGGCGTGCAGGCGTG
>NC_057810.1:12485868-12499322 GCF_018294505.1 Triticum aestivum
CGGATCTGGCGAGGTGGGATAGCGATCGAGATGGAGGGGGATCGAGATTGAGTGTCCATGAAATTTGAAAACATTCATGAGTTCAAAAAGTGCCCACGAAATACAATCGAGAAATGAAGGCTACAATTTAAATACAATCGATCTTAGCTAGCTATCTGTTCACAATTATTTTTCGTAAATGGAGTTCTTCTCTTGAACTGACGTCCTTTAGGTAGGGTAGTCCTGCTTCTTCTTGTGGTGTATGCTGAGACTTCATCGTCGTCGTCATGTTCCATCTTCGGGTCGCCGTACTTGTCGAAGTCTTGCTCATTGGCGACTCCATCCATTCCGATGATATTCCTTTTGCCTCTCCTCACGATAACACGACTGGGCTTTGGCGGGTCGGTAATGAAGAAGCATTGGTCCACTTGGGAAGCCAGTACCCATGGCTCATTTTTTGTGGTGACGTTTGTGCCCGCGGTCTTGGATTTGGCTTCGGGTATAACCATGGTGATGAAATATCGGTCTTATTTTCTGACGCTCTTGGCCCATCTGACACGGTACATCGGGACCTTCTCTCCAGCGTAGCTCCGCTCCCAGATCTCCTCGATCCTTCCATAGTATCTGTCCTTGTCGTTACCGGTGTAGGATTCCATCGTTACCTTGGAGTTCTGATAACCATCGCTCTTCATGTCCTTGTCCTCGGTGTAGAATGTGTAGCCGTTGATATCGTACGCCTCATAGGTCATCAGGTTGTGCTCGGCGCCCTGTGACAAGGCGAATATGAGTTGTTCTTCCGCGGAAGAATCCTCATGTAAAGGGTACGACAGAACCTTCTGCTTGAACCAACGCGTGAAACATGAGTTGTGCTCTTTGATTATATCTCCGTCCGTCATCTGTTGGCCTCGGTCATTGTACGTCTTCTCAATAAAGGTTTTGTGCTCTACCACCCAAGGATCGACCACGTCTATGTGTTTTAGCGCGACTAGGTTTGCTCTTTCAAAGTTGGCGAGTCGACACTCGAAGTCGACATGCATTTCGCGGCGACCCTCACGGTGACCCCATCCAGCGAGCCTGCCGAGGTGCCTGTTGACGGGCAGACCAACGGGGTCCTCGATGCCTAGATAATTCGTGTAGTAGGAGATGCATTCTTCGGTCAGAAAGCCCCTGGCTATGCTTCCCTCTGGACGTGACATGTTGCGAACGTATCCTTTGATGACACCATTCATCCTTTCGAACGGCATCATGCTCCGCAGGAACGTCGGCCCGAGTTGGATGATATCCTCCCCGATATGGACCAGCAGATGCACCATAACATCGAAGAATGCGGGCGAGAAGTACATCTCAAGCTCGCATAGTATCACCACGATCTCTTCATGTAGCCTTCTGAGTTGCCTCACACCAACCGACTTCCAAGAGATGACGTCGAAAAAGTTGCATAGGCCAAATAGTATTTCACGGACGTGCGCGTCCACGATCCCACGGATTGCAACTGGAAGTATCTGTGTCATCAGCATGTGACAGTCGTGAGACTTCATCCCGCTGAACTTCTGCTTCGCTGGGTCTAGGTATCTGCTTATCTTCCCCGCGTAACCGTAAGGAAGTTTTACTCCTACGAGGCAGGTGAAAAACTGATCGATCTCCTCCTGACTTAGAGTGAAGCACGCGGGAGGGTAGTCATTTCCGGTCTTCTTGGCCTTTTTGCCTTTGCGACGACTTTCCATGTCCTGCTTCGCCTCATCATCATAATCATTAGTGTGAAGCTCCTCCCTGATGCCCATTGATTTCAAGTCTGCTCTTGCTTTTGGCCCATCTTTGGTCCTCTCTGGCATGTTGAGCAGGGTACCAAGCAGACTCTCGCACACATTCTTCGTGATAGGCATGACATCAAGGCTGTGAGGCACACGGTGGATCCTCCAGTATGGCAAGTCCCAGAAAACAGACATCGTTTTCCATACCTTCAGCAGCGGCTCTGGTGCCTTTTGCTTCTTTCCCGGCTCCTGCGCCTTTTGCTTCTTTCCCTGCAGCGGGCAATCTTTCCAATTTTTCAACAGCTCGTCTATTTCCTCGCCGCACCTCGTACGTGGGCGTCTTCGGGGTTCGGTTTCACCATCGAACAGATCCTTGCATTTCCTCCACGGGTTATCGTGGCGAAGCCACCTTTGATGTCCCATGAACACGGTTTTTGAAGACCCGGGATCTCTATCTAGCTGGCGATACATTGTGTCATCCATGCACCTAACGCATCCAGAAAATCCGTGGACCACCTGCCCCGCGACATATCCGTAACCGAGATAGTCGTGCACCGTCGTGAGCAGTGCGGCTCTCATAGGGAAATATTCTTTCTCTGCGGCTTCCCACGTATTGGCTGGCGTTTTCCACAGCGTGTCTAGCTCCTCTTTTAGCAGCCCCAGATACAGATTGATGTCGTTCCCTGGTTGTTTCGGCCCTTCAGTTAGCATACTCATGTGAATGTACTTCCTCTTCATGCACAACCAGGGGGGAAGGTTGTACATCCACACAAACACAGGCCAGGTGCTATGTGTGCTTCTCTGGCTGCCAAACGGATTGACTCCATCGGTGCTCGCGCCCAACATGATGTTCCTTGGATCCTTCCCAAATTCTGGGTGTTCAAAGTTCAACGCTTGCCACTGGCTCCCATCCCTAGGGTGACTCAGCATCTTGTCTTTTTTATTTATCTCCGGATCATTTGCGTCATCTTCTCGCTTCTTCTCCTCCCTATCCGCGTGCCAATGCAGGAGCTTTGCTACCTTAGGGTCCGCGAAATACCGCTGTAGACGAGGAGTAATCAGAAAGTACCACACCACTTTTCGAGGAGCTTTCTTCCTCTTCTTGTATCGAGTGACACCGCACACTGGACATATGGTAGACTCCGCGTGCTCGTCTCGATAAATGATGCAATTGTTCATGCACACATGGTATTTCATGTGAGGTAAATCCAGAGGACACACGATTTTCTTTGCCTCCTCGAAACTGGTCGGGCACTTGTTCCCCTTGGGAAGACGTTCGCGCCAGAATGGCATGTTCTCGTTGAAGCATGCGTCGATCATTTTGTGTTTTCCATTCATCTCCAGAGCCATGAGCGTTACTTTCAGGCGGGTATCCTCGGGCCTGCATTCTTCATACAATGGAGTAACCGCGTCTATCTCCAGTTGATCCAGTTCGGCTTTCTCTCGGGCGGCAGCTCTTGCGTTATCCGTCTGCTTGAGAAGCAGCTCTTGAACATGAGGGTCCTGCACCCAGCCCATTGATGGTCCATCGTCGTCTGCTGCGCCGACATCTTCATCTTCATGATCATGCCCTTTGTCTGCTCCGGCATCTTCCTCATCATCAAGTCCTGCATCTTCTACATGATGACTGTGTACAGCATCACCGTCGTGATCATGTCCTGGAGATTCTTCGTCTTCTCGCCCGCCTGACCCGCGGTGGTTGTGTCGCTGCCCTTCCTCATTTCTTGCCCGACCCCCATGGACGACTTCATAATCATCTTCATCACCTTGCCACCGATAGCCATCCATGAAACCACACAACAGCAGGTGATCCTGCACCTGCCCGGAATCCGGATCCACAATAAGGCTCTTCAGCTTGCATCTTCGACACGAACATCTTATCTCCGTCTCGTTCTTTTCAAGCATCAAGGCCTCCGCGGAGCTCAAAAACCTATTCACGATGCCTTCGGTCATCATGCAGACCATGGTCGCCTGCAGGGTAGAGCAAAACGATATTTTAGAACCAAGAAAAAATTTGGCATGACTTTCCCTAAAAATAGGACCAAAAAGAATGCATAGTGCCAAAATTCTCGCCGAAACGGAAATGAATCAACATTCCGGCAAAATATTGGCAACTATCGCATTTCAAATACCGGTACCTGCAAACACAAACATATATGCAACATCACAAACATATGCAACACCACAAACATACATAGATCTAGCTAGGCCACAAAAAGTGCATGTGCACGTTTGTTGGAGAGGGAGAACAACATAAAGATAGATTCCCCCCTTACTTACCTATCAAAAAAAGTAATTTAACCACTTAATTTGGATGAATCTATGGTGCAAATGAGGTGAGGAGGAGGAGGCAGCCGAGACAAGCTTGGAGGAGGAGGTGGAGAGAATGAAGTGGAGAAAGTGAGTGGGTAGGTGGGCTGTCCAAAATATCTTGTTGGTCCCAGGTTACTAATGGCGCACCACCTGCAAATGCGCCATTAGTAACCCTGGTTACTAATGGCGCACCTGCTGCTGGTGTGCCATTAGAAGTTTTGCAAAAAAAAGTATATATTCTAATGGCGCACCGTGGCACAGTGCGCCATTACTAGTTTAAACTAGTAATGGCGCACTACGCTATGGTGCGCCATTAATAGTTTTGCAAAAAAAAAAGAATTAAAAAAAAACAACAATAGTGACGCACTATGTGGCCGGTGCGCCATTACTAGTTAGCACTAGTAATGGCGCACCTTGCCATGATGCGCCATTAGTATGTTTGAAAAAAAAATATTACTAGTGGCGCACCGTATGCCTGGTACGCCATTAGTGTCTTCCACACTAATGGCGCACCTGCACATGGTGCGCCACTGCTATATAGTAGTGGTGCACCACATGACAGGTGCGTCATTAGTGGCCATTCCATCTATAGCCCTTTTCCTAGTAGTGTGCAATGATGGATACTAAAACCGTGGCACAAAGTAGGGCAGCATTTACTGATGCTCAAATGTCTGTGTTAAGCAGCATTCTCTCTAGTGTTGCCAAAACCCCGGTGTTAGGCAAACTGATGTCAAATGTGTCAGCAGTAGCAGGAGGAGGGGCAGTTCTGGCAGGAGGAGCGGCGCCACCTTATTTTCAGCCCTT
This sequence comes from Triticum aestivum, assembly GCF_018294505.1. Lineage (NCBI taxonomy): Eukaryota > Viridiplantae > Streptophyta > Magnoliopsida > Poales > Poaceae > Triticum > Triticum aestivum. The sequence goes on from NC_057810.1 coordinate 12,490,716, forward strand.
TCTCGAAGAGGCCATCCATAGCCCAGCAGTGATCAATACTATAATGGACATGGTGCAAGGTGGGGATTTTTCTAGAATGTTTCATCAAGTGGTCCTAAACATGCCAATCCCTTAGCTGGGTCAGTCCAATATCACAAGAGAGGAGGAGGAAATGATAAGAAAACATCTCCTTGAGTTGCTCGATATTCGGTTAAACAAATGAAGGTATGTACATACATTTCCTCCATAGCCTCTGTTCCCTTTTGATAAACATCCATATGCGTGAAATTTTGATAGAACCATCTGTTTATAAATGGACCTGGAAATAATTGGGTGGTTCCGCATTTCAAAAAATTTGTAAAAATTTATCTGGCGTACAAATAGAGAAAGCAGTTTTTTTTGGTCTATCTGCTAACCAGAATGTTTGTTTTGGTCCAGTAACAACATTTCATACATTTTCTGCTCTCAACTAACCAAACAGGACCCCTTGTTGAAGCGCTATCCATGGCAATGTGGTGTGGTTTTGACCTCAACAAAAAAGAAAATGACAAGTGAAGCTCCCCCCACGAAGTCTCTGGTTCTTTGTCTCTAGCAGAATGGGAGGGAGTGCAGCACGGGCAGAGCAAAGGGAACGTGGGCATGGGCTTTCACATCACATACATAGTGCACAGCTGCACCCGCGGAAGCACACGCCGAGGGGTTCCGGCTTCACCCACTGCGACTTTTCCGCCACCACCACCACAAGTGCTTTTAAGATAGTGTCCCAACTGATAGTTGTAGATAGTATCCCAACTGCTTTCTAGTCCATCTATGTGCTACGTATTCAAAGACACATGCTGACATACATACCATTTTCACTGAGTATCCAGTCGAGGCCTATTATTCAGTTCCAAATAAGCATCTTAAGAGTTCATATGGTTGGTGTACACATTGCAATGCCTATATTTTCCGTATTTACATATATAACCACTTCAACTTTTTTTTATTACAGGATGGTGTGCTGCTTTTGAGGGCATTCGATCCACTGTCATCCATCAATGCCAAAAAGAAATGGCTAGAAAAGTAGTTATCCTTACAGAATTTGGGGTCAGTTGAAGAAAACCAGAAAAAGGAAAAAATGTTATTTTCTAGCTTTGTATACCACTGATTTGCTCCTTCAATCAGCATGAGTCGCTTTAAAAAAAACAAAAAAAAACTTTATGTAGTGAGAAAAAACTGAAAATGAAAAAAAATGTTTGTACCATTGTTGCTTTTTTTTAATAAAATCAAAAAGAAAAAAAATGTGCACGTTTAATTTTAGTTTTTTCTCCTTTTTGGGGCTTGTGGGTATGGCTGGTGGCATTCACATTACTTATGGAAGTGACTAACCACCAGTCGGCAGGACGATAAGCATCAGATCCGCATGATCATCCACCCGCGTCCCTCCCGCACGATCCGCGTCGCCAGAACCACCCACGATGACCGAGCCAGCCTTCTTTAGCGAGGCCCAGCATGTGCAGCGCATGAGGCCCAAAAAAAGCCCCTCTAGCCCACATTCCCCCTCATGTGACTTACTACGCTAAAACCTAGTTTCTTACCTCTATCGCAAGAAACAGCCACACCTGCCCCGATCTTTTCTCCTCTCTCCCCGACGCGCATCCATCGCTGACTACCTGCGCCCCAGATCTAATCGACCAGAAAACCCCACGAAAAACACTACAACACAAGGATTTGAGATAGGGGACTGATTTACCACATCAATATCACAAGGGTTACCACCAGTTCGTCCGAATTTCGCCATAATCAGGCGAAAAACAAGGAGGTAAGTGAAAAAACAAGAAAAAGGTAGCCCTTTTACTGCATCTGTGTAATATCATCCATTGTAATTGAGTTACCATTCAAAATCAGTCAGGTTACCAACAAAAGATTGAATAAATTTGTCTTTTTTAAAGCCAAAAAGTTGGTCAAATTGATCCATGTTCCTACCTACAGATTACATCATTTGAGTTGCCTCATCATTGAGTTATCGTCATAAATCCATATAGGTTATCATCATCAATCTATTAAGCTATCTTTTTTGCAGCATGTTAGAACTACATGTATGAAATTTCTCATTAAAAACTGAGTTACCGTTTCATTTCAAGGAAGATTACCAAAGTGTCTGCATTGAGTAATCAGCATCCTTTAACACTTATTCAACAAAAAAAAGATCTTTTTTTATAGAACAAACCCATGACAGCAAAAGTTATCATGCTAATTCATTACAATTTACCAGGAAAACTCGGAACCAGAGTTGTTAAAACACGAAAAGAATACCAGGTGTTGTTTACATTGTTGCCACCAGAATTTTTTTATAAGAAATAATGTTGATGAAATGAGGTTAATAGGAACTATCGATGTTGTACTCCCGTTCACTGGTTACTCCAAAAATGACACCTTCTATAAAAAATGAAGTAATCAGTGCAGAAAAAGAAAAAAATATAGTTGTTGTGAAAAAATAATCAAAATTGCTTGTAAGTGTGGAATTGATGGATGCAATTATATGTGATAGCCGGTGCCGCAACACAGAAAAAATGGCACATGACAACGGGGGTAATGTGGATATCACGATGAGTGGTGTGGAGACAAACGAACAGTGTGAACAAGCACACATGGCAAACTTTGGTTCTGCAAACATCAATAAAACAGATGAAGGTAAAACAGTTACCATGCTACCACATTTTTATACACAGACTTGTTGCCATCATACTTGAATTGCAACCACCACCTATGTTATTTACAACTACCACATTCACCATGAATCAGTTCACAATCACCACACAGAAAAAGTTACCATGAAATTAGGTATAATTACTACTCTTACTGCATACAAATTATCATTCCAATCTGTATTACAAATGGAACTACATGCTTTCACTTTAGAGCTACAAAAACATATTAATGCATGCAGACTTTACCAAGAAATTGGAGTACAAGTTACCACTAGTTTTGGCATGTAGAAATATAACACAAATTAACAACTTCAAAAACATTACAAGTGCTACATCTAGAAGCAACCCGATGGTCCGAGAGACAAGCAAAGAACCGACTACTAGTAGCATAGTGGGGAGAGAAAGCTTCTTTGATCATTAAGTCAGCGAGCCAGCGAGTCTAGAAACAGGAGGAGAGAAGCATAGTGGAATATTTATTATTCCCTTTATATTCGACGAGAAGCCAGTCGGGACCTTCATACTAAGCAGGCTTTCAAAGAAAATTTCCTTCTCTTCTTTGGTAAGAGCATAGCTGGCAGGACCTTCATACTGCTTTGGAGGCATGCCGTTTTTTTCATGTAAATGTTGCAGGTCCTTCCGTGCCTCAGCTGTATCTTTTGTCTTTCCATACACGCCCAAGAAGCCTAACAGGTTCGCGCAAAGGTTCTTCGTCACGTGCATCACGTCAATTGAAGAGCGGACCTCTAGGTCTTTCCAGTAGGGCAGGTCTCAAAATATAGACTTCTTCTTTCACATGGGTGCGTGTCACCCAGCGTCATTCGGAGCAGCTAGTGCGCCGGGACCCTTTCCAAAGATTACGTGTAAATCATTGACCATAGCAAGTACGTGATCACCGGTACGCATGGCGGGCTTCTTCCGGTGATCTGCCTCGCCTTTGAAATGCTTGCCTTTCTTTCGACATTGATGGTTGGTCGGAAGAAATCAACGATGGCCTAGGTACACATTCTTCCTGCAGCCTCCCAGGTATATACATTCGGTGTCAAGTAAACAGTGTGTGCATGCGTGGTATCCCTTGTTTGTCTGTCCTGAAAGGTTACTGAGAGCGGGCCAATCGTTGATGGTCACGAATAGCAACGCCTTTAGGTCAAATTCCTCCTGTTTGTGCTCATCCCACGTACGTATACCGTTTCCATTCCACAGCTGTAAAAGTTCTTCAACTAATGGCCTTAGGTACATATCAATGTCGTTGCCGGGTTGCTTAGGGCCTTGGATGAGAACTGGCATCATAATGAACTTCCGCTTCATGCACATCCAAGGAGGAAGGTTATACATACATAGAGTCACGGGCTAGGTGTTGTGATTGCTGCTCTGCTCCCCGAAAGGATTAATGCCATCCGCGCTTAAAGAAAACTATACGTTCCTTGGATCACGTGCAAACTCAGCAAAGTACTTTCTCTCGATTTTTCTCCACTACGACCCGTCAGTGGGTGCTCTCAACTTCCCGTCTTTCTTACGGTCCTCACTGTGCCATCACATCAACTTGGCATGCTCTCCCTTTCTGAACAGACGTTTCAACCGTGGTATTATAGAAGCATACCACATCACCTTCGCAGGAACCCTCTTCTTGGGGGTTCGCCGTCAACATCATCAGGGTCATCTCGTCTGATCTTATACCGTAATGCACCGCATACCGGACATGCGTTCAGATCCTTGTACGCACCACGGTAGAGGATGCAGTCATTAGGGCATGCATGTATCTTCTCCACCTCCAATCCTAGAGGGCATACGACCTTCTTTGATGCGTATATACTTTCGGGTAATTCATTATTCTTTGGAAGCTTCTTCTTCAATATTTTTAGTAGCTTCTCAAATTCTTTGTCTGGCACAGCATTCTCTGCCTTCCACTGCAGCAATTCCAGTACAGTATCGAGCTTTGTGTTGCCATCTTCGCAATTGGGGTACAACCCTTTTTTGTGATCCTCTAACATGCGGTCGAACTTAAGCTTCTCCTTTTGACTTTCGCATTGCGTCCTTGCATCGACAATGACCCGGCGGAGATCATCATCATCGGGCACATCGTTTGGTTCCTCTTGATCTTCACCAGCTTCGCCCGTTACAGCATCATCATGCACATCGTCTGGTTCCTCTTGATGTTCAGTAGCATCACCGTATTCAGGGGGCACATAGTTGTCATCGTACTCTTCTTCTTCGCCGTCTTCCATCATAACCCCTATTTCTCCGTGCCTCGTCCAAACATTATAGTGTGGCATGAAACCCTTGTAAAGCAGGTGGGTGTGAAGGATTTTCCGGTCAGAGTAAGACTTCGTATTCCCACATATAGGGCATGGACAACACATAAAACCATTCTGCTTGTTTACCTCAGCCACTTCGAGAAAATCATGCACGCCCTTAATGTACTCGGAGGTGTGTCTGTTACCGTACATCCATTGCCGGTTCATCTGCGCGCATTATATATAATTAATTGTGTCAAAAATCATTACAGAACATCATGAATAGATAATTAAGTGACCAAATTAATAGAAGTTCATCATCACATTAAAACCAAAGTACATATATAGTTCTCATCTACATTAATAGAAGTTCATCATCACATTAACTAAATTAATTAAACCATACATTGAAACTATGTAAAACATTTCAATGCGAAAACAAATGCGATCATAATCGCAACCAAGGTAACAACTGATCCAACGGCATAATGATACCAAGCCTCGGTATGAATGCCATATTTTCTAGTCTTTCTAATCTTCAAGCGCATTGCATCCATCTTGATCTTATGATCATCGATGACATCCGCAACATGCAACTCCAATATCATCTTCTCCTCCTCAATTTTTCTTATTTTTTCCTTCAAGAAATTGTTTTCTTCTTCAACTAAATTTAACCTCTCAACAATAGGGTCGGTTAGAATTTCCAGTTCAACAACCTCCTAGATAAATAAAATCTATGTCACGTTGGTCGGCATAATTTTCATAAACAATAAATGAACCAATAGTTATGAAAAGATAATATATACCACATCCGAATCATAGACAGGACGAGGGCCGACGGGGACGGATACCAAAACCATCGCAATATATAAGATGCAATAATAAAAGTAAGAAAATAATACAAATATATATATAAACATACAAGTAAGAATATTTTTCCTTCCAGAAAGAAGATAAGAACAAGAGGCTCACCACGGTGGTGCCGGCGATGAGATCGGCGCGGGTTATCGATGGCGGTGAAGACGGGGACGGGGCGTGACGGACCGCTAAACCTAGACAAATATTGAGGAAAATGGAGCTTGGAGGTCGAGCTTGGAGAGGACAAAGCTTAAGTAGTGTGGCTCGGGCATTCCGTCGAACACCTTGTGTGCATAGGAGGTGAGCTAGAGCACCACCAAGCCCTCTCCCCCTCGGCTGCCACAAAAAACAGAGCAGTGTGCTCTGCTCTTACGCGAGAGGGCATATATAGGCACCTCATTGGTCCCAGTTGGTGGCATGAACCGGGACTAAAGGGCAGCCTTTGGTCCCGGTTCATGCCACCAACCGGGACCAATAGTGATGGGCCAGGAGCGAGGCCCATTGGTCCCGGTTCGTCCCACCAACCGGGACCAAAAGGTCGAGACGAACCGAGACAAACGGTCCACGTGGCCCGGCCGGCCCCCGGGGCTCACGAACCGGGTCCAATGCCACCATTGATCCCGGTTCTGGACTGAATCGGGACTAATGGACTGACCCGGCCTAGACCATTGCCCCCTTTTCTACTAGTGACAGTTAACCACTCGACCGTACGATTCACTCGGATATACGAAGACCAGCAGGCAACAAAGCAGTCGACATCATTCTCATGATGAGGGCTTGGTAGTGGGCTGGCATTATGGCATTCATGCCCCACTTTGTAACATAGAAGGTGAGGGGGTGACGCACTATATATAAGCCGTTCCCACCACTAGACTTGGGGGGCTCTTTTTTCTTCCATCTCTCTCTCATTTTCATCATTAGTCTCAGGACTACGGGGATCCGTTCTCCTTTCATTGTAATCCCTGGATATATACTAAGATAAAACAAAGCCTCTGCGGAGCACGAGACGTAGGGTTGTTATCTCCACCGTGAGAGGTCCGAACTCGCTAAAACCACCGTGTCACCCATATGCATCTTGATAGATCATGCTCCTTTATCCTACCCCTCTCTTACTGTCGGAATCGTTACCACGACAGTTGGCGCCCACCTTGGGGCATGGCGTCTATATCTTATTCATCTGTATTTACTTTCTTTGATATATTACATACTGTTCATCTCCACAACGAGCTTCTGAAGCATCACAAAAAGGGGTAAATTACATCTTTTACTAGACACTATGAGCATGCATGATCGATCATGGATCGAGAGTAAGAAGAAGAGAGGGCATCAGGCATGGAGGAAGACCACCTAATCTTCCCGATGCCCTGACGCGGCATGCTACAGCGACGCCCTTCGGAACGACCTCCTCTTCTTCCAGGAAGTCTCGACCGACGATCCGGCTCCCGCGCGGATGTTCGGTGAAGTATACGACCTCTGCATCCGCTCCATCGACTCCATCATCGTTGGCCCGCTCCTTCCTCCGATCGTCCCCTTGAGCATGGTCTCTGCGACCAACTGCCCGGCTTCCCGCACGGCAAGGCACCGCATGGACGGTGCGCTCCACACGGCACATCTGTCAGAGGCCAGTCACGCTACCCGCAAACGGCGAGCCCTCCTACAGGCGTCGCGGCCCCGGCATGGCTTCCGTGGTAGTGGCGCAGGCCCGACGCGTGCAAGTGTGAGGGCTGGTTGCGCCCCCCATGCGCAGCGATTCCTCCCGCCGGCGGCTGCTACCCTGCTGCAACGTCCGGAGTCGGGGCACAAGGCCGATGTGGCAATAAATCGGCAGGGAGATAAATAGCCCCCGTGGAAGAAGGAAACTTCCACCACATGCAGAATGGTATTAACTTTTGCTTAATTAACACTAATTAACGCTTCTTGCATGCAGATCATGCGTACAAATACGGGGCGTCGGCAATTGACTGCAGGCCATCTCCACTGGATCCGGCTTGCCTGCTCCATTGCATGCAGTACGGGACTTTTACTCTTGCTTAATTAGTGCTAACGCCTCTTGCATGCAGGTTCTGGATGTGAGCAATTCCCTCAATGCGTTGGTTGACACCGCTGGATCCTGTCTGCCGGCAAGCCGGATAGAGCTGCCCGCGCCAAACCTGACCAGCGCCTCCGAGCTCAGCACTCTTCGTCGGCCTGCCCAGCTGGCTCCACACCGACCGAATCGCAGCTCAGCTGTGGTCCACTCGGACGGCGCCCACTCGGCCGTGAAGTTTTTGAGTTCACTCAGCCGGCTAACGTCCAGGTTCACTCGGCCGGCTAACCAAGAGATGGATTTTGCACTCTGAACAACTAACGTGCAGATTATTCGGATGAATTTTGCATCCGGATGACTAACAAGCAGGGACTCAGCCGCCCCGCGCCTCGCTGCTTCGTTGGACACGTCTTCGTCAACGGGCCTTCCGGCGCAGCGCGGGCGCACACTCCTTCCGGCATCACCCGCCGGCAACTAGCTCACTCGGACCAAACTGGATCACTGGCGTTTGGCCGCCCGTGAGATGCTGGACATGTCCTCAACACTTGGCCACGCTGCACGCGGTCAGAAAGCGGGACGCGTCTACATCACTCGGACGCCCCGCGCGCCCCATCGCCCGCACGCCCCGCACGTCGCCACTCCGCGGAACGCGTCTACATCACTCACACGCCCCGCGCGCATCGTCATTCCGCGGCACGCGTCTACATCACTCGGACGACCCGCGCACATTGCCACTCCGCGGCACGCGTCTACATCACTCGGACGCCCGGCGCGCATCGTCGTTCAGGGGCACACGCGTCTACATCATTCGGACGCCCCGCGT
>NC_057810.1:12499914-12502653 GCF_018294505.1 Triticum aestivum
CATAGGTTGGTCACCTCATAATCACTCGGCCGCCCCGCGCGTCGCCACTCGGTTGGTCACCTCATAACCACTCGGCCGCCCCGTGGGTCTTCACTCGGTTGGTTGCCTCATCATCACTCGACCACTCGTGCGCCTTCAGACAGCTATGTCATTTTACATTCTGCTATTTCCGTCTTCCCGAGTATACCGTAATTCACACATCACGTTCACTCGGAGGCCACGGCACCGAGTGTACCTCTATGCTCGGCTACTTATTTCATACTGTCCAACCTCCATTTTTTCGCATAGATCATTCATGAACTCCATATGTCGTTCTTCATTTCGAGTTTGCATCGGTCCTCCGGGACAGCAACTTAGTCGAAACACTACACTTCTGTTTTATTTGAGCCAGTATTCCAATGAGTTCAGTCAGATCCTTCACTTTGACAAGTTTGAACGGATCCTTCGCTCTTTCAGACTCTTGCTGGTTAATCAGCAAGCCCCTTGCACTCCCAGCGGGTGTCTATGGGTGTTATTCACACAAATCATTTCAGCACACATCAAATTTCCTCGAAAAATTATTTCATTGGCTTGTACCATTTTTTACACAAGTTATGCAATCACTCGACGGCCCTATGCACCAACTTCATCATTGCTCGGACTCGGTCACCATACCGGTCCCAGCGCACCACAACACCGACCTTGTCACTCTGTTGACTTCAAACACATCCGGCCAACCCCTCTATGGAATCCTTTTTCATCGTATCAATGATATAGGCCTCGTCAGGCATGAGACAGATAAGTCCCTTTTATAATTAAACTTCACACTTCACTATTTTTGCGAGTTTGCCTCTTTCGAGCATCACTCGGAAGCTTCTCCTCATCTTTACCCGAGTTCGACTCGATGAATTGCAAATCATCCATTCAAAACTATATTTCTTGTATGCCGACATGTTCGTTGTCGAAGCCTGTAGTACGCTCGGGGGCTACGCCGCACTCGGGGGCTGCATCTCATTTGGAATGACACTCTCCTGAGTAGTCAAGTACTTCATCACCGGTCAAATCCTTCACTTCAACAAGTGCATTCGATCCGCCACTTTGACAAGTTTTAGATTCACCCAGGCGCTCTGCACGCCATCTTCATACTTATTCAGACTCAGTTGTCACGCCGGTCTTGTTGTGTCGCAACCAAACTACACCGACCTCATCGTTACATTAGTTTCGAAAGCATCTGGCTAACTCCTTCGAATACCATTTCAGCCACTTGGCTGGACATGCAATATGTCACTCGGCCACCTCGCACATCCTCACTCGGCCGTCCCGCACCACACCACTCGGTTGTGCACGTCTTCACCACTCGGGCGCTTCATGCGTCGCCTCTCGGTTGTGCACGTCTTCACCACTCGGCCGCTCCGTGCATCGCCACTCGGTTGTGCACGTCTTCCCCATTTGGCCGCCCCGCGTGTCGTCACTCAGTTGTACACATCATCACCCCTCGCCCGCCTCGCGCGTCGCCATCAGTTGGACATGTCTTTACCTCTACACCCCCAACACGGGAACGACTAAGTTACTTGTATGATCAAACCTCATATCACACTCTGTAGCAAGCTTGCCTCTTTCGAGCATCACTCGGGGGCTACGCATAGCCGTTGGCCATGCCCCCCTCAGGGGTTACGCCCATTCAATCAACCCATTGATCACATCAGGAATATCTTTCTGACCATACTTGATCGGTCTGCCGAAAATCTATAAGGGTAGTACTGTCCACTCGGACGATCGCCCAAATCATTACCTAAAGTCATCTTCAGGACTGCAAAAGGGAAAAAACAACGCTCCTCTACGGATACACTTGGCCCTATCCTAGGCTCCAAGGCGTCAGTTTCACAAACTTGGACTCAGAGATGTCATGTGCTTGTTTTCCCCCGGGATAATGAGTGGCCTCTCTCTGGAGAGTCAGTCCACACACTAGCCTCGTCACTCGGGTTTCATGGCACGTCCATGTCAGACCACTAGTCTATCTCCTCCGGGAGACATACAAGTTCCACCAAGTTTTTCCTTGCAGTCATCATACCCCGATCAGTCGGGAAGCACGTCCACTTGGATAAATACCCCTTTCATGCAAAAGGGTAAAAATGAAGCGCCATCGCTGAATCGTACAGGCGGCCTTACTCATCAAACGTCATTCGTACAACCACCTCGCTAAGCATCCATCCGATTGATTCAATTCTAGACAAAGATATTTACCATGCCAACTGCATGGAGGTTTACCGGGAGACTTAAACCCTCTGCCAGACTCATCTAGTCCGACAGAGGCTCGGGGACTACACCCAGTGGGTGCACTCAGCATGCCCCCACTGGAAGAGAACTCAGAAAGAAGTACCATTTAGTTTGATTATCAAAAGACATGATTTTACAGTCTTCCAAATGATTGTTGTTCAGTTTTTACATGTTCTAAAATCCCCCAGCGGGTGCCTTAGTTGCGAATCCATTTCGCCTAAGTCGAAGAAAAAAAATCCACCAACAGGTGCCTTACTTGCAAATCCGTTTCGCCTAAGTCGAAGAAAAAGTCCCCCAGCAGGTGCCTTAGTTGCGAATCCGTTTCACCTAAGTCGAAGAAAAAATCCTATCGAGTGGTGAGCCTGCCTCTCACTATGGGGCTTAGCTGAAGTCCAGTACTCGCCTAAGTTTGAAAAATCCTACCGAGTGGTGAGCCTGCCTCTCAGTCGGGGGCTTAGCTGCAGTCCAGTACTCGCCTAAGTT
>NC_057810.1:12502948-12512171 GCF_018294505.1 Triticum aestivum
GGAAAAATCCTACCGAGTGGTGAGCAATCCTCCTATTCGGGGGCTTAGCTGCAGTCCAGTACTCGCCTAAGTTTGAAAAATCCTACCGAGTGGTGAGCAATCCTCCCACTCGGGCGCTTAGCTGCAGTCCAGTACTCTTCTAACTTTTAAAAATCCTACCGAGTGGTGAGCGATCCTCCCACTCGAAGGCTTAGCTACAGTCCAGTACTCGCCTAAGTTTGAAAAATCTTACCGAGTGGTGAGCAATCCTCCCACTCGGGGGGCTTAGCAAAGTGCGGGCCGGCCACGACCACCACTTCAGGGCTGCACCGTCAAGAAGAAGGACGAGATTGTGCGGACTGTCAAAGGCCCATCTAACGGCTGGCGCCAAAGTAGACGGCTGGCAGGAATGTCAAGACCATTGCTGAGTGCCATGCTGGTGAACTGAGACAGGAACGTCAAGACCATTGCTGAGGGCCTTGCTGATGAGCTGATCAATGCTGCTCAAGGATCGTCCAACTGGTCGACTGCTGATTCCTCTTCTGAAGTTGTATCAAGCAAACAGAAACCAATCTGAGAGAAGAACAAGTTCGATCAGTACCAGCTAAAAATAGTTTTAGTTCTCTCAGACCCCCGTCGACTGCCCGCAGTCGATGGCGGTCTCGAGGACTACACCAAGTGGGTGCACTAAGCGTGCCCCCACTGGAGGAATCTCCACTCGGTATGACCTGACCAGTCCGAGTGATAAACAACAACAAAAAGATAGGCTCTAAGACTCCCGCCTACTGCCCGGAGTCGACTACAGTCTCGGGGACTACACCCAGTGGGTGCACTCAGCGTGCCCCCACTATGATGGTATCCACTCGGAACGGCCCGCATGGTCCGAGTGACGGCCAAATAACAAAAAAAGACACGTTCCAGGCATGAAGAAATTCCGAGTAATCAGTTACTTGATGCAGGACCAGCTCCAAATCGCTCCAAAAAAATTGCTATAAGGTGAGTTTAAGGCTCCTCCGTTGACCTGTTTTGAGCCTTCTTCTAGGACATAAAACGTGAAACTCAGAAGTTTGGATCTAGAGCCAACTCGTATTGACGTTCCTCCGGGATAAGGATGGCATCTCACCGAGAGAGCAGTCCATGCGTCGATCTTGTTGCTTGGATTTAATGAGACATCCATATTCTGATCACGAGTTAACCTCTTCTGAGAGATGATCGAATGTCACCAAGTTGCTCCTCGCGGGCACTTACCCCAGATCAGTCGGAAGCGTAGTACCGGAATCCATTGAGATTTTGTTCAAACCTTGGTTGTCTGAAAGTACGATGACAAGTACCGAGTATTTCCGTAATCACTCGAGCCAAGTTGTGTCTTTCACAAACTCATTCTGCATAGTCGCAATCGATTCGGGGGCTAATGTTGGGGATACACATAATAGGTAGGCCCACAAAGGGTCGAAGTATCATAAAGCATGGGATCCACACAACATGTGGGTCCAGATAAATTTCATACAAATATACTATCCACTCGGACAAGCAGCATACTATCCACTCGACCAAGCAGTATACCATCCACTCGGATGATAGTTCACCACTCGACCGTACGACTCACTCGGATATATGAAGACCAGCAGGCAACAAAGCAGTCAACATCATTCTCATGGTGAGGGCTTGGTAGTGGGCTGGCATTATGGCATTCATGCCCCACTTTGTAACATAGGAGGTGAGGGGTTGGCGCACTATATAAGCCACCCCCACCACTAGACTTGGGGGTCTCTTTTTTCTTCCATCTCTCTCTCTTTTTCACCATTAGTCTCAGGACTACGGGGATCCGTTCTCCTTTCATTGTAAACTTCGGATACATACTAAGATAAAACAAAGCCTCTCCGGAGCACGAGACGTAGGGTTGTTATCTCCATCATGAGAGGCCCGAACTCGCAAAAACCACCATGTCACCCATATGGATCTCGATAGATCATGCTCCTTTATACTACCCCTCTCTTACTGTCGGAATAGTTACCACGACAATCACTACAAGCAATATCCACTCAGACATGGACATGGAATGAGACTAGAATACAGAAAAACAATTGAAGATGATACTGTAAGCAAGGAGGAGACAGAGGATGTGCCAAAAGTAAACAAGGAGGAGACAGAGGATGTGCAGGACCGAAAGGCATCTTGAAGAAGAGGAAAAGAGGGAAGGTTGTGAGGTCGGGATGTCCGGCCCACCTTTACATCACCCACACGGATGCGTGGTGGAGAGTCAAACGCTTCAACGATGACCACAACTACCCTCTAATAAGAAAGCCGTCCTGGACAAAGTTCCTATCATCACATAGGAACATTCCAAAGGATGAGTAGGACTTCTTGAAGATTTTGCACGGATGCAACATAGAGACAGCAAGACAGATGCAACTAATGTCATGGTTCTATGGGTCTCCTAAAGATGTACCATACACGACAAAGGACATCGCAAACCAGCGAGCTAAATTCCGCATGGAGTACTGCCATGCCATTGTGGGTAGCAAAATCTCATACTTCCAAGATATGAAGGCACAAGATCCAGATTTCTATTGGAGAATAAAGCTTGATGATGAGGATAGAGTGGAGAATTTGTTCTGGATAGATGGTGCGTCGCGCAGGGCATATGCTAGATACAATGATGTCATCTCATTCAACACAACATACATGACAAACATGTACAAGATGCCTTGTGCACCCTTCATTGGCATTAATAACCATGGGAAGACAATCCAGTTTGCTTGTGGATTTGTTTGAAATGAACTATCTGGTAACTTTATGTGGCTGTTTAATGCATTCTTGCATGCAATGGGTGGAATTTGGCCAAAGAACATAATAACAGATCAAGATTTTGCAATGAGGAGTGTTATTGATAATGTGTTCATCGGGATAGTTGTTATAGTGCTGCTAGAAGGAGGATGCGAGAGGGCCGGTCGGGGGCCTTTTTTCCCACTGCCGGTCAAGAGGGAAGGATTTCCTTCTTAATTCTTGCTTGATTATATAGATACATCTCCTCTCTTTATATAAAGAGGTTTACTTGACTCCCAAGCAAGGCTTACTTGACCCCTAAGTAAGTGACCTCTATCTCTAATTAACCCTAAGACTAACGGGCCCATTAGACCCATTACGTACTCCAACAATAGTACACAGGAATTGTCACTGGCATATAATGAAAAAAGCACAGGAGAAGCTTGGGAAGCTGATGGGTGACGATGAGCCACTAAACAATGGATTCAAGGATTGTGTTGACAACAGCCTGATTGGTATTTTACTTCCCACCCTCACTAACTTAAAACACAAGAAATGGGTTTACATGCATGATATCAACAGTTATCATGTGATAAGGTGACAGGTTCCGAGATGATTATAAAAAATTTACCTACATTAATTATTTTTCTGTACTACCCATATCATGTTCATGTTTGTTGAACACATTTAAGTTGTTCACCCCACTAGTTACAACAAAACTTTTCAATCTCCAGCTAGTGGTGAGTGATAGGAATCTATTTTTGTTGCTAGTTAAAAATGTTGCTTGTACTACACACATAGAGTGGTATTCGTTGTGGACAAAAAAAATCATCATGTCTGCAGAGTACATACCATGATGCTTGAAGTAAAGTAACCAAGAATGTGTGACAGAATTATCAACAGCAGTGGTGTTCCTAGTTACCAGTATATTTGAACCAATGTTACCATCCTTCAATACTTGATGTTACCATGTTTATGTTATGAATGCAGTTGAGGAGTTTGAGCACAAGTAATGGGTGATGATGGAAGCGTATGGCCAGACCGACAACGAGCATTTACAATGCTTGTGGGAGAACAGGAATTGTTCGGTCCCGGTATACTATATGCACGATTTTTTTCCGTTCTTGCAGACCACGGCAAGAAGCGAGGGTTTTAACTCTGTGCTCAAGAAGTATGTCAACCCAAACAACTCACTGGTCGAATTCGCACAACAGTACACTGCGATACAGTTGGAAACAGTGTAAAAAGAAACTAAAATTACTCGATGAACCCGCTGGAGATGCAGGTGCGGGGGCTGCACACACATAACCTGTTTTGCAAATTCCAGGTGGAGATAAAGGTGAAATCAGCCTACAGATGTGACACATTGGATGATGGTACTTTCAATGTCAGCTTAGTGCGTGGGATAATACCAAAATATGGAGACAGGGATTACCATGTTCAAGCAAACATGGATGAAGAAACATACTCGTGTACTTGCTGCAAGTTTGATCTTGACGGACTACTGTGCGCACACGTACTACGAGTTATGGACTAGATTGGGGTATATGAGATACCTGAAAAGTACATCCTAAAGAGGTGGATGTGGGATCCAGAGGAGGATCTTATTCAACCTGATTTCGAACTGCCAACAGTTAAGAAGTCGATGCGAGAGGAGGGAAAAAACATCATGTGATACACGTCAATTCTTAAAGAATTGAAGGCATCAGCCAAAAACACTTGCCTAACAGCTGACGGGACCAGATTGGCAAGAAAACACCTGTATAATTTCACGGAGGAGCTTGAAACCCTGAAGAACAATCAACTTAGAAAAGCAAGAAAGGAAAAGCAAGAAGCAAAAGGATCGTTTCAAGGATAGCCGAATCCCTGCTCGATACTTGTGGCGCGGGTGAATGAAGACAATTCCGTCACACAACACCAAAACACTCCTGATGCAAAACAACAGGAGAACCTAGCCACACAGCAAACAAGTGCCACTAATGTGCAGCGATAGAAGAACCCTGCCACAAAACAAGAAAGTGCTACTAATGTGCAGCAACAGGGTAACCCCGCCACACAACAAGAAAGTGTGCGTGTGACGATACATGCTAGCAAAAACAATCATGCTTTTGTCATCCAGCCCCCACATCCTGATGCAGCTCCATCCTCAAACACAAAGTTGATACTAGACCCACCCAAGACTACAACGAAGGGGCGGCCAAAGTCAAAAAGGAAGCAGTCAGGTTTTGAGATTGCAAAATCCAAGCCAACAAGGAAATGTGGTGTGTGCAGCAGTCTGGAACATGGCAAACGCAAATGCAAATCTCCCGTAGCAAGATAAATGAAAGAAGGTGCTATGAAAAGGGAAGATGGTGGCTACATTCTTTTCATCGATCATAATGTGCAAGCTACAAGCCCCATAACATTCAAGTTATCAGCATTTTATCATGGATTTAGCATGGCTTTGTAATGCAAAAAAGTGTATATCTATATTTTCTGCATGCTATCAGTACCCTATTATGCCAGTTACCAGCAATGTATGATGGAATTGTCATGGATTTGTAAATCCAAAATTTTTATATCTACATTTTTTGAAGGCTACCAGCACTGCATTGTACTACTTATGAACAAAAAATTACGCCTGCTTGGACTTCTAAAAATTAGAATCAAGTAATCCCGGTCTTCAACCAGAAGATGATTGCAGTTATCAAATAAAATGCGATCCAAATTATAATGACAGTAGTGAATTTATCATCTGGTCAGTGACTTTGGATTGTGTATACTATAGTAAAACAACATGTCAACACTTTGCTCCATGACATTCGCATGACAGATTCATGCAAAAAAATTATTAGCACATTTTGGTAGAAGTTATCACACTGTCGTAAAAAAATTATCACCTCATAACCCACTATTGAACAGATGATAACGCCACTGCTTGCATTCGGAGGAATTGTTTCTCTACAAGGGAGACTCATTTAGGTCAAGTAGGCTTGTGTGGCAAAGGGAAATGTAGACTCACAAAGGCCACTAAATCTAGTACATGCGACCTTGAGCATTATATGGAATGTTACCGGGGATGTGGATGCTGCAAAAAGGGCAGCGAGGTGGCTAGAGGATGCTGTGACGGTGAGTTGCCGGTGACGCTGTGATGGGAGCAGCAAATGCTGCAACAGGGAGATGATCGGTGATGCTGCGACGGAAGAAGTTGTGACAACACCGGCGTCTCTGAGGTGCTAGGCGATGTTGAGACATGGCATAGCACTGTTTCATCATTGGACATGGATGTTGTGATGCGGGTAGCGAAGTACCCGACAACTTTACGATGGGGCACATTGAATGCTGCCATGGCGAGATGCTCAACAATGCTCCACAGGAGGCTGTGGCTTCTACAAGTTTGTCAGCACTATTGCAAAGGGGAGCGTTCCAGTGTCAGGGAACACCGACCTGCTTGCTGGTGCTATAATGGAACTCCATCTGGTGACTGCAACACGTGTGGTGAGAGAATGCGAGGATAGTGTACGCTAGGCAGAGAATCACGATAGAATAATCTGGACCCTTTGTATCATAGGGTGGGACTGATTTTTCGCCAAACTATGTTAACCGTCATTCTCTTTTCTCCTGTGTGTATTTCTTTGAAATTCCGACCTTTTGAAATCCCAATCCAAATCTCTTACTATTGCTGCTATCTCGATGACTGGAAGGCCTAAGGTGCTGTTGAGGAAGACTCGGATAACTATTGGGAGCTAGGCGTGACAACTTGTTTTTCAATCGGTGTATTTATTGATTGATGACGACATGCATACGTCTATCACGCATATATAGGTAGCAACATGCATCAATTATATACATACTATAGTTGTCACCAACGTGGCAACATGATCCAGCAATTATGTGAAATTAAACGGCAGACATCACGATGGGAGCTGCTCAACTTACGACTTATTTACGCATCTTGTGCTATGAACGGAGTACGTCAAAAATCAAGTCGTGAGCTGGCCAGGTCCACTTCACGCCCACATGACGATGTTTGACTGTTCAAATACACGGTAGGTACATGCATATACAAGCTCGATCGGAAGACTGGACGAACGAAACAATGCTATGGCGAGGATAGTGCAGTAGCACATACTCATATTGCATAACTTCCCCTAATTCCCCGATCCCTATTTCGTACTAGTGGCATGCTACGCGTCAGCTGGCTGATATTTATTAGATCGTCCTGGTCGCGAGCCATCAGATCTGGCGCATCGACTGGCAACCCGGACGATCTGCAACAAAGGTCATGTTGGGATTATTTTTTGGATCTGTCTAGGTCTCAGTCGACTTAGACTTCGCGAAGTCTAAGTCGATTGATGACATCAGCATGCAGGCTTGTTTTATTTCTGTAATTGTTTGTATGTTTTTGGCGTTATGGGCTGCCTTTGTATTTTTAGTGGGCTTTTGTCACCTTTTCCACTGTGAACGTTGCTTTGTTGCCAGATTTTCCCCTCTTCCTTGTGCTTGGGCTGTACGACCACACATATATGTGTGTTTTGCTATGCACCACAAACTTAACGATTATGAATAAAAAACGATAACCTCAAGTCCTCAACGAGTGAGGCAGCTTTTTTGTGTGTTCAAATCATTGCATTTGTTTTTGTCAGAAAAATCCTTGTATATGCAGTACGGTGCTTGTAGTTTTTTTTAGATGGGCATGCAAATTATTTTCATTTTTCATTCGAGGAGAATACAAGGATTTGAACACAAGAAAATATATTCACAAAAATAATAATTTTGATGAGCGCACAAGTAATGGATAAAAATAAATAAAATGAAGATAAAAATAATAAAAGACACCTACCGAGCACCCTCCCGCCCACGCGTGCCTTCTAGTTGCGTGCTTATATCACTTGCGGTTGCACGCGGTGTGAAGTATATGTAGTTGCATGCGCAACAGTAGGTTGCACGTTTGCAGTATCAAAATTTTAGAAAACAATATAAAACAAAAGGTAAAAGAAGAAAAAACATCACTAAATATCAGTTGAGTTATGAAGTTATAGTCAAGGGCGATTGTGCAACCAGATGGCAATATTTCGAAAAAAAATAAAAACTTATGCTTTAATATAAATTAAAAATCAAAAAGTAGGAAGAATCTTACAATTAGAAAAGAAAAAGGATAAACAGAAAAAAAATATTAAAACATGAAAAATGGTTGCATTTGCATCCGCCCCCTGCCCACGGCAAAAACCGACATAGAGTTGTAGTCGCGGCAACACTTACTGTTGCATGCCTAGTGACAAACATGCAACTGCCCCTCCCTAAGAAACACCGTAGAGTTGTAGTCGGGGCGATCTTGGAGGGGCACCCGGATCACCGAGCATCTCGTCGCCGGCGACTTCCGCCGCGAAAACCTTCCTCCCTCTCCGGTTTTCACTCTGTGTCTATGCTCTTCTCTCAATTCAAACAGTGTCGTTGGATGGCCTCTAGAAAGATGTTGAGTGTAGGTCCACATTCCAGAGACTTAAAAAAAAGAAAAAAAATAGAAACAACAGCACACTGTCTATAGTCACTCCCTTCACAAAAAAGCATTTAAAAATGTGTCCGAGAATCTGAACAAGTAACTCTTCCCTCCTTTAATATGGTCTTTTTTTTTGAGAAAATGAGCTCCACTCTCAGAATCAGACACAAAAAACAATTTTTTTTCTTAAATCCTTGGGAAAAATGCAAAAAGAAAAAAAGGAAAAAATGCATATGAATTAAAAAAACAAGAAAAAAAATGCAAGCTAGTGTTGTGAGATCGTGTGCTTGATTTGTGTTTGTGAGCATGGTGGAAAACGGCGGTGTTATGGTGCTCGCGTGAGACATAGTGAGGGTACAGGATTCAAGGGGTAGTTGCGCCCTTCCGAGCAAGCAAAACAGTCTAGTTTGTGAAAAAAAATGTTTGTAAAAGGACATGTAGTTATAGTCCGGGGGACAGCGCTTGCAATTGCATGACTAGTTGTCGCCCTCTCTCTTATTGTCGCCCCTAGTTACAACTAAGTTGGAAGACACCAAGTTACTACCATGATAGAAGACATGCGGTTGCATGAGTTTAGTTGGACATGTAGCTGGCAACCTCTCTCGCTGTCGCCCCCTCCGACAAAACGAAGGTTCCCCCGTTGCGGCCAAGTTAGAAGACATGTACTTGCGTGCCTAGTATTGGGACATGCAACTGGGCCCCATGTCTCTCAACGCTGCCCCCTCGGACAAAACAAAGCCCCTCCTAAGTTACGACCAATCTAGAAGACATCCAGTTGCATGCCTAGTGTGGTACATGCAAGTGGACCCCATCTCTCTCAGTGTCGGCCCCTCCGACAAAACAAAGGTACCCCCTCCCCTAGTTGCGACCATGCTTGAAGACATGTTGTTGCGTGCCTGGTGTGGGGCATGCAATCGGGCCCATCTCTCTCGACACCGCCCCATCCGTCAAAAGAAAGGTCCCCCAAAGTTGCGACCAAGTTAGAAGACATGTTGTTGC
>NC_057810.1:12512307-12512805 GCF_018294505.1 Triticum aestivum
CCATTGTGGGACATGAAACTAAGCCCCATCTCTCCTGGCCACCCCCTCCGACAAAACAAAGGTCCCCCAATTTGTTAAGTAGTTAGAATACATGTAGTTGTGTTCCTATTGTGGGACATGAAACAAGCAAAGTTCAATTTGCGATCGGGTTATAAGACATGTAGTTGCGAGCATGTTTGTAGACATGTAGTTGCATGCCTATTGTGGGACATGCAACTGGCCCCTCCGACAAAAACAAGGCCCCCTCCCCAGTTGCGACCAAGTTAGAAGACATGCAGTTGCATGCCTTGTGTGGGGCATGCAACTGGGCCCCCATCTCTCTCGACGCCGCCCCCTCCAACAATGCGAAAGTCCCTCGCAGTTGCGACCAACTAAAAAGACATGTAATTGTGTACCTAGTGTGCGACATGCAACTGAGCCCCATCTCTCTCGACGCCTCCCCCTCCAACAAAACAAAGCCCTCCCCCCAGTTGTGACCAACTTAGAAGACATGCGGTG
>NC_057810.1:12513224-12514823 GCF_018294505.1 Triticum aestivum
GGACATGCAACTAGGCCCCCATGTCTCTCGACGCCACCCCCTCCGACAAAACAAAGCCCCCCCTTGTATTATAGTGTTTTGCGCCTCTCCCTGTACAAGAAAAATGGAAGTTCGAGTGGCAACCATGTTATAAAGACATGCAGTTGCGACGTGCTCGAAAAGACATGTAGTTGCGTGTCTAGTGTGGGACATGCAGTTGGTCACCTCTCTCTCTCTTGTTGTTCGCCCCCTCCGACAAAACAAAAGTTCCCCCTAGTTGCGACCAAGCTAGAAGACATGCAGTTGCGTGCCCATTGTGTGACATGCAAAAAATTGATGCCTTCTCCTCGTACAACAGGAAAATGAAAGTCGAGTTGCAACCAAAGTTATAGGGCATGCAGTTGCGACCAAGTTAGAAGACATGCAGTTGTGTGCCTAGTGTGGGACATGTAATTGCGCCCCATCTCTCTCAACGTCGCCCCTCAGACAAAAAAACGATCCCCGGTTGCGACCAAGCTAGAAGAAATGCAGTTGCATGCCCATCGTGGGACATGCAACTAGCGCCTCTCCCTGTACAAAAAAAATGGAAAGTCGAGTTGCAACCAAGTTAGAAAGACATGCAGTTGCGTGCCTAGTGTGGGACATGCAACTGGGCCCCATCTCTCTCAACGTCGCCCCCTCCAACAACTACAAAAAAAGGGAGTCGAGTTGCAACCAAGTCATAAGACATGCAGTTGCGGCCAAAGCTAGACATGCAGTTGCATGCCCATTGTGGGACATGCAACTGGCGCCTCTCCATTGTACGACAAAGAAAATGGAAGTCGAGTTACAAACCAAGTTATAAGACATTAGTTGCGGCTAAGCTAGAAGACATGCAGTTGCGTGCCCATTGTGAGACGTGCAAAAACTGGAGCCTCTCCCCGTACAACAAGAAATGGAAGTCGAGTTGCGACCAAGTTATAAGATACATGCAGTTGTGTGCCTACTGTGGGACATGCAACTGGCCCCCTATCTCTCGATGCCGCCCCCTCCAAAAAAACAAAGGTCCCTCCCCAAAAGTTGCGGCCAGGTTAGAGTTCATGCACTTGCATGCCTAGTGTGCGACATGCAATTGGGCCCCATTCTTGTCGACACCGTCCCCTCCGAGAAAACAAAGGTCCCCACCTAGTTGCGACCAAGTTAGAAGACATCTAGTTGCGTTCCCATTGTGGAACATGCAAAAAACTGGCGCCTCTCCCCGTATAACAAAAATGGAAAAATGGAAGTCGAGTTGCAACCAAGTTATAACACAATGCAGTTGCAACCATGCTCGAAAAAGACATGCAGTTGTGTGCCTAGTGTGGGGCATGCAACTGGGCCCGTCTCTCTCAACATCGCCCCATCCGACAAAATAAAGGTCCCTCCCTTAGTTGCGACCAAGTTAGAAAGAGATGCAGTTGTGTGCCTAGTGTGGGACATGCAAACTGGTGTCTCTCCCCGTACAAACAAAAAATGGAAGTCTAGTTGCAACTAAGTTATAACACATGTAGTTGCGACCATGCTTGAAGACATGCGGTTGCGTGCCTAGTGTGGGCATGCAACTGGGCCCCTCTCTCTCTCGACGTCGCCCCATCCGACAAA
>NC_057810.1:12515479-12520001 GCF_018294505.1 Triticum aestivum
AAGTTGTTACCAAGTTAGAAGACATGTAGTTGTGTGCCTAGTGTGGGACATGCAAACTGGTGTCTCTCCTCGTACAAACAAAAAATGAAAGTCGAGTTGCAACCAGTTATAACACATGCAGTTGCGGCCATTCTCGGAGACATGTAGTTGCATCCCTTGTTGTTTGGCGTGCAACTGGGACCCTCTCTCTTGACGCTGCCTCATCCAACAAAACAAAAGGTCAATCCTGAGTTGCGTGCCTAGTGGCAAGCGTGCAACCATTCCTTTCTCCAGACAAGGAAACACAGAGTTGAATCGGGGGCAACACTTACAGTTGCATGCATAGTGGTATACATGCAACTACCCCTTCCCCGACAAAAACACCACATAGTTGCAGTCACGTTGAAGATATGCAATTTGCGGTAGGGGGCGATATTTGCAGTTGCATGGCTCATGTCATGCATGCAAGTTCCCGGCCCGACAAAACACCACAAAATTTCAGTCGGGACACGACACCTGGAGTTGTGTGCCTAGTGACAGACAAACAATTTTGCACTCCCAACAAAATTCCACATAGTTGCAGTTGCATTGAAGGCATACATTTACGTCGGGGTGCGACACTTGCATATGTGCCTAGCGATAAACATGCAGCTGCCCCCTCCCCTGACAAAGAACAATTGATTTACAGTCGACGAAGTCAGGGAGATTGTGCAACCAGATGACAATGATGTAAATTTTCAAAAATAAAACTTGTTGCTCAATAAAAAATAAAAAATAAGGTAACTAGAATCATGCCAAAAAGGTTTGAGAACAATGATAAAAAAGGGGAAAAAGCAAGAGAAAGGGTGAAAATACAAAATGTAAAAAAGAAATTCAAACATGACAAGAAAATGGACGAAAGAATCATTTAAAACACTTACAAGTAAATAAAAAACTAAAAAAGATACAAAATAGCTGTCCTCGGTAGTTCTCAGCTGCTTCCCCACCCCTCTTCGGACGGTCTGTTTCCCCCGTTGAAAAGTTAAGCGCAAAACTAGACAAAAAATAAACCTCTCAAGCCGAGCCCATAGCGCATATTTGGCCACACGAGGGAAAAGAAACAATAAAAGAAAAGAAAATCGGCCCATCACGCACCTAAGCAATCTATTTTAATATAAGACAGACATAGCTGCATGGATCTTGAAGCAACAACGATCTAACGGCGAGGGAGTCGACTGAGTTTTAACAGTCCCGTATTAACCTAAGCAGAGAAAAAAAATAGTAGAAAAAAATTAAAAAAGTCGAGGCCTATGAAATAAAGTGCTTGGTACTGCTACTAACTAAGAACAAAAAAACATACACAAGTCACTTCACTCTATCTGTTTGTTCCCTTCCTGTACGAAAACATCAAAAATAAAAAAGAAAACGGACCTAAACCTTGTAAAACAACTGGCAAAATAAAGCTGAACACACGAAGAAAAGGACCCCCGCCCAGCCCACCATCTCAAGCCTGCCCCGACCAAAAAATCAAAGACAAAAAAACAGGCCCAGGCAGTTCGTTCCTTATGTGTGCTGATTTACAGGAAACAACAGGGCTACACGGATCCTAAAGCAACACAAAGATCTAAGGGTCAACAAATCGACTTAGACTTCACTAAAAATCAGTCGACTGATTTTTAGCAGAGCCGTTATTTTTTTTGCAACAGAGGCCTTGTTGCATATTTTTTTTGCAACAAATGGTTTGTGGCAAACAAATTGTGCAACTTACGTCATCTTGCAAAAAAATCAATTGAAGTGGCGGGTGCGGTTGTTCCCGCACCGGGGACAACATGGCAAGCTTGTATGCATGCGGGTGGTGGCGAGCTTGCCTGCGTACGATTGTTCTCGAGGTGGCACGGCCTGCGGCTGGGGAGCCTCCTCGCATAGGCTTCCTTGAGAGCCTAACGATGGCCCTACAGCGAGCAGTAGCGTACCGATGCAGAGAGAGAGAGAGAGAGAGAGAGAGAGAAAGAGAGAGAGAGAGAGAGAGAGGGTACCAGTACTGGCTCATTATGCCAGGGTCTACCTTGGTCATGGTCGAGCTTCAGTGCAGGACCTTGCGGAGGTGAGCTCCGTAGGCGTGATCCTCTAATCCTATTTCCGAGGGTAAACATGGTGTCTACACTCCAAGAAGAGCCTCAAGACTCGAGTACGCCTTGCATCACCGCTGATGGGGACGAACATCGACCGAGTGATTAAATGTGAGCGTGTTTGTGGGGTGGTCGGCCACTACGACGCTCAGCTTCACGCAGTCGATGTTGGTGTCCACTATCAGGTTCCATGCTGACAACCACAAGGATGGTGAGAGGTGTTCAACTGGTCATACGCCTTCTAAGCGAACTATGAGTGATTCTACCTGGATACCTTGGATGCATTGGTGGTCGGCGGAGATGTGTCACGAGCATCACTAGGTGCGATCGACGACCTGTTCAGGTTCAGCCAATCCTCGCTGGATGATGCCATCATGGAATGACGTGGGAGCTGCCCGACTATGTCCTCGCGGGGTCAGAGCATATACTGTGACAAGTAGAACTTCATGGAGGACACGCTATAGTGATGACTGACGAGCAGCATTGCAATCAGCAGTGCCTTCGTATGAACCCGCTCTACGCCATGGAGCGGCTTGGGTGGCGTAGCCCAGCATCTCCGCACAACTTCCCTTTTGACTTCCAATGATTTTTCCCTTATCATGCACAAAAAAGTACTCCAGTTGTGAAAACAAACATCGAGATATGCAACAGGGCTGGATGAGCTGCCATTTCTACGGAACTTCCAGAGGATACCCTCACTACTAGGGAAAAGCTTATAGGCAAACGCTTACTAGTAGCGCGGGTTTATACCCCTCGCTACTACTACTTACTAGTAGCGCGGGTTTATACCCCTCGCTACTACTACTTACTAGTAGCGTGGGTTTTTACCCCTCGCTACTACTAAGTTGATAGTAGTAGCGCGGGTTTTTAACCCTCGCTACTACTAAGCGGTCTCTACCGTGCCCCTGGAGACAATGCCATAGTAGTAGCGAGGGGTATAAACCCGCGCTACTACTAAGTTGATACTAGTAGCTAGGTTTTATATCCCTCGCTACTACTAAGCACGAGATAGGTGAAGTCCCCATATCGTCTGCCGAATCCCCCCTCCCCCAAATCAATCCTCTCTTCCGCCACTCTCTCCTGTCTCTTACCATACGGTCTCACATGGACCTATTGCCCATGCGCCCTTCCTCCTCCATGGGTCCGAAAGAGGCCACCGCCTCGCACCACCGGCATCTAGGAGCTCGCCGGTCTTCCACCGACATCTAGGAGGCCGCCGCCCCGTGCCACCACACCAGAGCACCTCACCACTGGTGACTAGCTCCGCCACTCCCTCCATCACCTTCCTCTCTCCCTCGCTTTTCCTTTTCTCTCTCTCCCTCTGGTTTGACTCACCCTCCCATGTCCATGCCCGTGCAGGTCGTCCCCATGAACGACCAGGAGCTATCTGGCATGGTCGGGAAGAGGAGCCACACGCCGCTGCCTGGATCTTCCATAGAAACGGGCCCTCTCCAACAGCCACCGCTGGATCTGGTCTGCCGTTGTCCGTTCATGCCTCCGGCGACCCCAACCGTCGCTAGATCGAACCACTGCTGCAATTGACAACACGCAGGGAATCGAGATTTTTTTTGTTTTTGAAAGAAATAGCAGTAGCGCGGGGTATAAGACCAGCTACAGATAATTAGCAGTAGCGCTGTCTGCAACGCACGCTACAGCTAACCATGTATAGCAATAGCGTGTGTCAACACGTGCTACTGCTACAAGTTAGCTGTGGCGCCATATCAGTAGCGCGGGCACCCGCGCTACTGATACACCCGAAACTCACGCTACTGCTAGGCTTTTCCATAGTAGTGCGTATGTGATTAGAGAGTTAAACTGTGTTGTCACTACTGTTCATCAACCAACCTTCTTCGTCGAGTTTTGTGGGAGCACAACCTGTTGACTGTATTCTAACAAGACTGGTCAAGTTCATCTTCAGGGTGCATCATAAGATGGATCCATCAACTACTAAGGCCAAAGAGATCAACGACGGCATGTTGATCTATCACCGGCTTAACTTCAATTACCCACTTATACTGTGTGTTCATTATAATTTCCACATGTGTCAATTTTTATCTTCCCATCATAAATATACCGTGTGGTTCCTTGTAGAACTACCCCCAGTAAGAATAACACTGTGTTTCAGGTTTCCATTTGTACTTGAATCATTATAGCACCATATTTCAGTCATAGGTCTTCAAAAGTTTCAGGAACACAAGTAGTTCCTAGGGATTTGTTTGTCGGACGAGGAATTTGTTTACCGGATTAGCTGTTTCTACTAGGAGCATGCCTGCATGGGCAATAGTGGGTGCAACGCCGTGAGATGATTTGTTTTGGGTGTAAGCACATGACGACTGCCTCATGCTGGACATAGGCCGTGCACCCTTGCGAGGCAGCGCACGGCTTGCGTTCTTCGGCTGTGTCGCATATGGTGCACGGGGTAGATGTGTGTGTGT
>NC_057810.1:12520461-12529745 GCF_018294505.1 Triticum aestivum
TGGGTGTGCCTGTTCCGTGAACGTTGTATGCATGCTGTGATGTGCTCTGCTGCAAAAAATGTAGCCGATTTTATCTCCTTTTCTAATGTTCTATGCGTCTGTTCCTCTGTTCGGGTTCTATTTTGGGCAGCACCGCGAAAGAGCCTTTAATGATCTAGCCTCCTCTCCTGCTCGACACTGGCAGGCCACCCCTCCTTACTGGCCTCCCACGAGGGCGCGGCCACGCCTATGTTAATTGACCGAGAAACAATACCGAAACCGTTCCCATGCACCTTGCCAAATACCCCTTACCAATCAAGATTTTTTTTAAATAACAAAAAATTTCACCCACGTCGTCACAGCAGCTCCTATTCTCATGCATGCGTCCACGGGATATAAAAACGGCGGCAACCAATCCCTTACCAGCCCACAAGCCCACATTGCGACTTGACAAGGCAAAATAATAAAAAAGGAAACCGCTACGTAAATATAGGGAGTGTACCAGCCTGTAGTAAGATTTACAAATGACTAGACCTCAAATTTCACAGGGGCTCCAAAAATTATTTCAAAAAAAGAGAAAGCTTAACATAAGGCGTGCACAAAGCGATAGCAGTTCAACATGTCCCAATAGCAGATAATCACCCAGCAAAATGTCGCAAGGAAAAATTTGCAAAAGTGCACCAGTCCCGCTGGAGGTTGTACTAGAATGATAGAAGCTTCAAATGAATGTAAATGCGATTAGTAGTTTTATTAAGAAAGCGGCAATGTGTATTTTATACTTTGTAAGATGTAGCTCTAATGCTAATAACGAATGAATCCCTCCATTTTGGCATGGCCTGCCTTTTTGTATTTACAAAATCATGAATGCAGATTTTTTTTATTTCAACTTTAAATTCACTAGAGGAAAGGAAAGCGGCTTATATATATAACGTATCAACAGGGACCAGGGTATATGTACTATAGTAGATTGGATGATTGGATGATTAAATCTGTACAAAGCAGGGCATCAGTAACAAAGATCCATGCATGACCTACTGCTGCTCGTAATGATGCATGTTTTACTAGTGTGTATCCCTCTCATCCTACTTGCTTAAGCTTTGATATTTCTTATTACCTATCGTTTTCGGCAAAATTTCAGAGAGAAAAGGTTTAAAAACTACAATGCAACATAGCAAAGGTACTAGTCGCGGTATGACTTTGTAAGAACCTCTTATTTACGTAGCGTTCATGACTTTGTGTCCTCCAGAGAGATATGTAGTTATTTTAGTATGCCTGGCTATTTCTTTTAGTTTCAGTAAAAGACGGCTTAGAGTTTGGCCAGGCCATGATTATGTTGTGATTGTTTAATGATTTCAGAAAATGATTGTTTAATATGTGGCCAGGCCAGGTCTTTGCGAATACGAAACGCTACATGCTTGTGGTCAAGAGATAATTCTTGTGTTGTGAATCTAACTAGACACGATGGTGAATCTGATAGCAATGTGCCCTTTGCGAATACCAAATGCTAGTTGGTGCAACAACATTGCTCAACTTCTCGGTGCCTCCGAATCCCAAATTTGTTTTTCCACGCATGTTCTTTTTGCTTGCCCTCATCGCTCTCAGCCGCTAGCTCTGTTGCCTTTCTCCATTTGATACCGGGCAATAAGCATGTCTTGACTAGCAGCTGGACTGAAGGTACTTGGTTGATGGAGCTAGAGGTATGCATGGAGGATCGATGCACAACGACGGAGTTTATGCTTTACTATTGTGGCTGAGTAAAGGATAGGACAAGAGGTTTTTTTTAGCCTGACAAGAAGTTGTTTTACAGCAAATAGACTTTATTTCTCATATAATAGTCATATCATTTACATGTAAATGAGAAATAAAATCATCGATAACAGCATCCCAAGAACCAGGAGATCTAGTAGTAAAGGAGTGATTCCTAACTCGTCCGCCACTTGATTCACATCTTTGAAACAATGTTTGAAAGATAACCTTGAGAAATCGAGAGATAGATGCTTATATTCAGCAACAACGGCGGCATCAGGTCCCAAATATTCATCCATCAAATTAATTGATTCGACTACAAAGGAGCTATCTGATTCCACCTCTGTCGACTTGCATCCCATATTTGCCAGAAGGAACATACCATTTCTGATTGCTAATAGTTCGGCAGCATCAACATCACGGACATGCGGGATGAACCTAGATGCAGCAGCGATAAAATCGCCACGGTCATCACGTAGAACTGCACCACTAGCTCCGGACAGCTTGTCTGCATGAAAAGATGCGTCAACGTTCACCTTTACCACACCACGAGGTGGATTTTTCCACATATGATTACTAGTCCTCGCTGACAACTTGGGCATAAAAGATCGGATATAGTTTGTTGCAAGGACTTTAATTGAAATTGCCATTTTATCTGATCTGTTGTATTGCTCCTCCCTTTTCCTCATCATTAATGCGCCCCGGGCAACAATGCAGGTGTGCAGGTGCACCTTTCTGGCATTAGAGGGCCGAACTCACCTTTCCCTCCTTGATTGGTGCACCGACGGGTTACATCCCATGCCGAACAGCCGGAGTAGCACCAGAAGGCCGAAGAACTAGTAGGTGACTCCGATGTTCCCCTATTTGAAGATGCCCTAATCGGAGTTGACGGTTCGTGTGTCAATCTCCCACGAGAGGAATTTTTCCATTATTTGAAGCATTGTGGTTCTAGAGTTCTTCTCCATCACTCTTGGATTTTTCCTTTACATTTTCCTAACCCCATCACATGATTATGTAATCCAATAGCAGGAAGCGCACAAGAAATTAGTAAGAAGCATCACATCTATCCGCATGGCGACAGTGCAAGGGACAAGGATTCCCACACTTTTGATTGCAGTTCGTGTCACCGTGGTAGATAGTGTGGAGCATCCTGACCATGATAGAAGCAGATTATATATTTAACCGAGACATGTATTCATCACCATGGAAATATTTCCCATGTTATCTGATATAATTTTTTTCTTTTTAATTGAAACAAATCTATATTTGTATGCAAGCAATTCTTAGATTACGGAAATACTATCATGAAGATTTGGAAGCACAGTGTATATCTCTGGAAGCAAGGCATCAATTTTGTTTTACAAAAGCAAATTATGAATTCTTTTGATTCAGATTCCAATTTCTATGGAAGCAAATATTCATTTTTTTATGCAAATCCAAAGTCTTTGCAAGCAAATGCTTATTTATTCGGATACAGATGCCAGATTCTTTGGAATACAAGTTCCAATTTAATTTGTTTGAAAGAATCTCTAACAATTGTGCAAAAAGATGTTTGATGGAAGTATATATTTGTAGTGCTGGAAGTTACACATCTGCATTATATTGCTGTTAGATGATGCAAAATAAATTGTCATGTTGGACACAAATCTCATCCTATATTGAAATAATATACAGTTGACACGGAAGCAAATTTGCTAGCCGATAGAAGCAAGATGAATTGGTATGGTTCCACTGTTAATAGAACATTGGTACTTCCTATATCATGGAAAATGACCAAATAGAAAGCATCAGATGAACACACGATGAATTGGTATGGTTTGCCACACACACGTTTTTCACATAGTGCAGGTTTTAAAGCATGGAGGAAGGAGTAAAAAGGCAATTAGTGCTACCGACGTGATTTTCTGGGGTTAGTGGAAACAAATCATAATTAATAAAGGCCAACTACCTAGGCCCGCAGCTCCAATCAACGTTCCAGGAAACTTCAATCCAACGATGCACCGCTAGTCTGATGGGAAGCCAACTATCAGTAGTTTGATTGCTAGTGCTATCCTTAAACTATCGACATGGTGTTAGCATGCAACTTGAATGGCCTTAATAGTGGTCTTTTCTAGCCAGGGCAGCGTAGGGCTGGCTACTATGCCTGAGAACAGTACATTTTGCACTGCAGCTTCTACTGACGAGCACTATATATTACAATGCTTAACTTAGGTACCCACTCCTTTAAGATACTATATAAGGCATTTTCTACTATTTATTTTCTTCAATGTATGACTTTCAAAATGTTTTCACTTTGTAGTTGTATTCCCCACGTCCCAAAATATAGCGTCATTAGTTTTTATTTACACATTCCCATATTATAGTACATATTACGATATCAAAATGCAGCAAGACAATGGTTGTAGGATAAATTATGGCCAACAACTCCATGAGCCAATGCGTGAAGCCTAAATGAGCCCTCTTAATACCTCCTTGGTATGCCAGTTTGAAATAATATGAAATATACTTTGGGCTGGAAGGATTACTAAAACGAGCAAAATCATGTTTAAACATACAAAATTAAAATTTAATAGGAAAAAATTAGTTACGGTTTTTGCATTGCCAAATCCATATAATTCTGCATGATATGAAAAAACATATATCTCATTTCTAGAGATTCAATTGTTTTATCCATTTGATCCATATTTGTTTTATAAACACGCGATAGGCCCTATTCGACCTAAATGAGTTCGCGAATCCTATGTGCTTAAAGAAATTTGTGAGTCATCTCCCCCTTTCGAACCATTTAACTAAATTAATCAGTTATTCGTCATGACATGGAAAAAAATTTAAGCTTGACCAAGTGGAATTGGAATAACTAACCTGGAATGCACTTGTTATAATATTCACATCTCCCGAAAGGAGAAACATATTCTCACTCATTCAAAGCAAGTTGCATAGATAATTTTTTGCCAAGGCCAGGTTTATCACAAAGAAAACATTAAGAACCAGCATTGAGACGTGCAACTCGATATTGTGCTAAAAGAAGGGTACAACTAAAAAGAAAATCGTATCTGACACCAAATTTGAGATAGTCTTATTAGATGTACATAAAGCGAAACTCCCATGGTTATACCTAAGGAAAACATAGATGGGAGAAGGGGTTGGGACACTACTAGCGTCGTTGTGTCTTCCTTAATTAGACCACCTTGAGCCATTAATATCACCTAAAGCAGCCACAAGAGAATGGGTGCCAATGAGCATCATTGTCTCCTCGCATTGCCATGAGCATTCAACATCGTCCCATGCTGCCACGTCACGAGGTGTCCCCATGAATCATGGCCATCACCTCTTGCACAACTCTTCACATCTGTAGAGGAATAGGATGCAACTCTCAATATTCATTGGGTGCATATGCACATGTATATAGTACAAGGGGAATTCATATCCTCAACTATACACAACGAGGAAGACTTGGAGTACATGGAATACACGTGCTAAATACATATACTCAACACCCCCCGCAGTCGAAGCGGCGCCATTGCAGACACAGAGACTCGACCGGAACTCCTCGAAGGATGACGTGGGCAAGGCTTTTGGTCATGATATCGACAAATTGTTGGGATGTAGGAACGTGTAAAACACGAACATGGCCAAGAGCCGTCTGATCCCGAACAAAATGAATATCAAAATCAATATGCTTGGTACGATGATGATGAACCAGGTTGTCGGAGAGGTAGATGGTGGAGATGTTGTCGCAGTAGTCCGCCTCTAGAGGGGGAGGAGGGAGCGGCAGCGGGAGCAGTGGAGCAAGTCTTGAGGCAGTGGAGCGGAGCTCAGTGATCATCCCGTCGATGGAGAGACTGTCTTGTCGCTTGCTAAGCGACCTCCAGATCTGCAGAAAGACACCCAATTTGTACACAGCGTCAGTCATTCGAAGAGGAATGATGTGGTCAATCACTATTTTATTATGAACATTCCATAATGTCCACAGCAGCGACCCAACCAACACCCAGAGGGAGGGACGCCTTGTACTAGGAGATGCAAGGACCCTGACTCTAAACCTCCATGCCAGACGGAAGGAGGCCCCTGACTAGTTGCCATAGGAAGATTCTAATCTTCAATGGTAGTTTAATCTTCCAAAGGAGACTGAGATCGACCGGCCATGGCATGGCAGGATCACCCGATAGAGCGATTTTCAGAGAATCGCTCCGTTGGCTCGAGGTCCCAACATGTCATGTACGACCCTAGCGCTGGCATGTGAAGGGCCGCACAAGTGATAAGATCCAACCACAGGTCCTGCTCTGTGGGGCCGAATGTACGCCAGAAAGCGATGCTACAAAGGTCAGGAAGGGCCGAAGCGATGGTCAAACCTGGGTCCGCGCACCGGATGGCAAAGGGTTGGGCACCCTACCACCTGTCTAGCCAAAATAGTGTGGTGGTACTGGTTCCGATCAAAATGGAAGAGCCAAGATGAAGGGCTAGCAAGAGTTGGATGATCGTCTGCCAGAATTGGGATCCCCCTGATCTCTACGCAAACGCTAGGCACTGACCACGCAAATATTTTGTGGGGATGATATCCAGCCAGAGCCCACCCTCTCCAGAGGTGCTCCGACATAGTCATTTGGATAAGAGGGCTATGTTCATCCGTTTTGGTGAGATAATGCACAGGCCACCCTGGTGCCTGGGCTTGCAAATCTCAGACCATTTCACCATATGGTACTTCTGCCTATTGTCCTTCCCTGCCCAGAAGAAACCAGACTGATATTTGGCAATATCATGGTGGAGGTATTCATTTAGACTAGAGAATCCTATGATATACATTTGTGAGCTCGTCATCGAGGAGTTGATGAGGATACCCCGAACCGGCTTGGAGATCCATTTGCCTTGCCATGGCTCAACCCGATACTGGACCTTGGACACCATTGGCCGAAGGTTCTTTTCCAGTATGCTGGTGTTGCTAATGGGCATACCGAAGTATGTCGTCGAAAAAGTTCCTAGTCGGTAGTTAAGTCAGTTCGTGGTTGGACGTTTCTCCTCGTTGGAGTATCCCAATACCATCACCTCGCTCCTGTTGAAGTTACTCATTTGGCCACACATCTCCTGAAAGAATAATAACAGGAAATTGATTTGTCGAATGTCCGCGTCGGACCCCTCAGCCATTAAAATCGTGTCATCCGCTTATTGGATGAGGGTAATCCCTCCACCCGCCAGGAGATGCGAGCAAATACCCCTGATATTTGCAGCTAGCTTGGCCAAGTCTAATATGACCGTGAGGGAAACGACCACCATGTCAAATAAAAAGGGTGAGAGAGGGTCCCCTTTACGCACGCCCTACACCGTTTGCACGTAGGGGTTCACTTCTGCATTGATGTTGACAGCCGATCGGCCGCTCATCAGTAGTTGCATCACCCGCGCAATCCAATTAGATCGAAACCCTTCTTAATCAACACTTCACGAAGGAAGGACCAATGCACAATATCATATTCTTTGTTAAAGTCGATCTTGAAGAGAACCGCTTTGAGATGCTTCTTCTTGAGATCATGGATAACTTTGTAGAGCACCAGAATCCCATCGAGGATATACCGAACCTTAATGAAAGCGGTTCTGTTCGGATGGGTAATCTGGGGAGCAAGAAGGGCCGCCCTATTGGTGTATCCATTGGCGAGAATCTGTAATATCACACAGATAATTGTGATACGCGAGAACTGCCAGATATCTGAAGCCCCTGACAACTTGGGGATTAGTGAGATGATTCTGTAGTTTAACCGGGAGAGGTCGAGGACACCTTCAGCGAATTCCCAAAACAACACAAGGATTTCACTCTTGATGGGTTGCCAGAACACCCGGAAGAACCATATAGGGAGACTGTCCAGACTTGGGGTCGATGAGGGATTTATCCCTTTTATTATGTTTGCTACTTCCTTCTCAATCTACGCTAGGAGCATGCTATTTTTTCCCTACGAGACCCGCTGAGTCCCCTCCCAGATTGAGTCCGCTAACACCATTCCGCCACGTTCTCGTGTTGCAAATAGTGATATATAAGAACCGCCGACATGAGCCCGCTCCTCGTCCCATGGAAGGGGAATGGTGTTATGACATCGACGTTCGTTGTCAATGACTTCGAAATAACCCGTGTTGTCGTCACGGAAAAGGACCCAACTGAAGATCCCCATTGGTGCCAATATTCCTCTTCCTTGCAGTAAATCCAGAGAAATTCATTTTCTAGGTTGTATCGAAGCGCCCATTCATCTGAAGAGAGGCCTGCAATATTAGCCTTCAAGTCGGATCCTCGAATTTCCGCAAGGAGAGATCAGTTCCTAATCTTGAGATCATGGCCTACATTAGCACCCCAACCCCTCATGAATTTCCTAGAACACTTCGCCAAGAAGTGTCACTCATGGACTCTGGACATCTGTCGGTGCGGCTCCAACCGCGCCGTTGCCCTGTGGTCCTTAACTGGCCCAATGAAACCGGGTTACGACAACCAGAAGGACTCAAAGCGCAAAACCGTGGGGGTGGGCGTAGCCTGTCATCACTATGTGAAAGGAGCAGGGGCACGTGGTCCGACCTGATCCGGGTGATGGCCTACAAGCACGCTAGGGGGAATCACAGTTCTCACTCCGGCGACATGAATACCCTATCTAAGACACTTCAGGTCGGAGCCAACTGCCGATTGGTCCAAGTAAACCTGGCCTCCACCCAGTCGGCGCGACTATTCCTCTTCCTTCCTGTAAATCTTGAGCAATTCATCTTCTAGGCTGTATCAAAGTGCACATTCATCTTAAGAGAGGACTACGGCATCAGCCTTCAAGTCCAAGACTTCAATCTCCTCAAGCATGGCTCTGTTTTAATTATCAGTATGGTTATCTTATGCAAAGTTAGTGATGCCATTATGCCATTTATTATATTATTACCAGGCTAAAATAGAATCTTATCTATCTATCTATCTATCTATACCTATATACCTATACTAATTACAGATTCCCCAGAAATTACCATGTTAATTAGAAATTAAGATCCATTCATCAATGTGGGGCCGAATTATTACGGTTTAGATTAACCCTTAGAATTCTCCGCTGAATATTTTCTCAGTTCGGCTAAAAAAATAAGCCCATAGACCTTTCACGGTTAGAAGATGGAAAAATAGGGGCCTGATTTCATTAGTCCACATTAGCCTCCACGTTTAATCCCAAAAAGTTAAAATCATGCGGCAGCTACAGAACCAATCTTTTTTTTTTCTTGAAACGTCTTAGATCTTTTCAATCTAATCGTACCTAAATCTCCAAGCAGTCCACGTTGCCCCTGCTCTCCCATTTCCTTCCAGGAAATGTCACCTCCTTCCTCTATCATATGCCAGGGCAGCTAGCGTATCACTGCTGAGACCTAGCAGCAGAGCCAACGTCGGCCCTACAGCGACCCATCATCAGCACACTCGTACAGAGCATCATTGTGTACTATGGTGATAGCCACGTCATCCTTCAAAATGACCCCTACCCCAGGCAAAAAGTGACCAGACAGGAGGGACCTCAGCGCCCCCCGGCATCGGGCTCCTAGATCAGGAATGTCGGCAGGGACTT
>NC_057810.1:12530109-12532010 GCF_018294505.1 Triticum aestivum
GATGGGGTGTAGGGCTTGCTCACAAGGTGGGTGCCAGCGGTGGCATAGATGGGCCGTCGCCAACAGAGGGGCAAGACATGGGGGGCTCCTTCCATTTTCTTCACCTTTCCGTAACATTCTCTTCATGAACAAACATCAAGAAAAATGTCCTCTACTTAACTGCTAGTATATATTCTCGCAAAAAAAAACTGCTAGCATATATGTGAGGAAACTCGTTGGAAATTTAATTGAATCAAACAATGTGTAGATTGCAGATGGGATCTTGCTGAAATTCGCCATTTTTTATATTCAATGAAATGTCATTCTATTATTTGTTTTTAGGGGATGATTCTATTATTTGTTGATTAGATATGCAAATCAATACCCAGTCTGTGAAATGAGCAAGGAAGTAAGTACCTTCAAAGGTTCTCTCGTTTCACTGTGAGGTCACACAAGTATGGTGGCCTGGACAAAAGGGAGATCTAATGCTCTAGTGTCCCCATATTTGTACAATCAAGTGGATTCAACGACGCTTGTTCCAGAGCGATCTTAGGAAAGAGAAAGTGATCGCGGCCGCTCTAGGTGATGCTAGATCGGGGACACCTGCAACAACAGAGAAGCGAGTATAAGATCTGATGCCACATCTTATCCCTCGTTTCCCATTTTCTCCCATGCCTAGAGGATCCAAATGCACCCCCCGTATAAATAATACTCATTAGAAGACTCTTCGTAACCTAACTAACGTCTATTCCCAGATGGACATGAAGGTGAGTTTTTTTAGGCCAAACACACTTCTTTATTAATCAACAATGCTCATATGGATACAATTCAAATCATATTAAAAAGCAAGCGTCTCAGAGGTGACAACACTGTTTGTAATGAGCTGTACTCATTGTCCAGGGGACCATCTTCGACTGTATTAACTTACAAAGGATACGAGATAAATGTGAATACATTTTAAACAATCGCCCAAGATCAAAAGAGCACCAACCAAATCAGAAGTGTCCGCTTTGATGCAGTAACCAATAGTGAAAAGGACACATATTATGGTTACATACTGGACATATGGGAACTTGACTACGGACATGATTTTACGGTCTCTTTGTTTAAGTGCAAGTGGGTCAATCTGTCAGGAGGCGGGGTACAGGTAGACCCCCAGTACGGAATGAAAACAATGGATCTGAACAATTTTTAGTACACAGACGAACAGTCCGTCCTAGCCAATGATGTATATCAAACCGAGAAAAAGAAAAGATAAGGAAGCGAACACATCATACGATGAGCCAGAGCGCCACATAGTTCTTTCAGGAAAAAAAGACATCGCGGGAGTGGAGGGCAAGACAGACATATCCAAAGATTATGAAAAGTTTCATGATATTCCTCCCTTCAAATTCAAGGCTGATCCAAGCACCCCGTTAAACGATGAAGATTATCCATCGTTACGCCGCAATAAGCAAAGAACAGAAGCAAAGAAAAAGTGAACACTTTCTCTCCACGACTATTATGATGATGCCTTTGATCTAGAATATCACTGCAGTTACATGTGAAGAAATGAAATGGCTGCTGTAACAGATGAGTTTTCGTTCGAAACCCTGATACCTCAAAACGAATAGTCTGTTTTTGTACACGAAGTGCATCCAATTTTTGCGGTAACCATCTCAACATTTTAGCACATGCTATGTGGGTGAAATGATGATGCCATGGAAACTTTCAACCTTTTCAGAGTCATTTGAAATGCTTTTCAATTTATGGGTTATTTAGCTCAAAGAATGAACTAATATAAAAAAGAATGAACTAGAAAACTTTTATGACACTCTAATAGAAAAAATAGTAATCTAAAAGAATGAACTAGAAAACTTTAATGAAACTCTAATAGAAAAAAGAATGAACTAGAAAACTTTAATGAAACTCTAATAGCTAAA
>NC_057810.1:12532331-12533987 GCF_018294505.1 Triticum aestivum
ATAGCTAAAGGAATTAACCAAAAATCTTTTATAAACCTCTAGTATTATTGAAACTAAAATTATATTAAATTTATGCAACTAAAATTATCAAAGTATTTTTCTCTTCAAAACATTAAAAGCAAAAAGAATTTTCATAAAATAAATAAAAAAGCAAAAAAGAAAAGAAAATAAATAAGTAGAAACAAAATAAAATAAATAAGTAGAAACAAAATAAACTTTAATAAATAACTATAAACAAAATAAACTTTAATAAAGTAAAATAAATAAACTTTACTAAAATAAATAAACATGGCAACAGTAAGTAGAAACAACATAAAATAAATAAAGCAAAAAAAAGTGCCACCTACTAGGACACCACGGCCTGAATACGACTAGAAACCCAATCTTCGGCCAGGATTCAGGCCCACAGCAGGTCCAGTAGGCCCACAAGCATACGGTGATAGATTATGCCCGAAAGCCTGCAGTTGAGAGGAGCTCGAGAGGGAGGGTGCAACAGCGCTTATAAACCACTCTCGAGCTCTCTCAACTAGCGAGGTGGGACTAAACTTTTGACACGTGCAACACAAGGCCTTTGGTCCCGGTTGATGGCACCAACCGGTACTAAAGGAAGGCATTGGCCCCGGTTCGTGGCACCAACCGGGACCAATGACCCACTTTTAGTCCCGGTTGGTGCCACCAACCGGGACCAAAGGCTTCTGCTTCCCGCCCTTTGGGATGCTGAAAAGAGACCTTTGGTCCCGATCGGTGGCACCAACCGGGACTAAAGGGTGTCATTGGTCCCAGTTGGTGCCACGAACCGGGACCAATGGCTTTGCTATATAAGTAAACAATTAGCGTTTTTCATTTTCATCTCTGCAATTGCCCCGCCCCGACGCCGCCGCCAGGCTGCCCGAGCTCGCCCCCGTCGACGCTGTCGCCACCCCCGTTGCCGCCCGCGCCCCGTGCCGTCACCACCCTGCGCTGCCCCGACGCCGTCATCACGCGCCACCCCGTGCCGTCACCGTCCCGACACCATCGCCGTCACCTCCCCGCGCCGCCCCGATGCCATCACCACCCCGCGTCGCCCCGACGCCATCGCTGACCCGCGCCACCGCTGCACCGACGCCGTCACAGCGCCGCCCCACGGTCCTGCGGCCTTCCGATGTTTTTTTCATATATGTGATGATGTTGACATGTTGTTTTTTTTGTGCATATGATGTTTTTTTCATATATGTATTAATTTTTTTTATTTAGGTTGTTAATTAGTAGATATCGAGTTTAGGTTAGTGCATTTTAGGTTAGTGTAGAGGAAAAAGTAAAATAAGGAAAAGGAAGAAAAGAGGAAGAAGGAAGAAGGAAGAAAAAGAAAAAGAGGGAGTGGAAAAAGGAAAATAAGAAGAGGAAGAAGGAGAAGAAAAAGGAGAAGAAGAGGAGAGGAAGAAGAGGAGAAATAAATAAGAAGAGAAAAAAAGAGAAGAAGAAGAAAGGAATATAAGAGAACAAGAAAGAAATAGAGTAATTTTTATTTTTTACTTCTTCACCTCTATTCCTTTCTTCTTCTCCTCTTTTTTTCTTCGATCTTCTCCTCTATTCCTTTCTTCTTCTCCTCCTTTTTTTCTTCTTCTCCTCCTTTTTTTCTTCTTCTTCCTCTTCTTATTTTTTATCGGGTATGTTGTT
>NC_057810.1:12534358-12536222 GCF_018294505.1 Triticum aestivum
CGAGGGTTCGAGGGTTCTAGGGTCGAGGGTTCTAGGTGTTGGGGAACGTTGCAGAAAATAAAAAAATTCCTACGGTTTCACCAAGATCCATCTATGAGTTCATCTAGCAACGAGTGATAGTAGTGCATCTACATACCCTTTGTAGATCGCGAGCAGAAGCGTTCAAGAGAACGGGGTTGAGGTAGTCGTACTCGTCGTGATCCAAATCACCGATGACCAAGTGCCGAACGGACAGCACCTCCGCGTTCAACACACATACGGAGCGGATGACGTCTCCTCCTTCTTGATCCAGCAAGGGGGAAGGAGAGGTTGATGAAGATCCAGCAGCACGACGGCGTGGTGGTGGATGCAGCAGGGTTCCGGCAGAGCTTCGCCGAGCTTCTCCGAGAGGGAGAGGTGTAGCAGGGGAGAGCGCGGCGCCAAGGCTTCAGGGTGCGGCTGCCCTTCCTCCCCCCTCCTTTATATAGGCCCCCAGGGGGGCGCCGGCCCTTGATATTGAATCTCCCAAGGGGGGCGACGGCCAGGGGGGTGGAGTGCCCCCCAAGGCAAGTGGTGCGCCCCCCCCCCCCACCCTAGGGTTTCCAACCCTAGGCGCAGGAGGGGCCCAAGGGGGGGGCGCACCAGCCCACTAGGGGCTGGTTCCCCTCCCACTTCAGCCCACGGGGCCCTCCGAGATAGGTGGCCCCATCCGGTGGATCCCCGGGACCCTTCCGGTGGTCCCAGTACAATACCGGTTGACCCCAAAACTTTCCCGATGGCCGAAACAACACTTCCTATATATAATTCTTTACCTCCGGACCCTTCCGGAACTCCTCGTGACATCCGGGATCTCATCCGGGACTCCGAACAACTTTCGGTTTGCTGCATACTCATATTCATACAACCCTAGCGTCACCGAACCTTAAGTTTGTAGACCATACGGGTTCGGGAGACATGTAGACATGACCGAGACGGCTCTCCGGTCAATAACCAACAGCGGGATCTGGATACCCATGTTAGCTCCCACATGCTCCTCGATGATCTGATCGGATGAACCACAATGTCGAGGATTTAAGCAACCCCGTATACAATTCCCTTTGTCAATCGGTACGTTACTTGCCCAAGATTCGATCGTCGGTATCCCAATACCTCGTTCAATCTCGTTACCGGCAAGTCACTTTACTCGTACCGTAATGCATGATCCCGTGACCAGACACTTGGTCACTTTGAGCTCATTATGATGATGCATTACCGAGTGGGCCCAGAGATACCTCTCCATCATACGGAGTGACAAATCCCAGTCTCGATCCGTGTCAACCCAACAGACACTTTCGGAGATACCTGTAGTGCACCTTTATAGTCACCCAGTTACGTTGTGACGTTTGGTACACCCAAAGCACTCCTACGGTATCCGGAAGTTACACGATCTCATGGTCTAACGAAAAGATACTTGACATTGGAAAAGCTCTAGCAAACGAACTATACGATCTTTGTGCTATGCTTAGGATTGGGTCTTGTCCATCACATCATTCTTCTAATGATTTGATCCCGTTATCAATGACATCCAATGTCCATAGTTAGGAAACCATGACTATCTGCTGATCAACGAGCTAGTCAACTAGAGGCTCACTAGGGACATGTTGTGGTCTAAGTATTCACACGAGTATTACGATTTCTGGATAATACAATTATAGCATGAATAAAAGACAATTAACATCAATAAGGAAATATAATAATAATCCTTTAATTATTGCCTCTAGGGCATATTTCCAACACTAGGGTCGAGGGTTCTAGGGTCGAGGGTTCGAGGGTCATCGAGGGGTCGAGGGTTCGAGGGTCGAGGGTCGTCGAGGGGTCAAGGGTGGGAGGGTCGAGGGTTCGAGTG
>NC_057810.1:12536434-12541765 GCF_018294505.1 Triticum aestivum
AGGGTTCTAGGGTCGAGGGTTCGAGGGTCGAGGGTTCAAGGTTTATCGAGGGTCGAGGGTCGTCGAGGGGTCGAGGATCGCAGAGGGGTCGAGAGGTTGCCTAGTGTCAAAGTATTGAAGAAATCCATGGCTTCATCTTTACCCGGAAGTAACTGGGGCAAGATGGTACGAAGTTCTCCAAAATTATTCTAGAACGGAGTCCCGGATAGGATAATCCGCCTTTTTGTACAAATTTCAGCAAAGGCCTTCCAAATAGCGATATTCGGAAGGCTCTTGCTGTACTTTGTACCAAAAAGCGAATTATCCTATATGGGATTCCGTTCCAAAATAACTTTGGAGAGCTTCGTACCATCATGCACCTGTTACTTCTGCCTAAAGATGAAGACATGGTTTTGTTGAATCCTCTGACACTAGACAAACGTGACATGAGGGGGTCGAGGGTCGGGAACTAGGGTAGAGGGTCGTGGATCGCCGAACGTTCGAGGATCGTGAACTAGGGTAGAGGGTCGAGGGTCGCCAAGGGGTCAAGGGTCGAGGGTCGAGAGTCGAGGGTCGTCGAGGGGTCGAGGGGTCGAGGATCGCCGAGGGGTCGAGGGGTCGAGGATCGCCGAGGGGTCGAGAGATTCCCTAGTGCCAAAGTATTGAAGAATTCCATGGCTAAATCATTAGCCGGAAGTAATCGGGGCATGATGGTATGGAGTTCTCCAAAGTTCTTCTCGAGCGGAGTCTCACATAGGATAATCTGCCTTTTGGTACGAATTTCAGCAAATGTCTTCCAAATAACGATATTCAGAAGGCTCTTGCTGAACTTTGTACCAAAAAGTGAATTATCCTATTTGGGACTCTGTTCCAAAACAACTTTGGAGAGCTCTGTAGCATCATGCACCTGTTACTTTCGCCTAATGATGAAGACATGGTTTTGTTGAATCCTTTGACACTAGACAAACGTCGGAAAATCATGAGAGAGGCGGTCCGGCCCAAACCCTAGAAGCGCTGCCGAGGCCACCCAAATTTACCAAGTTAAAAGAGTGTTGTCGTCGAGGCCACCCTGAACCCTTGAAGCATTGCCGAGGCCACCCAAAACCCTAGAGAAGCGTCGAGGCCACTAATTAATAAAATTCCTTGTTGTGATTAGCTAGCTAGGTCTACGTTTGCCACTAATATATCCATCTGTCATGTTTGTATAATAATTGCCATGTTGTAATATTTGCAGAAACTATGGAGCACGGCCGAGACGAGAAGCAGAACAGGTTTTGGGGGACATACTCGCAGTCGGAGGTGATGTCATGTCGTATCTCAATGAAACCAATGGTATGGAAGGAGAGGGTTAAGCAGGCTACGGTTATCGAACA
Organism: Triticum aestivum; assembly: GCF_018294505.1. Taxonomy (NCBI): domain Eukaryota; kingdom Viridiplantae; phylum Streptophyta; class Magnoliopsida; order Poales; family Poaceae; genus Triticum; species Triticum aestivum. The sequence goes on from NC_057810.1 coordinate 12,537,787, forward strand.
ACAGAGGAGGAAGGACATGATTATGATGGCTCCGGTGACCGAATGCCGGTGCAAGACGGAGACCGTGATGACGGCTCCGGTGACCGAACAGAGTCCGACCAGGTATATATATTAATTAAGCCTGTGCTGACTAGCTAATTGATGCATTCATTGTTTTCGTATGTACACATATTAACTCTCATCTTTCTTCTTTTTTCTAGCCCTCCGGATCACACACAACGTCGCTAAAGAGACGAGGCCCGAAGAAAAAGTTGCGCTCGGATGAAAGGTTCACGATCATAGCAATCGCGCGCGATGGCCAACCGATTGAACCCATCCGGACCAAGGAAGCATTTTCTGCTCAGTGCGGGGTTCTTTTTTGGGACATGATCCTGATCAGCATCCACCAATGGTTTAAGCCTAAGAATGAAAACCGTGAGGTGTCTTATGTCAATGATAGGCAGAAAGATGATCTTTGGGACACGTTCAAGGCAAATTTCACCCTACCGCCAGAGGAGGATCCCGAGAAACCAGTTAAAGGGCCATTGATCAAGTCTCATGCTCTTAAGAAGAGGGCAGATCTTTTCAGGAGGTGGAAGAATGAGCTGAAAACAAAGTTTGTCGACAATGAAAAGACACCGGAATTCATCGGCCGGTATGAGAAGCTCAGAGATCAATGGGACGCATTTGTGGCCCACAAGACATCGGACAAGAGTAAGAAGATGTCAGCGACAAACAAGATAAATGCTGCAAAGAAGGAGCATCTCCATTGCACGGGGTCAGGTGGTTACCTCAAAGCCCGGTCGTTGTGGGCCAAGGCTGAGAATGACCTGCTTGATAAAGGGGTCGAGCCAGAGACATTGAACTAGCCAGACCGTTCAAGGACTTGGTCCTTCGGGGTTGGCGGAACCTTGGACCCTGTAATAGGGAAGTGCGTTTGGACAAGCAAGCAACTGCGAATAGCCGTCACGAAGCTTCAGGACTATATCACCGCGGCGCATGAAGGGAAGTTCATTCCAGACAGAGAGAACGACGAGCTCACAATGGCCCTCGGGAATCCTGAGCACCCTGGACAGACACGAGGCACACCAGGCTCCGTTTCGTGCAAGGATGGGTTTCCAGATGCAGGCGGTTACAAATGCCAAGAGAGGAGGACGAAAGTGGAGCATACCCAACTACAGAAGTTGCACGCAAGGGTACAAGCGCTAGAGGAACGAGAAGCAGTTCGAAGCAAGCGACCTGCCGAAGGTACCCCCGAAGCTACCCCACCATCTCAGCGGAGAAGCAGCGTGGCTTCCACCGAGCTGCTTCAGCTGGAGCCTGTCTTCACGGCTCCTGCTACCTACCCCATGTATGCTATCACGGACTCTCAACATTGCCACCTTATGATGCAATGGCAGAACCACAAAGTCAAGGCGGCTGTCGGCTCTGTTCGACCTCCTGAACCCGGCGCAACTTTTCACTGCCGTCCAATTCCAGAAGGATATGCCAGGGTGACGGTGGATGAAATAATGGAGGGATTTGAGGAGCTCGAGCTTGACTACCCTACCGGTGAAGGGGACACTCGGCTGGGTTCTACTGTGAAGACTACATGCCTATGGCGGAAGGAGATCATCAACCTTTCGGACTGGACGCCTCCGCCTCCTCCTCCTCCTCTGGCGAGTCAGGGCACTCCACATCCTCCTCCGCCTGCTCCTCCGACGAGTGAACAGGGCACTCTGCCTCCTTCTCCGGGGCGTGGCGGCACTTCGCCTTCTTCTCCGCCTGCGCCAGCGTGCCCGAGCAGCCAGCCTCCTCCTTCTACGCCATGTCAGCGAAGGCGGAAGAGACCCGCCGCCGCTCCGGCTGCTCCAACGCGTAGTAGTCCTTCTCCTCTGCCTCGTAAGCAAGGAAATAAGACAACCGCAACTTCTCCATCTACTCCGGCATCTAGTAAAACAGCCAGAGGCGGAGGCAATACAGGTTCGGTCCATCGTCTCTCAAGCCTCTAGACAAGTTACCATACGAGATGACCGTGGAGGAAAACGAGCACATCGTTCAAACCCAAGTGAATGACTTCTTTGAAACAAAAAGAGCTGAGAAACATCCACCTCCAGAGGAGAAGATAGATCCGGTGAAAGCGAAGCGCACTTTGTATGCCCTGAAGCGACCACCACCGTCTCCGCCGCAAACCAACTATGAGCGCATTATTGAAAGGACATATAAGGAAGCGGAGCGGTCGGGAAGTACTTGCAGTGACAAAAGGTTACAAGAACGAAGAAATGGGAAAAAAAATCCCAGCTGAGCGAACAAGCGAACCAATCGTGCCCCCCCCTCAAGGTGTCTAGCAATATCGTCTCTAATCATCCGGGGATCTTGCCCGGTACCAATCCTGCAGATTACACGCACGACGGTGATGCACATTTTGATATATTGGAGGTGGACAAATTCAGATACCAGTACGGGAAGCCTCTCGTCAAAGATGGAACTACTCTAACAACGATGATGCGAAGATTCCATGATTGGTACCTGGAAACCTGCAGAAAGTCTCGGAAGGATAATTTGATGCTGAAAGTTAAAAAGGACCAAGACCTCATTGGAATTGAGCTGTTGTCTATTCCATTTGAGGAGTTCTTCCAGTTTTTCAATCAAAAGGCCCTCAATAAATTAATGGTCACTTTCTACTCTCTGTAAGTACTACTTTTGTCATTAAGTCTCTATATATAGCTCAGCTCTTTCATTGCATGTATATATAATTATCCTCACTATATTATGCAGATTGAAGATCGTCGAATGCAGAAAAGCTGAAATGTATGATATTGGGTTCATTAACACAAATCTCATAGATGAATATACGGTTACATTTCATGCCAAATAAACCAAGGACAACTTACTATGATCGTTGGTAATAAATCAAAACAAAAGATACAATACTCTTTCCTTACAACTTCAAGTGAGTGTTACCGTCTGGTGCATATTCGGTTTCCCTTAATTATTTCTCGAAGTTATAGTAATTAATGTAATTGATGAGTTATGCATGTGTGTGTAGGTTCCACTATATTCTCCTAGAGATTAAGCTTGAGCAGGGACTAGTAACCGTCTTAGACTCGAAACGAAAAGATCCCGAGGACTATGCGAACATGTCTAAAATGCTCGACAAGTAAGTTGATCGATCATTATCGCACCATATCCGCAACTTTGTTCATTTCATGATATCAAGTAATTGGTTTCTTTTTCTGCAGGGTTTGGAAAGTATTCACCGCACAAGTTCCGGGACAGGCGCGGGATCTGCGATGGAAATACCCGAAAGTGAGTACTACTAGCTAGCTAGTTCCGCGCATCTCACGTTGATTCTAGCTACTTTCATCAGTGCCATTTACAATGCTTCATTATCAGTTTGATTGACCTCTATTTCTCATAAAGTGCTTGTGGCATGAACCGGGAATAATTACTGTGGATACTACGTATGCGAGTTCACTACAACGCGACGGCCAAGAATAGGAGGGGCTACTCTAAAAGACAATATGAAGTGCGTAAGCAAAAATATTCACAAGTTTATTTTATTACCATCATTTCTGTTGAGTTTCATTCATATATATGTATTGACCGCCTTATTTAAATTAGATGTGGCAGATGCGGAATGAACTCCTACCACAAGATCGCATGCGAGCAATTCAAGAGGAATTGGCTGGAGTTTTTCTTGACCACATCATCAATAAAGCCGGAGAATACCATGCATGTGGAAGTTGAGTTCATATGTTAGGGTATTGTAAGAGATCTTACACATTGATATATATATATATATATATATATATATATATATATATATATATATATATATATATATATATATATATATATATATGTAGCCAGTAGCGTCGGATAGATATACGAAAATTTGTTGTTCGACCAATCTCTCGGAGAAGGAGAGTTCAATCACTTCTCTCTGTAGATGTTCATGACGATCTTCTGTACTTAATGGTTTCCTTCATTTGCTTACTAGCTAACGTGTCGAGTCCTC
>NC_057810.1:12542272-12549673 GCF_018294505.1 Triticum aestivum
CCCTGAACTGCGGACGCATGGACGCTTATTGGTCCCGGTTGGTGGCACCAACCGGGACAAAAGGTCCTCCTGCCTGGGCAAGCGGCAGCGGCCACGTTGAGCCCCATCTGCCCTGGTTCCTCGGTGAACCAGGACTAAAGGTATAGCTTTAGTACCGACCCTTTAGTCCTGATTCGGCAACCGGGACAAATGGCCCTCAGGAATTGGGACGAATGGGGCTTTTTCTACAAATGGTTATGGCCGCATGTACCATGGAGTGTCGAGTCCCTGTATAAATGGTTTCCTTTGAGTGAATGGAAAAATTGTTGAGAGGCCAAAAGCACAATGTAGGCACGGCGGTCACCAAGGGAGTGCTCTAGGCAAAAGCCCTATGTTCTTCTTCCTTGGTATATGGGTGCGTTGGCGTGTGTCCAAGGCTAGTGTGTTCTTGAGAGCAACCATGAGAGAAACGGGTAGAAGAGGAGCGACGCCGTTGAGAGGTGGCGCCACCTACATTCTTGAGAGCAAATTTCAGCAACATACAAACACTCGCCTTTTCTACCATGGCCTATAGTGGTGGCGCTATTCCTTCTACTGATGACGTTGTAATCCCTATATCACTCCTGTGCCATGGTCGGCACAGGCTGTCGGGCAGCTTTGGAGGTTGCTTTTGGCAATGAGTTGTTGCAGCCCACTATTCCAGCATGCTATGCTCCATTGAAGCTGGATTGTGGGACAGCCTTACAACTACACATGCACCAACCTCCGCTACGTGTTCATGGGGAAGCAGGGCGGCGTAGAAGAGATCGCCAGCTACACTACCATGCCATGCTGGTGTGCCTTATCGTGGCAGGATCGATTGATGTGTCAGCCATCAAAACGACGCGGGTCACCGCAGCAAGGTGGCACACGATTCCATGGCACCCGTGCCGCTAGCCGGCAGAGAACAAGGACAGTGACTTGCTTGTGTTTCCTGGTCGACTCATGCGATACCCTATGCACACAGTTCAAGGCCATTGTTGACCTTTTCTTTCCCTTTGCCTCCCAAGCCTATCTACAGGCTTGAAATGGTTCTCATTCGAAACAATGGTTCTCAGTAGAATGTTGAGAGAGTACTGACAGGAAAAAAAAAGACAAGACCGGGTTAGGAAGATCGATGTTGAATGAAGAGTTCAAGATGTATTTTTTTTTAGAAAAGAAGGATGACCTCCGGCCTCTGCATCTGGGAGATGCATACGGCCACTTTATTGATTATTCTCGAGGACCTTACAAAGTATAACAACAATGAGCCTGAATCCACCATCTTGACAACACATGCCGCTACTCCTATCCAAAATGATGAAGGGGTGCTAGCTGGGCCACTACCTAAACCACTCACCTAAGCCTACATCAAAAAGCCGGAAACCGAAACATATTCAGAAGCCCCAGCCGAGCCACATACCGGGTCTGGGGCACAATCCGGTCAGACGCACTCGTGTGTCGTCGCCACCATCTTCCACAGGTCCGTCTTCAGATCATAATGAGGCTTCTACCTTGTCTGGCCACTTTGCCATCGACGTCATCATGACGCCAGACAACAACCTCCTCCTGCGCGAGTCCATCTCCGCGCATCGGGCGGCGAGCCTCCACAGCGCCATGCCGCCGATCTTCGCCGCCATCAATGAGTGAGATGAAATACCGCTCCACCACGGCATGTACAGGGTGAGGGAGGGTGAGGTCACCATCGGAGACACGGCCGAAAGAGAAGCACCGCAGCCCTGAGACACTGCCCGGAGCTGCGACGCAGCAGATCAGGCGGGCCGCCACCAGGAACCAGACAAGCTCGCCATGCACACCCAGCATCCCCATGCCCAAGTCGGCGCCTTCAAGAAGGTGACGACGCTGTGGCGCAGCCGCCGCTTAGCCACCGGGGCTAGGGTTTTCACCCGGGCGCATGGGAAGGAGGGAGGCAGTGGAGGTTTAGCCTCGGCGCCGCCACCAAGAAGGGAATGGCGTCCGGGACGCCATCGACGCCGTGACCGCCACCGGCGGCCAATGGTTTCCCCCGGCCAAGCACCCTACCGCCACCTTCGAACCAACCACAACATCTGCAGGCGCGAGTACGCCGGAGATCCAGGCCGGCCGGAGGTCATGCATCACGAGCGGACCCGGATCGCCTCCGATCTGACGCGAGGAGCCCGGGGCCTCCCCGCGCCAAGACCTGGGCCCACCGGAACCTCGCTGCCCGCGCAGCCGAGGGGAACCGGCCTACCTCACCGACGATCACTCCCCGCCGCCGGGGGAGCGCCATCCGCACCAGCGAGGCCGCGGCCTCAGATCTGGACTCTCACCACCGAAAGGGAGCGATCTCGCCCCGCCGCCACCATCCCGGGAGCCGGCGCCGGCTTCGCCGGCCGTTCCTCCGGTGGCGGCGAGGTTGGGATGGAGATGGGAAGGGTGAAGGGCGGCTGGATCTGGGTTCCCCCGTCGCCGCCAGGGAGGGCGACGCGGGGGACGGATCTGTTAGACCATCAAGCCCCTAAGTCCTCTTATATATGAGATGCAATTCAATAATACTCCCAGTACTAGGAGTATGTTAGGGTATGGGATAGAGACACTTAACTGATAGCTGCAACCAGTGAAAATGATTTTTTATTGAAAGCCCTAGGAAAAGTAAAAATGATTTCTATTTTTTTCTCAAGTCCGTTGGAAAAATGCTCACGAGAGGTGTGACATAGGCGAGGTTGCTAAAGGTTGTGCAATATGGGTGTGACAAATGTGCATTACATGCTGGTTGTTGCTGTTTTAATGTTAATCAACCAAACAAATGAAAACATTTTTTATAACATGGTTCTGTTTCCTCCTCCACATGAAAAATGTTCCTCCTCCTCCGGATGGTCCGTCCGATTTGCGATGGCATTTGGGATGTTGAGGTACGGAGGATCTCGGCCCGCTCTTGTTTTATTAGGGTTTGCATCTTGGTTGGGGCTGCGTAGCGGTGGCGATATCCCTCTGTAAGAATAATGTCCCCCACGTTCAATCCTCGTCCCGATGGCACGTCTAGCATAGTCGGAGAATGTGCAGAGGAATGTCTCTGTAAGATGTCACAGGATTAGTCGGTGCTCTTGTCTGGTGAATCTATTTGTATCCAATTTTCGTTCTTTGTCGTTCGGGTGGTCATAGGTTTGTCCATTGTCGTTCGTGTGGTTAGAGGTTCGTGTGGTCATTCGTTCGATCATTTGTTGTCGTTCGTGTTGCGTCCTTTGCAATCTACGACTCTCTTCATCCATGATGGTTGCTGCTCTGGTGTGTTGGTCCTTTGAAACATTTCCTCGTTGACTTCCCCACTATTTACTGCAACAATGTCCCAGCTCCGGTGAAGGAGGGGCCATGACAGTGGGACGTCTTTGGCTCACTCCAATGCTTGTAGTTGTCGCAAGGTGATTCATCGATCTGGTTGTAATTTTTGTTACATCTAGTGTTCTTTGTACTGTCACGATTTGGCTCACTCAAGTTTCTCTACCAAAAAAAAATCATTTGTCTGTCACGGCTACCTAGTGGACCCTCAGGGCGACATAACATTACCATCCAACACTTTGGATGGTTAATTGGAAGATCAAATGAATGTAATTTTACGAAAAGTGAGTCCTGGGTGCTGATGAACTCTGTATCTAGCAAATTTAATGGCTGGAAACATATCATCTTCATCTCAATATCATGGCTACATGTATCTTTACTAAATCTGAAAACAAGGGACACCGAGTTATATCACAAAACTTCAGGGCCGTCTGGTTCACCTATACATGGCCAACGGTGCAGTTAAACCCCGTCTTCTGGTTGTAGTATAGTACATAGATATGTTGGATGCATGATGGTGCTCAATTATTTCCTTGCTAGCTACTGCGAGTACAAATAATGTTTTTTTCAAGCTCATGTCAGCTGGAACGTGGACAAATAAAGGTTATACAATATGGCTAGAAAAATTTCTTCAAGAAAAAAGGTTGTGTAATATGTGTATGACCAATGCATTCTATGTGTTTGTTGTTGCTATTTTATTATCAAACAATAAAAGCTCCAAAAGCATTTTCTCCAGTGAACAAGCCTCATGCATTTACCATATTCACCCACTCGATGTATATATGGTGCCGCTTTTCTTTTATATATTGTGCAAAAGTTGGAATTTGTTCCATAAACTATCGACATGTTTGGTTTGGCTACTGTAGCATAGTTATCCAACCAGTAAGCTCCGCTTATGATTAGTTTTACGGAAGACATGCTTGGTTTAGTTGGTGCAGACGTGTCCGGTTTTCATATCATGTCTGTCCGAGCATCTTATGTTTCATGAAGTCACGTATCAAAAGTTGAAAACCACTGCTATTGAAGAAAGTACTTGTGAACTATATTATCGTATGGTTTCACGAAGAATTGCGATCGGAACCCACATTTTTTCCGCTGAACCAAACGTGGAATTTGTGTGTTCGATGTTTCTTATGCCATACAAAACATAGTATGTGTACATGGGCTTCATCGTGCACGTCGTCTCAATCAACAATTCGTAGTTTCGGAAAATCCTAAAATTAACAAAATTAGGACAAATAACTAAGTATGCTTAGAAAATCTAAAATCTAAATTCATGGTATGGCGGACAGCGCTTGTTTTGATTCCTTGCCTCACCCAGTTTAAAAAACTGATTTCTATACTGATCATTAAAGTGGTTCAAGAGAAATAGACATATGGAAGCAAATGACTGGGTCAGCTAGCCAATATCCAGACCGCTTAAAAAAGGGTTTGAGATAAACCAGACCGCTTGATCCATTTCTAGAAATTGAACCATGGACAATCCCTTTCCATTAACTGATAACCATTAACTGATAACAGAAATTCAAAGTCCAAATCCACAGTTTAATAGAGATGAGAAGAGGGGAGCAAGTTCAACGCATCGTCGAGAAACACACCATAGGAACTCGCCTATGGGGCGAAAACTCCATGACAACGTAAACACAAAAGAACACAATGGCAGGCAAGGCTCAACAGTCGAGCAGCACAACACGTACGCAGAAAAACGGGCACCTGAGACAAACAGAGAACAATCATCATATCTGGTTGGCGCGTTGCATCTAACAATGTTGATAGTTAGGTAGATAGCATTGACATCAGGTTGTTGGGCTATGGGTATGTTTGGTTGGAGGCCTGGAGACTGTACCTGGGAAAAACTGTTGCTTGGGTCGAGCCTGAGATGATGGGCATTTTTTGCATGCCCAAGCTAGCGTGGGCAAGGCGTGTTTGGTTTCCTTCCCTGGATCGAGCCTGAGATGAAATGTTTTTTACACAGTGGGGTATACTCCTCAACATTCATTATTAGTGCCAGGCTCCTAGCGAGGCACAAGCAACAGGACGCCTGGCGAGGCAAAGCATGTTGCCTGGGATAAACATTTTCCTTTCTTTTAAATTTTTTTTGACCAAACCCGTCTAATCACCTTGCTACCTGCTGCCAGGCCAGGTAAACATTTTCTTTCGCTGGACACCAACCAACCAGTTCCAGGCAGTTCCTAGGAGAGCTCCAGGCTAGGCGTCCAGGCGCCCCTATATATGCAACCTTCCCTTTTCTGAACTCTGCTGGGAAATTTGTAAGTTTACCATGTATTTTTTGTTGGTACATACCCCGGACCAGCTTGTCCTCCCTCGCTCTCATTCGAACGGAGGTGGAAGATAGAGAGCAGCACGCTAGAATTTTTAGGAAAAGCGAGCCATGCCGACGAACAGCGACTGGGCCGCATGAACCGCCTCACGTTTTTTTAGATCAGTACAAAGGGGAGGGGTTTTATACAGGGACTAACACAGGTGCACACACACCAGCATATGCACGCACACATGACCCGGCCACCACACCAGCCACTAACACATGCATGCGCGCATCACATCCGGCCACTAACTCATGGCTAGTTGCACCTACATTCCCCGCACTAATAAACTGATGCATGCAACCCGGACGCAGCTCCGCCAGCACACATCTAAACTGCTAACAGACTCACACGACGCACACACCCGGAATGCACCAGCATAAGGTTATCTCTACTATTAAAGGGGAATTGAACATCATGATGGTTCGACCTCGTTTGATCCCCACCTCCCCCGCGATGGCCACGCCTGCAGCATCCCGAAAATGCAAGGCCAAGTCAGCCCAAGTACCAGATCCACATGATGGTTCAACCATGTGTGCTCGTGCCCCTTCGTCCGCGCGACTAAACGGACACGAAAAAAAAGGGAAACAACCGCGACCCACGCACACAACCTCCCACGTCCGACGTCCTCTCCTAGTGTCCTCCGCCCCTCTCGCTCCCGGTCCTCCCACTCTGTTTGGATCTCAAAAAAAATATAGCTGCAGCCGGTGGTCACGCTCACCGCCCCGGCACGGATCTGCCATGATGGCCTACCCTTCTCCGTCGCCGTTCAACGCTCATCTCACTCGCTGTCATCCAGCCCCTGTACGCCGACCTTGTACAGCCTGCTCGCCGCCGATTCGATGGACTACTCCGACGATGATGCAGTGGAAACTCGCGGGAGCCTACGGCCGCCCAGTCCAATGCGGCCGAGCCGATGGACGGGTGGTAATCGAGTGCGACCTTGTGGGCCACGTGTAGTCGTGGAGGAGGGCGGACAAATGAGAACGAGGCAGCTCACCGAGAGGGTGGCAGCCAAGGAGGAAGCCGGCCAACTCGCACCAGGATACGTCGTCCCTGCCATGCTCCCGCATCCTGGGTTGACGCCATCCACCGAGACGATGAAAGGCGGTTCACCATATATGGGTTTCTCCGAGCGGTGAGGTTATGTTGCCTCCTATCCATGACGACAGTGGCAGATGAGGAAGAAAGCAGCATAAATGCCATCTAGGAAATGTTACCGTCGATGTCTTCTCTTGCTGACCCTCTCTGCTTCCTCCATCTTCACCGGTGACCCTGGAGGACGGGGACGGGGAGCCTGGAGCCCCTGTACGCCGACCTTGTACAGCCTGATCGTCACCGAGACTTGTTTTTCTACTCCCGGGTGTACCTACACCCGCATGAACAGTATACTTGAAAAAAATACTAAACAAAATCGAAAATATCTGAAATTTTGGCACAACAAACTAGATCAAAGACCTGTTGAAAGTGGACTTAGGCGCCTCCCTCCCTCCCTCCCTCCCTCCCTCCCTCCCGCGCCGCCACCCGCGAGGCGGCCGGGGAGGGCGCCCCGATCTCCTCCGCTCGGCCCCCTCTCCCTCCCTACTCCCCCTCGCCGCCGCTGGAGGGCGTGGCCGGGCGAAGCCCGGTCTACGCAGGCGGCGGCGGGGCCTCCTTCGTCCCCTCGCGCGGGTGGTCAGGCGCGGGCCAGATTCGCCGGGCCTGGGCGCCGGACTGGTTGACGGGTGCGGCGGCACGGCGTGCTGCGGAGTGGTCGAGCTCC
>NC_057810.1:12549870-12558223 GCF_018294505.1 Triticum aestivum
CTCCTCCCTACTGAGATCTGGCTTGCGGGATCTTCCAGATCCCGGCAAGGATGGCGGCGACCCGTGCACGAGAGATGGAGGTCTTCGATCAGATCCGGGTGAAAACCTGCTATTGGCTATTGCCAAGGCCGGCGATGGCGACGCTGTCTGCGTCGTTCCCTTCCTGAAGGCATCGTCGTGGAGATGTTCAAGGCCACTCTCTGCTACCTCCGGGGGAAACCCTAGATCAGTAGATCGGATGGCGGCGGCTCTCTGGTGTCGTCTTCCCCCCTGGGGGCGTCATTCTTGGAGGTGCACACGGGCTCGAGGGACTAGAGGACGGCGACGTTGGTGGAGCGGTGCTTCATCTTTCACATTGATGATGGCGGATCTCGGCGGCATGGTGCTGTGGAGACTCGGCGTCTGATGCGCGGAGATGGACTCGTGCAGGAGGAGGAAGCTGTCTGGCGTCATGGGGACGTCGATGGTAGACTGGCCAAACAAGGTAGAAGCCTCAATTTGATCTGAAGACGGACCTGTGGAAGATGGCGGATCTCGGCGGCATGGTGCTGTGGAGACTCGGCGTCTGATGCGCGGAGATGGTCTCGTGCAGGAGGAGGAAGCTGTCTGGCGTCATGGGGACGTCGATGGCAGACTGGCCAAACAAGGTAGAAGCCTCAATTTGATCTGAAGACGGACCTGTGGAAGATCGCGGCGACGACACACGAGTGCGTCTGACCGGATTGCGCCCCAGACCCAGTATGTGGCTCGGCTGGGGTTACCGAATGAGTTTCGGCTTCCGGCTTTTGATGTTAGGCTTAGGTGAGTGGTTTGGGTAGTGGCCCAGCTAGCACCCCCTCATCATATTGGATAGGAGTAGCAGCACATGTTGCCAAGATGGTGGATTCAGACACATTGTTGTAATACTTTGTATGGTTATCGAGAATAATCAATAAAGTGGCCGTATGCATCTCCCAGATGCAGAGGCCGGGGGTCATCCTCCTTTTCTAAAAAAAAAGATCAAAAGTTTTAGGGACAGAGGGAGTAGTATCCTTGATGTGCAACACACAGGAATGTTAACGTTACAACACCATGCTACTTGTATCACGTGCAATACTTTTGACTCTCATGCAAGGTTGTTTTCAACACTCTAATGAACTGTACAAAAACCGGTACGTTTTGCTCTGAGTGATATTTCAGAGTTGCTGGAGGAAGATTATTTTATTACATATGTCCATGATTGGCTTCTTTTGTTATAGGATTAAGTGGATAGTAATTATTGCTTAAAAATTCTTTTTTTTGATCGGTATTGCTTAAAAATTATGCTTATTGTTGGTGAACGTGGCATGTGAGGAAAGACGAAGTGATTTTTGGGGGAGGCAAGGCTTCTATTGCTTCATTTCGTTTGTGGGGTGTCTCCCACTTTGCCTGCGAATCAGGAAGGAAAGAAAAATCCTCTTTATCTATGCTAGAATGAAAGGTGGGACCGAAGTAGATAGAGTTGTACCATGTCTATGGTGAGAGCTGAACATATATGCATACCCATTTAACATGCATTGTTAACACGGTTGAAGACATCCACTCCTATCATAGTAACAAACTCCCTCTTCCTGCCTAGTAGAAATATCGCTCGCCCTTTCTAAGATTTACATCATTTGCATCAAATGCTAGCCCCTATTGAATTGAAGTGTACACGTGACTTCATCCTCCTTGCTAGGATATATTGCTATTGTCCTATTTAACCTTTCCCCCCTCACCTTAATACCCGTCTCCAACCTGGATGCTCCCTTGTCTAATGCTTTCCTCGCAACTTGAAGAAGAGTGTGAACCAGGGCATCTGGTCTTTAGGGAGGATCGAGTTCTTGATTTTGTTAAAAGCAGATCCATTCTTGGACCATCCTTTTCTAAAAAAAAATAAAAAATTTGGGCATCTAGGCATGGGAGGCATGAGGGAAGGAAGTGACACTTGGAGACTGCAAAATCCTACAGGTAGGATCGTTTGGTCTGTTTAGAGTTGTTTCTAGAGCTCAGCTTTCTTGTATAGGCTATGTGCCATGTGAATGGAGTGTGCCCCGCGGACTTGTAATGTGGACGAGGAGATATGACGGAGGCGGCATCATGCGGGTCATGCTAAGTTGGAGGGGCTCAGCCTGTGGCTTACTAATTGCTACTCCCTTCGTCACGGATTACTTGTCGCAGAAATAGATGTATCTATAACTAAAAAATGTCTAGATACATCCATTTCTACGACAAGTAATTCCGAACGGAGGGAGTACCTGGCAATTGATCAATTCTCTACAAGAAAAGGCATTTCAAAACAGAGCATTCGCATGCATGTTAATAGGAGGATAAAGTGCCTTACCAAAGCGAGCTAGCTTCGTCCACTTGTTTAAATATATTTTTGTCCATCTGTGTAGGCATGTACATGCAGGGATTAACACGTTTGATTGGTCTACGAACCCTTGCATTTCAGCTTTAGCAGACACACTCACGAGCCGCATAGCCACACGACATTACAGTGAAAATGTTGAAGTGCTCGAGGTGCCATGCAATACTGCAATGGGGTTGAAGAGCAAGTTAAGCCTCGGTTGTACCTAGTATTGCGTCATGTTTTGCGTTCCTCACTATGACTTTATGAGTGTCACGCTAGACGCTACTCTACAAACATTCCATCATACGACCTATTCTTCGTGTTTCTGTTTACTGAAGTCAGTGGTAAAAATCAAGCAGTATTTTACACTCTGAATTACATGTTCCCACCTTCGCTCAGGCAACCCCCGCGTCGCCTCTGTCTGGCGACACGGGGGGATCCCCTCCGGCGCCGCCACCGTCCCCCTCCCCCCCTCCACCCCCTCACCTCGCCGCCGCCTGAGGAGGCCGCCGGCGAAGCCCGGTCTGGATCCAGGGAGGGTGGCGGCGGGGCTTCTTTCTGCGACGCACAGGGGCGCATCAGGCGCGAAAGGCGCGGCGGGTCAGGGCGGGCGCGCGGGCGCGGCTCCGGCGTGAGCTGCCGAGGCTCCGGCGGTGCGAGGAGTGGGGCGGCGCGGCGGTGGTCTCGCGCGCCGGGGCTGCAAGAGGAGGCCGGCGCGGCGGCCCCGGGACGAGCTCGCCATCGGGCCTCCTTGCGGGGCGGGCTGCGGCTTGGGTGATGGTCGGGCGGTTGCGCGCCGGTGGTGGCTGGTGGGAGCGGGCCTTGGGCGGTGCAGCGGTGGATGCGTTGGCTTCCGGCGCGGTTGAGAGGTGCGGCGGCAGCTGCTCCACGAGGTGGAGCTAGTGGACGTCGACAATGGGGATTGTGTGCTGTGCAGTGCTTCGGATCTGCTTGGATTCGGAGGTGTGGAGGAGCTTCGGGCGAAAGTCCAGCACTGACTTTGGGTCGGTACCGGCAACGGCAGCGCCATGGCGCCATTCCCCTTCTTGAAGGCGTTGCCGTGGAGCTCCATTGCACGACTCTCCAGGAGAAATCCCTAGCTTCGGATAGTCGAAGCGGGCGATGGCGGCAGCTACGCCGTTTCCTTATTTGAGGCATTTCCTTGGAGAGTCAACATACTGCAGTTTGCACGGATCTCTTCGTCGTCGGGAAAAGTAAACGTCGGAGCGGCGGCTCCGGGTGGTTTTTGATTGTGCGCCGAGATGGCGATCTCGGGAACAATGTGAGTGACAGCTCTATGTGGCGGGGCTCTATCTCGGCATTGGTTGGTTGGCATCCTTGTCCCGCTTGGGCGGTAGGGGTGTCGGCTCGGTCAATGCGCTCCAGAGGGGGCGATCTGACTTTACGTCGGGGCGGCGGCCCCGGATGTGGTGCGACGTTCGTGGTCTGCGAGCGGTTGCCCTGTGCAGCGTGGGCTGCGGGCAGCTGTGTTGTGCAGCGTTGCTGCTCTGGGGGAGCGGTGGTATGTCGGGGCGGCGGCCCCGGAAGGCGGTGCCGGTTGATTGCGCTGGGCGCGACGGAGCGGTGGATGTCGGGGCGGCGGCCCCGAGAGAATCACTGTGGCGACCAAACTTCTGTGGCAACGATGATGGTGGGAGAGGTGTCGACAACGCGGCAATGGTTGCGGTAGTCTGCTCTTCTCCGGCGTGTTCACGGTATTGCCTCGGTTTGTTTGTTGCTGTGGAGTCGAAGCTGCGGTGGCAGGGCCCTGTGGTGTACGATGACTAGCTGCAGGTGGTCCGTTCGGTGATCTTCCGTGGCGCCAGTCGTGCCTGGTTTTGTTCTTCTGAGTTCTCCGTCAGAGTCGGAGCTGCGTTGTCTGGCCGTAGGTCGACATGTCGTCGATTAGGGTGGGCTTTGCCCTGTGTGTTTCAGTCTTTGGGTGTGGGCTTGGCCTCTGTTGTTCCGGTTTTCGCCCGATTTTCCGTAATTAACTGGGTAATTCTCTTCTGCTTAATTAATAGATGAGGCAATCTTTGCTTTCGTTTCGAAAAAAAAAATGACACGTGATTATCTTTGTCATTATTTTACTTAAAGGTAATATCACCAGTGGCGCTTAAACTTGTCACCGATGCTCACTTTAGTGTCTAAACATGAAAAATACGTCGAACTAGTTATAGAACCTGGCATGATCGTGCAAACATGATGATAATCTCATTCATAGATGTATAATGCGCTGACATGGGACAATATTTTAATTGGCATGCATACGTGGCATGGGACCCACTTCCAATAGATGATTTGTGTTATATATGTTTCTATGACTAGTGAGCCGCATATGTCAGCACAATGAGAAATGAAAGATAAAAATTGTAGTGTAGCAAAAGCACTTGGCCTAGCCAAAACACCATTCATATTATCATGTCAAAAACAAAACTACATTTAATATCCTGTGTAGGAATACGTTTGTGGGTTTTACATGTCCGTGTAGCCCATTTGCACATGTTAGCTTTTTTTAAATTTGTAACTTATAATCACAGTAATAAAAGTAAATTTATAATATTCGCTTGTTATAGATATTTTACGGACAAATATTCACTTATTTACATGTGGATTATATTTGAAACATTTAGTAAATATAAAATTATTAATTGTAGTAAATGTAAAAAAATGTACCTCATGGAATACATTTAAATTATACAAAATTATGAATACAAACATTTATATTAACAATCACTTGTGATATCTTCCGCTCATGGCATATATTCTTAATTTCTATATAATTGAAAAATATATAGATGCATATATTTATAAGAATAATTAAAATTTTGACTTTTTCCTAATTATTAGTATTTTTAATTTACACAAAAGATTTATAAAAACAAATTATGAATTATGAAAATGTGCATATAATTATTGCAGCATACTGCAGCCATTTAAACCACACGGGTGTGTTCAGTTATAATATATTGCGTCATTATCTTTGTTGGGCAACAAAACATGAGCGGTCTTGTGGTTAGCTATGGTTGTTTGCACGGACCACCTCGCAAGTTTGATTCCCGGCGGCACCACTTTTTATGGTTGATTTTCCTTAATTCTGACATGTGGGGCCCACTGTTATAAATACATATATAAACAAAGCCATAATTCTGAAATGTGGGGCCCACTGGTCACAGAGACATCTACTCCCTCCGTCCGAAAATACTTGTCATCAAAATGGATAAAAAAGATGTATCCAGAACTAAAATACGTCTAGATACATCCCCTTTTATTCATTTTGATGACAAGTATTTCCGGACGGAGGGAGTATAAAATAATCCATTTGTAGGAAGTAGGCCCCAAGCCACATGTGCATGCTAATTAGAATACAGTGCCATGTCAGCGCATTATGTGTGTACTGATGATATTATGACCATATATGCACGCTCATGTCAAATTCTAGAACCAATTCTGTGTATTTTTTCAAGTTTATGCACTAAAGTGAACATCCATGACAAGTTTAAGCATCACTCGTGATATTACCTGTTTTACTTACTTCAGTTATCTAAAAATCAAGAAATATTTTCTGGTAGTCATAGAAACAAAAACATCAAGTATTAACAAAATTTTCGGGCTGGACTTCCAGTTTGGTTGATTATAACTATTAGATTTGAATGTGCATTACTCCTATAAAGGATATTGAAGTACCCGCTTACGGGGGCCTCCGAGCCGTCCATTTTGCCTTGGCATGCCACAGGTGCCTCCCTAGGGCTCGCAGCGTCGTCTGGTCTGCCTGGATAGTGCGCACCAGGACGGCTTGCCTCGGGGGTCCATGATGGATGCACCGCCGGCGCGGTCGGGGCCACCCCCTGTGGAGGTTTCGATCGGAGTTAAATACACTGGGGGTGTCTCAACTTGTCTAGCACGGTCACTTTGGTGCTCAAAGTTGTAAATACACAAAATTGGTGCTTTAACTTGTCGTATCGTGCAAATATGGTGCCTCATACCGTATCGGAGCGTACGCTTTGCCCATGTGGCCTGCCAGAGTAATGATGGCCCACATGTTAGTCGGTGAGAGCAGGAGACGTTGGGTGACCCGTGTGTGATGATTTTTTTAGAAAACCCCCTCATGTTTTATTTATTTACATCACTAGTGCAGAACCGGCCTTTAGTGCCGGTTCGTGACGGCCTTTAGTGCCGGTTGGCGAACCGACACTAAAGAGTGGGGACTAAAAGCCCCCCCTTTAGTACCGGTTCGTCACGAACTGGCGCTAAAGTGCAAACACGTGGCACGAGCCAGGCCCGTGCGCGTGTAGGACATTAGTACCGGTTGGTAACACCAACCGGTACTAAATGTTTGAGTGTTTTTTTTAATATTTTCTTTAATTTTGTGTTTTCAATTTGGCTTTATTTTCCATTTAATTCTTTTTTGTTTGCTGGTATTTCATGATACAACAAATTGTACACGTTATGCATATATATTAAATAGATTTTCTCGTACGTAGAACAGCATATATATATACATATACATATATATATATATATATATATATATAATCATCGAATGTCTCACAACCAACACCATTAACTATTCACACATATACACATGTATATACATATACAATTTCTACTACATGTTGCCTTGGTGTCTTCGGAGTACGATGACAAGTGGTTTATGGGGGCGGTAGCGGGTAATAGTATTCTTCTTTCGGATCTATGACCTGGTCGAGCAAAAATCCTGCTATTTCCTCTTGAAGTGCTTGTATGCGGTCCAATGGTAGGAGCTTATCCCGCACCGATCTGAACTGTTAAGAAGGAGATCAATATGCATGTGTGTTAGTTGTGTGACTAGATATCGATAATGGTGTGAATAGTGTTCTCACAAAAACGTACGCAGTCCTGTCTATCAGATCTGCTCCTTTCGCACGTCATCATGCGAATGTTCTGGCAAACATAGAATGCACACAGATTATTCCCCGATGCCTGCCTCAGGGCCTTTACGAGAAGGGAATTGAATGAGATAATGATTAATCAAGCATGACATTAATTAATGATATTGAAACAAAAATTAAAGAGATGGTAGCTAGCTAGTACTACTTAATTACTTATCTTGGGTCGATGCCAAAACAAATTTTTTGGCCACGTGCCCTGTCCTGCCCGCCGGCAAAGAAAATTAATAAAGGGATTATTAAATAGTTCATATCAGGAACTAATAGTTAATAAAGATCGAGTACTACAGAAGAATCTAGGGCGCCACTCGCGGTTCCTGGGGCGCGGGCGGTGCACATCCAAAGAGAAGGAACCATCACAGGATCATATCTCTGATCATCTGCCAAAAGAACCCGCCAAGTAGTGGAGAACCTGACGTCGTCCATAGCAGCCATGTAGCGATGGACGTGCTCATCTTCCTCCCTGACACGGCGATGCACCACCTCCGGCGGGGCCGGCTGCCTCTGCACGGAATGTGGCCCACGCGAACGCCACCAAAAAAGATCAGGGTCGACGACGGGGCCCGAGGTCGGGTTCCTCACCAAGCGGCGCGCCCCTCCAGGTAGCACCTCCCAGTGCCAGCCCGGCGGAGCCCAGTCCCGGACATGGGTCCCCTGAAGCATGACATCGTCGCGAACGGGTGGACGGCGAGGATGCGGGCCGGGCATATCGTCGAGAACAAATACTATATGCCCGCAAAAAGTAACATTTTTTAAATGATTGGATTGTGATAACTAAAATTCTATATATATGCAAATTCTAACAATTTGAGATTAATCTAATTCATCTAACTAAAACTAATTCTAAAATTTCCTGATTATATAACTAACATTTCCATAACAATTCTAATATTTATATAACTAAAAAACAGAAAAATTGCTAACATTTCTATAAATATTTCTATAACTAAAAAACAAAAAACATTTATAACATTTCTATAAAACTAACATTTCTAATATTTATATAACTAAAAACAGAATAATTTCTAACATTTCTATAACTAAAAAACAGAAAAATTTATAACAAACAAACTAA
>NC_057810.1:12558483-12584604 GCF_018294505.1 Triticum aestivum
GGACGATGGGGACGACAGGGACGGGGACGGCCGGGGCGGCGACGTCGACGGGGGCGGCGACAAGGGGCGGGGACGGCCGGGGTCGGCGACGAGGGGCGGGGGCGGCGACGATCGCGGCAGGGCGGCGCGACGGAGGGAGGAAACAGAGGGAAGAACAGAGGAAAACTAAATTTTTTCAAGTGTTGTATATATAGGATGGACCTTTAGTACCAGTTGGAGCCACCAACCAGTACTAAAGGTCTGTTTTGGCCAGGCCAAGCGGCGGGAAGCGCACCCCCTTTAGTACCGATGTGTAGTACTGTGTGTGTGTAGTACTGGCCCAACAAAAGGTTGAGTTTCTAGTCGTATGCAGGCCGTTTTGGCCCAGTAGGCGGGCTTTTTTTATTTTCTTAATTTCTTTTGCTTTTTTATTTGTTTTATTTATTTTTGAGTTGTTTTTTGCTGTATTTAGAGTTTCTTTGTGAATATTTTTGCTTTAGGTACAAAAATTTACAAACTTTGATCTGTTAGTGCCGGTATTTTTAAATTTGAATAGTTTAAATTTTGAATTATTTGAAATTTGTGTGAATCACTAGTTTGTGAATAACTTAACTTTGAAAAAAGATTTTTCAGTGATTCTTTTTTCTTATGTTTAATATTAGTGTGTTTTATCATTATATTCAATTTGGTAATGCTTAGGTTATTTAAAAAATGAAATGCCTTTGTAACATTTTAGTTTTCGTCGGAAACCCTGATACTTCGAAAAAAATTGTCCATTTTGTACACGAAGTGTATCCACTTTTTGCCGTAACCCTCTCTACTTTTTTGCATATTCTATTTGTATGAAATTATGATACCATGCCAACTTTCAACCTTTTCTGAGTTTATTTCAAATGCTTTTCAATTTCAGGGTCATTTAGCTAGAAAAAATCAGTAAATGGATGAAAAAGAATTTGTTTGCACATAAAATTTCTTCGCGTTTCAAATGCCAAAACACATAATTAACTACCCTAACTATTACAGACATTGCCTCCTGGGTGTGAAGCACAGAAGAAAGTGATGATAGTGAAGCCGATCACATCCCAGATCTTTGGTGTGAAACTTTTTCTTCTCGTGTGTCCCTTTGCGCCATAGCCAGGGAAAGTCTTCATCATTTAACTGGATGCTCGGGTCAATATTCACTGTGAATGGAGCAATTTCATCAAACTTTTCATAATCTTCTGACATGTCTATCTTGTCATCCACTCCCACGATGTTTCTTTTTCGTGAAAGAACTATATGGCGCTTTAGCTCGTCGTATGATCCATTCGCTTCCTTATCTTTTCTTTTTCTCGGCCTGGTAGACATGTGTTTCACATAAAAAGCCCGCGCCACATTCAGGGCATGTTTCTGCAGCCAACCGGCAAAAGTCCTCGTTTGTTCGCGTGTAATCCAGTCGTCAGACTTCTCCGGGTGTTTGGACTGTAGAAAATTCTTGTGTTCCTCCATATATGGAGCCACCAAGGCGGATTCTGTAGAACTGTGTAGTGTGCTTCAGTGAGAGAATGCCCATCCATACATATTATTTGATGCCCTCCTAGCGTGCCTTTTCCTTCCAGTCTGCCCTTATGCCGCGATTCAGGAACACCAATCGGCTTAAGGTCAGGAATAAAGTCAATACAAAACTCAATGACCTCCTCATTTTTATGGCCTTCGAGATGCTCCTTCTGGCCTAGCACGGTTATGAACATATTTCTTCAAGACTCCCATGAACCTTTCAAAGGGGAACATATTGTGTAGAAATACAGGACCCAAAACGTTAATCTCTTCGCAAAGGTGAACTTGGACGTGCGTCATGATGTTGAAGCAGGATGGTGGGAACATCATCTCGAAACTGACAAGACATTGCACCAAATCATTCTATAACCTTGTTATGATTTCTGGATCGATTACCTTCTGAGAGATTGCATTGAGGAATGCAAATAGCTTCACAATGGCCAATCGAACGTTTTCCGGTAGAAGCCCCCTCAATGCAACCGGAAGGAGTTGCGTCATAATCACTTGGCAGTCATGAGACTTTAGGTTCTGGAACTTTTTCTCTGCCATATTTATTATTCCCTTTATATTCGACGAGAAGCCAGACGGTACCTTCATGCTGAGCAGGCATTCGAAGAATATTTCCTTCTCTTCTTTGGTAAGAGCGTAGCTGGCCTGACCCTGATGTATGTCGTCTTTTCCGTGCATACGTTGCTGGTCCTCCCCTGCCTCTGGTGTATCTTTTGTCTTCCCATACACGCCCAAAAAGCCAAGCAGGGTCACTCAAAGATTATTCATCACGTGCATCACGTCGATTGCGGAGCGGACCTCTAGGTCTTTCCAATATGGCAGGTCCCAAAATATAGGTTTCTTCTTCCACATGGGTGCGCGTCCCTCAGCGTCCTTCGGAACAGGTTGTCCGCCAGGACCCTTTCCAAAGATTACCATCAAATCCTTGACCATATCATGTACATCAGCACCAGTACGGTGCCGAGGCTTCGTCCGGTGATCCGCCTCACCTTTGAAATGCTTGCCTTTCTTTCTTACGGGATGCCTGCTCGGAAGAAATCGATGATGTCCCAGGTACACATTCTTCTTACAACTATTCAAATATATACTGTCGGTATCATCCAAACAGTGCGTGCATCCGCGGTATACCTTGTTTGTCTGTCCTGAAAGGTTACTAAGAGCAGGACAATCATTGATGGTCACGAATAGCAACGCCTTTAGGTCAAATTCTTCCCCCATGTGCTCATCCCACGCACGTACACCTGTTCCATTCCACATTTGTAAGAGTTTTTCAACTAATGGCCTTACATACACATCAATGTCGTTGCCGGATTGCTTAGGGCCTTGGATGAGCACTGGCATCATAATGAACTTCCGCTTCATGCACAACCAAGGAGGAAGGTTATACAAACATAGAGTCACAGGCCACGTGATATGGTTGCTGCTCTGCTCCCCAAAAGGATTAATGCCATCTGCGCTTAGACCAAACCATATGTTTCTTGGGTCACCTGCAAACTCCTCCCAGTACTTTCTCTCAATTTTTCTCCACTGTGAACCGTCAGCGGGTACTCTCAACTTTCCGTCTTTGTTACGGTCTTCTGCGTGCAACCGCATCGCCTTCGCATGCTCTTTGTTTTGGAACAAACGTTTCAACTGTGGTATTATAGGAGCATACCACATCACCTTGGCAGGAATCTTCTTCCTGGGGCGCACACCCTCGACATCACCAGGGTCATCGCGACTGATCTTATAACGCAATGCACCACATACCGGGCAAGCATTCAAATCCTCGTACTCACCGCGGTAGAGGATGCAGTCATTAGGGCATGCATGTATCTTTTGCACCTCTAACCTTAGAGGGCAGACAACCTTCTTTGCTTCATACGTACTTTCGGGCAATTCGTTGTCCTTTGGAAGCATATTCTTTATCATTACCAGCAACTTTCCAAATCCCTTGTCAGATACACCATTCTCTGCCTTCCATTGCAGCAATTCAAGTGTGGTGCCCAACTTTTTTTTGTTAGCTTCGCAATTCGGGTACAACAATTTCTTGTGATCCTCTAACATGCGCTGCAACTTCGTCCTCTCCAGATCACTTGCGCAATTTCTCTTTGCATCGGCAATGGCCCGACCTAAATCATCAGCGGGCTCATCTGATGCCTCTTCTTCAGCTTCTTCCCGCATTGTCGACTCAGCTTCGTCCCTCATTGTTGTATCATCGTATTCAGGGAACCCATGGCCAGGATAGCCGTCGTCGTCCTCTTCTTCTTCATTGTCTTCCATCATAACCCCTATTTCTCCATGCTTGGTCCAAACATTATAGTGGGGCATGAAACCGGACTCAATTAGGTGGACGTGAATGGTTCTTGACGTAGAGTAACTGTGACCATTCTTACAGCCAGCACATGGACAAGTTATAAAACCATCCGCCCGCTTGTTTGCCTCAGCGGCAAGCAGAAAAGTATGCACGCCATTAATGAACTCAGGAGAGCATCTATCATCATACATCCATTGTCGGCTCATCTTCATTACACAACACCGAATAGACCAAATTAATACAAGTTCATACATAAAGTTCATATACAACACTTAATTAAATGCAACATACAAATAACTCTCTAGCTAAAGAATTTAAATGCAACAACAAATGCATATTGAGGTAACAATTGATTCAACAACATAATGATACCAAGCCACACTATCAATGGCATATTTCCTAATCTTTCTAATCTTCAACCTCATTTTCTCCATCTTGATCTTCTGATCATCGACGACATCGGCAACATGCAACTTCAATTCCATCTTCTCCCCCTCAATTCTTTTCATTTTTTCTTTCAAATACTCGTTTTCTCTTTCAACTAAATTTAATCTTGACAATAGGGTCGGTTGGAATTTCCGGTTCACATACCTCCTAGATAAAAATATCTATGTCAACTTGATGGGCATAATTTGTCATAAACACGAAATGCAACAACTAGTTTTAAAAGAGAATATACCACATCCGAATCATAACAAGGACGAGGGCCGACGGGGACGGATATCAAAACCATGGCACTATGTATAACAAACAACGTATGGGTAAGATAATTTTACGAGTAACTATATATCCAAATCACATAAATATCAATTTGGTAATGTAAAACATTCATGAACAAGAGCCTCACCAGAAGGTGGTGCCGGCGACGGGACAGTGCGGGCGATCGACGGTGGTTACGGCGGAGATTTAGAAGGCACTAAGTAAACCATACCTACATATGCAAACTAAGTGTTATTTTTGTGCTCAAATTACATATAAATCAAATACTAGCAAATATAATTATTTCTCCCAAATTAATCACTATACAAAGCATTGCAAGAGCTAATCTAGCAATGAGAGTTGAAAGGACAAAGTTGCTAACCTTTGTGATCATTTGAATGGATGAGGGCCTTCATGTCTTGACAAATTTTGGGCAAAATTTGTGAGGAGCTTGAGGAGAGAGGGGGAAGAACAGAGGAAGTGAGGGGAAAAGGAAAGAACAGAGTGGCTCGGGGGGACGAAGAGTTTATGTAGGTCGACCTTTAGTACCGGTTCGTGCCACGAACCGGTACTAAAGGTGCTGGACGGGCCCCAGACTGACAACACCCTACCACCACCCTCTTTAGTACTGGTTCGTGGCACGAACAGGTGCTAAAGGTTCGCCACGAACCGGTACTAATGAGGACGGCCAGCTAGCCGTTGGAACCGGCACTATTGGACACATTAATGCCGGCTCAAAATCAAACCGGCACTAATGTGTCTCATATTAGGTCCTTTTTCTACTAGTGCATATAATTGTATCTCAAATATGGATGCAGGCCGACTGGTCCCACCTCTCAGGTGCGGGTCCAGCATGTCAGCACGTGTGGGTGGATGAAATAATACTTTAGAAAAATATGAGCCTACAGGATTCGAACACAGGATCAGATGTGCAAGCTATACACATGCTAGCCAATACGCGAGACACCTCAAGTGTGAAGTCCTTGCAACATGCCAATATCCGCTTAGTTCATGCAGAAGAGTTAGAGCAATGCATGCCATACCTATTTACCTCTTTCGGTGATTTTCTTTTCCATTTTCACACGCAAAAAATGATTTTATTTTTTATTTTTACATATGACGCATCTATGGGTCTGCACAAGTTTTCTTTTTATTTTCTCAAGTTCATGTTCATGTTCATTTTCATCTTGATATTATCGTTCCCATTTTAAAAAATAAATTTAAGAAAAAAATTACAACTGCCATAAGATTTAAAGAAAGTGTAATTGCATTTGGAAAAAAATGTCCAACATATTTTTGAAAAATGTTTCACATGTATTAAAATATTGTAAACGTGTTCGTGAAAAGTGTTTTATCATGCATTATTTTTTTGAAATGTGTATTTCAAAAATGTTCACCATGTTTTTAGAAAATGTTCAGAGTATATTAAAAATTATTGTGAAATTATTCTTACATTTCAACAATCATGATTTTTTTTTTGCGAGTGAACAATCATGATTAACATGTTAGTACATTTCTAGATTTTATTATTATTACACAATAATTTTTAATATATATTGAATTATCTAAATCCACATAAATTTTAGAAAAAAAAATGTTTACCTCTTGAAAGTACACAACAATGAAAATATAATAAAGAAAAAGAAAATTTAAATACACAATAATTTCATAATTGTTATTATTGTATTTTTCATATGGTAAAATTTAAATATCATAAAAACTAATCAGGAATTTGAAAAAAATGAAAATGCAAACATGTACAAAATGTGTTAAGGAATAGCAGGATAGACGGACTTGTTCTATATAAGTTTCTACCTACACCACATAGCATGGCTCGGCCTGGTAGCCAGGTTGCGCTTGCACCGAGTAGGAGCTCCCAGGTTTGCATCCCGCTCGCTGCAATTTATTTTAGTGATTTCTATATCTGTCATACTAACACATGGGGCCCATATTTATAATTTGAGGCATCTCTCTACATAATAAAATAAAATATGAGGTGCTTTTGTGAAAAAAAGTCATTCGACCGGTTGCTGCCACTGACATGTGGGCTGCTGCCATGTTGGCACAACATGCGGGCAGTGTGTACTTCTGAATATGCTAGGTGGTACCGTATTTGCACGGCCGGACAATTCCGAGCACCACTTTTATGTATTTTACAACTTTAGGCATCAAACTGACTGTATAGAACAAGTTAAGGCACCTGTGGTGTATTTAACTCTTTCGGTCGCATCCAGGTGCAGGGTCCCGTGCAACCGGGATGTTGGTGCCACGTGTCAGCATTGCTGACACCATTCCGGTGTAGCTCTCAGGCGTGAGCCTCATGCTTGGGACCTGCCTGGCTGTGCGGGGGTGTTTTGATCGCCTGTGCCGACATGTTCTGCTCGATGATGGGTACACGCAGACGTCAGCTTTGGCCGCCCATGCCGGCTTGCGTCGCTTGGCGCAGCCACACACCAGTTGGTCCGACATGCTTGTTCCTCCGTGGAATGTTATAAAAATTTCTTCAAAATTAATATATTTTTCCAACAGACACACACAAACTTATCAGATGTAACTTGCCTAGTGTATTAAATTTTTACTGATTGCTAAGTTTTAAATTCAGAGCTTTGTGGATTTGAAACGCATTTGGTAGGAACGCCGGTGGCCACGCATTTCCCCAGATGGTTGCCGGTGATTTCCAGCAGATGTACCCCAATTGTCCGTACACAAACAAATGACAAATATACATGATAGTGACCCCTATGGCCACGCATTTCCCTTTGTCTCCCAAGCCCGGTTGCTTTCTTCAACAAAGGGTGATTTTTATTGACGCAATATGAAGCATCAAGAGGATATAAACACAATCAGTATACACCCAGCCTCTGCATACTTAGGATGCACATAGCCATCACAAACGCACACATACAAGAAAAACATGTCTGCAAATAGCAAATTCATACAAGACCAAAGCTATGTCTATGAGTGGAAAAAGAAAAAGAAAACGAAGTGACCAAATCCACGATAAACAAATTACTATAATTACCTTATCCGCACCAACAATCTCATGACACCACGAGGATGACAAGCTTCTTCAACAACAACGCCTTCAAGAAGGGAGCGACGATCAAATTGCCGCCGTCACCGGATCCAACCATCGAAAGACAGATTCCAGGTTTTCAACTTGAAGAACGGTCTGAGCATATTTGAGCAGCCCCTCCAACAAGGTAACGACGCAAAAATATCACCATTGCCAGTTATAAACAACCTGCTTAAGAACTAGGTTTTCACCTTGGAGCTCAAGACCGAGTGCTCAAGGAGCTCCACCATCAAAGTCACCATGCGTTGTGACCACCACTTTCCCTAGATCCCAGCAGCTGCATGCGATGTGCAACCTCTGCCACTGTATAACCATACCCATCGCGTCAAGCCGTTGTCCATAGATTGCACTTCACCGACATCCATCAGATCTGAAGAAAGAAACTCTCGCGCAGACCTTTCAGTTGCAAATTAGGGAAGCCACAGCCGCATGCCGGAATGATACCACACAGTCATAGAGGACGGCCGGAGTGGTCACCAAACGATCAAACACCAATGGTGGAACCACGTCGTAGAGAGCCCTTCCCAATCCCGTCGACACTGGGAACCGTAGCAGAATATTCAGTGGGATACCAGATCCACACCAAGGCCCTGAATCCTGGCAGATAACACCGAAGATGCACCAGGAAGGACACTGGCCACGGACCATGGTAGGAGCAGGTACACTTCAGCACCACCGACAAGAGCACGCAAAAACAAGTCGAGGTGCCGAGCAACCTAGGGTGAGGAGCAACGCATCTCGGAAGGAGGGCCGGACGAGCGGTGGTGGCACTCCCGATGCAGGAGATGAGATCCAACATGGGGGCAGGTCTGAGAGGGACGACCGAGGACATGCAGAAGGGTCCGCCACCGCCAACCACTGACCAGGGCTTTGCCCGGGCGGCGGCCACCCGTGTCGCCCGAGAGGACGGCGCGGGGACACTGAGATCCAAGCCTGGATTCTATAAGAGGTTCTTCCTAGTCGAGAAACAAGATCTCCTCCTTATGGAGTATGAAGCCCCATGACTCCCCCTCCCCCTTCACAATATTCTTTTAGTTACACTACTCTAAGTGGTTGATTGGGGGTCTTGGAATCTCAATGTAATTTTTATTATGTTTGAGATACTTTGTACTTTCGGTGAACTTTGATAATAGATTTGCATCATTTTTGCAAAAATAAAAATTGTTGCACTACTCTAGGAGCAAATCCTCATCTTGGGAGGGGGTGCCTAGTGCCTCATAGCCAACTAAATAGCCATGGTCTGTTACCCAGCCTCCCTTATTTTCTTTTTGACCTCCATCTTATATGACGAAACAAGAAGTCGATATTCTATGGGAAGCAGTAGATAATATAGAGGGGTTTATGTAGTTAATTTGGGAATATTTTACTATGAATGGTGTAAGGTATATATTATTCGACTAGAACTAGCATACAATACAACTATAAAGAAGGCTAGGTAGAATGATGAGCTTATGTAGTAAGGTGTGTGATGGATATTTATATGCTGCGGGAGGAAGGATCATAAGGAGTGGTAAGTGACACAACAATGAATTACATTTGGGTGATCATGTATGCTTGGTTCTGGCACATGCACTCATGGTACGACTCCATCTAAATCGGTCCCACTTGTACATCGTCAACCAACTCCAATCAACATTATTTAATGCAATGTCCTCTTCTATTCTCATATGTTCCGCACGAAGATGACACTACTTTTGCATATATTCATAATCTACTAGTTAAATTTGAGAGGACCATGAAGGGTAAAAGCCATCATGAACCAAAACTAATTAAGCAACAACAAAAACTAATGATTTATAGAATGTATATACATGATAACACTAGTAGAAAAAGAGCCTAATGTTCAGCTCATTAGTCCCGGTTTGTAAATGAACCAACACTAATGTGACCATTAGTGCCGGTACAAAAGGCTAGGCGGGTGGCGCTCATTAGTCCTGGTTCGTGTCGAACCTTTAGTATCGGTTCGTGCCACGAACCGGGACTAAAGAGGTAGGGGCAGGCTGGTGTCAGGCTGGGGCCCCACCAACACCTTTAGTCCCGGTTCGTCGCACGAACCGGGAATAGAGATGCACCTTTAGTCCTGATTTGTATAACCAACCAGGACTAAAGATCATCCTATATAAACCCTTCGTCGATCCCGAGCTCTCTGTTCTACCCCTTTCCTCTCCTCTCTGTTTTCTTCCTCTCCTCTCGAGCTCATCCTCCATTTTTGCCAAAATTTGTCAAGATTTGAAGGCACCCCATCCATCCAAGTGATCACAAAGCTTAGCAACTTTGTCCTTTCATCTCTCATTGCTAGATTAGCTATTGCAATGCTCTATAAGTATAGTGATTTGTGGGTTTTAGTTTGGGAGGAATTATATGTGGTAGTTTATTTGATTTATATGCAATTGGAGCTCAAAATAACTCTTAGTTTGCATATGTAGGTGTGGTTTACTTAGTGCCTTCCTGTCTCCATCCTAACCACCGTCGATTACCCGCACCGTCCCGTCGCCAGCACCACCTTGTGGTGAGCCTCTTGTTCTTATCTTTTTTATATAAAAATAATCATGTTTGTGTGATTTACATATATAAATACTTGTATAATTTTCTTACCTGTACGTTGTTTGTTATACATGGTGCCATGGTTTTGATATCCGTCCCCGTCGGCCCTCCTCCGGTTTATGATTCGGAGGTGGTATATTATCTTTTGTAACTATTTGTTGCATTTCATCTTTATGAAAAATTATGACCATCAAGTTGACATGGATATTTCTATCTATGAGATATGTGAACGGGAAATTCAAAATGACCCTATTGTCGAGAGGTTAAATTTAGTTGAAAAAGAAAACGAGTATTTGAAAGACAAATTGAAAAGAATTGAGGAGGAGAAGATGGAACTGGAGTTGCATGTTGCTGATGTCGTCGATGATTAAAATATCAAAATGGAGAAAACGCGCTTGAAGATTAGAAAGATTAGAAAATATGCCATTGATAGTGAGGCTTGGTATCATTATGCTGTTGGATCAATTGTTACCTTAGTTGCGATCTTGATCGCATTTGTTGTTGCATTTAAATGATTTAGCTAGAGAGTTTGTATGTTGTTTTATGAGAATAAGTGTGTATGAACTTTATGTATGAACTTGCATGAATTTGGTCTTTTTGGTGCTGTGTAATGAAGATGAGCCGACAATGGATGTACGATGACCTATGCTCTCCCCGGTTCGTTAATGGCTTGCATAATTTTCTGCTTACGACCGAGGCAAACAAGCGGTGGGGATGGTTTTATGTGTTGTCCATGTGCT
This sequence comes from Triticum aestivum, assembly GCF_018294505.1. Lineage (NCBI taxonomy): Eukaryota > Viridiplantae > Streptophyta > Magnoliopsida > Poales > Poaceae > Triticum > Triticum aestivum. The sequence goes on from NC_057810.1 coordinate 12,569,363, forward strand.
GGCTGTAAGAACGATCGGAATTACTCTAACTCAAGAACCATTCACGTCCACCTGTTTGAATCTGGTTTCATGCCCCACTATAACATTTGGACGAAGCACGGAGAAGAGTGGTTATGATGGAAGACAATGAAGTAGAAGAGGACGACGACAGCTATCCTGGCCATGGGTTCTGTGAATAGGATGGTACAACAATGGGGGAAGAAGCTGAGCCGGCAATGCAGGAAGAAGCTGAAGAAGAGGCATCAGATGAGCCCGCTGATGATCTAGGTCGGGCCATTGCCGATGCAAAGAGAAACTACGCAAGTGAAAATGAGAGGCTAAAGTTGTAGTGCATGTTAGAGGATCACAAGAAATGGTTGTACCCAAACTGCGAAGGTGACAAGTAAAAGTTGGGCACCACATTTGAATTTTTGCAATGGAAGACAGAGAATGGTCTACCTGACAAGGGATTTGGAAACTTGCTGATAATGTTAAAGAAGATGCTTCCAAAGGACAGCGAATTGCCCGAGAGTACGTACGAAGCAAAGAAGGATGTCTGCCCTCTAGGATTAGAGGTGCAGAAGATACATGCATGTCCTAATGACTGCATATCCTCTACCGCGGTGAGTACAAGGATTTGGTATGCGGTGCATTGCGCTATAAGATCAGCCACGATGACCCTGGTGATGTTGAGGGCGAGCCCCCCATGAAGAAGATTCCTTCCAAGGTGATGTGGTATCTTCCTATAATATCACGGTTGAAACATTTATTCCAAAACAAAGAGCATGCCAAGTTGATACGATGGCACAAAGAGGACCGTAAGAAAGATGGGAAGGTGAGAGTGCCCGTTGACGGGTCGTAGTGGAGAAAAAATGAGAGGAAATGGAGGGACTTTGCATATGACTCAAGGAATGTATGGTTTGGTCTACGGGCGGATGGCTCATCCAAGTCCCTAAGCAACCCGGCAATGACATTGATGTGTGCCTAAGGCCATTAGTTGAAGAACTATTACAGCTGTGGAATGGTAATGGTGTACATGCGTAGGATCAGCTCAATCAAGAAGAATTTGACCTTGCATTGCTGTTTGTGACCATCAATGATTTGCCTGCTCTTAGTAACCTTTCAGGACAGACAAACAAGGGATACCACGCATGCACGCACTGTTTGGATGATACCGACAGTATATATTTGGATAATTGTATGAATTGTGTACCTAGGACATCGTCGATTTCTTCCGAGCAGGCATCTCATAAGAAAGAAAGGAAGCATTTCAAAGGTGGGGCAGATCACCGGACGAAGCCTCGCCACCGTACTGGTGATGATGTAGATGATACGGTCACGGATTTGAAGGGAATCTTTGGAAAGGGTCTAGGCGGACAATTTTTTCCGAATGACGCAGACGGACGCGCACCCATGTGGAAGAAGAAATACATATTTTGGGACCTACCCTATTGGAAAGACCTAGAGGTCTGCTCTCCAATCGACGTGATGCACGTGACGAAGAAGCTTTGCGTGACCCTGCTAGTCTTCTTGGACGTGTATGGGAAGACAAAAGATACACCGGAGGCACGGGAGGACCAGCAACGTATGCACGGAAAAGACGTCATACATCAGGGTCATGCCAGCTACGCTCTTACCAAAGAAGAGAAGGAAATCTTCTTTGAATGCCTGCTCAGTATGAAGGTCCTGTATGGCTTCTCGTCGAATATAAAGGGAATAATAAATATGGTAGAGAAAAAGTTTCATAACCCAAAGTCTCATGATTGCCACGTGATTATGACGTAACTGCTTCAAGTTGCACTGAGGGGGCTTCTACTGGAAAACGTTAGATTAGCCATGGTGAAGCTATGTGCATTCCTCAATGCCATCTCTCAAAAGGTAATCGATCCAGAAATCATACCAAGGTTAGAGAATGGTTTGGTGCGACGTCTTGTTATTTTCGAGTTGGCGTTCCCACCATCCTTCTTCAACATCATGACACACGTCCTAGTTCACCTATGTGAAGAGATTGCCGTTCTTGGTCCTGTATTACTACAAAATATGTTCCCCTTGAGAGGTTCATGGGAGTCTTACAGAAATATGTTCAGAACCGTGCTAGACTATGATGTCTACTACACAACCTTCTTCTTGTAGACGTTGTTGGGCCTGCAAGTGCACAGGTTTGTAGGACAGTAGCAAATTTCCCTCAAGTGGATGACCTAAGGTTTATCAATCCGTAGGAGGCATAGGATGAAGATGGTCTCTCTCAAACAACCCTTCAACCAAATAACAAAGAGTCTCTTGTGTCCCCAACACACCCAATACAATGGTAAATTGTATAGGTGCACTAGTTCGGCGAAGAGATGGTGATACAAGTGCAATATGGATGGTAGATAAAGGTATTTGTAATCTGAAATTATAAAAACAGCAAGGTAACAAGTGGTAAAAGTGAGCGTAAACGGTATTGCAATGATAGGAAACAGTAGTGCAAGTTCTCTCAACAATAATAACATAGATAGATCATATTACAAGCCCTCAACATGCAACAAAGAGTCACTCCAAAGCCACTAATGGCGGAGAACAAACATAGAGATTATGGTAGGGTACGGAACCACCTCAAAGTTATTCTTTCGGATCGATCTATTAAAGAGTTCGTACTAGAATAACACCTTAAGAAACAAATCAACCAAAACCCTAATGTCACCAAGATACTCCATTGTCACCTCAAGTATAAGTGTGCATGATTATACGATATGCATCACACAATCTCAGATTCATCCATCCAACACAAAGTACTTCAAAGGGTGCCCCAAAGTTTCTACCGGAGAGTCAAGAACGTGTGCCAACCCCTATGCACAGGTTCATGGACGGAACCCGCAAGTTGGTCCCCAAAACATACATCATGTGGCACCTGATACCCCATTGTCACCACAGATAAACACGGCAAGACATACATCAAGTGTTCTCATAAAAGACTCAATCTGATAAGATAACTTCAAAGGGGAAACTCAATTCATCACAAGAGAGTAGAGGGGGAGAAACATCATAAGATCCAACTACAATAGCAAAGCTCGGGATACATCAAGATCGTGCCATAGAGGGAACACGAGAGAGAACACGAGAGAGAGAGAGAGATCAAACACATAGCTACTGGTACATACCCTCAGCCCCGAGGGTGAACTACTCCCTCCTCGTCATGGAGAGTGCCGGGATGATGAAGATGGCCACCGGTGATGGGATCCCCCTCCGGCAGGGTGCCGGAATGGGCTCCCGAGAGGTTTTTGGTGACTACAGAGGCTTGCGGCGGCGGAACTCCTGATCTATCTTGATATCCGATGGTTTTAGGGTACCTAGGCTTATATAGGCGAAAGAAATCGGCCGGGGGGTCCTCGAGGGCCCCACGAGATAGGGGGCGCGCCCAATAGGGGGGGCGCCGCCTATCTCCTGGCCTCCTCGAGGATCTTCTGATGTGCACTCCAAGTCTCCAGGATCCTATTCTTCACAAAAATAATGCTGCCAAAGGTTTCATTCCGTTTGGACTCTGTTTGATATTCCTTTTCCTCGAAATACTGAAATAGGCAATAAAACAGCAATACTGGCAAGGCCTCCGGTTAATAGGTTACCCAAAAGTAATATAAAAGTGTATAATAAAGCCCATAATCATTCAAAATAGATAATAAAAGAGCATGGAACAATAAAAAATTATAGATACGTTGGAGACGTATCATGCATCCCCAAGCTTAATTCATGCTCGTCCTCGAGTAGGTAAATGATAAAAACAGAATTTTTGATGTGGAATGCTACCTAGCATGATTCTCAATGTAATTTCTCTTTATTGTGGCATGAATCTTCAGATCCAAATGATTCAAAATAAAAGTTCATATTGACAAAAGAAATAGTAATACTTCAAGCATACTAATCAAAGCAATCATGTCTTCTCAAAATAACATGGCAAAAGAAAGTTCATCCCTACAAAATCATATAGTTAGGCTATGCTTCATTTTTGTCACACAATGATGTTCCCAACTTCTATACCCCCGATGACAAGCCAAGCAATTGTTTCGTACTTAACTAATCTCAAACCTTTTCAACCTTCACGTAATACATGAGTGTGAGCAATGGATATAGCACTATGGATGGAACAGAATATGATGATGGGGATTGTGTAGAGAAGACAAAAAGGAGAAAGTCTCACATTGACGAGGATAAGCAACGGGCTATGGAGATGCCCATCAATTTATGTCAACATGAGGAGTAGGGATTTCCATGCAACGGATGCACTAGAGATATGAATGCTCAACAAAAGAAAACTAGTGGGTGTGCATCCAACTTGCTTGCTCACAAAGACCTAGGGCATTTGAGGAATCCCATCGTAGGAATATACAAGCCAAGTTCTATAATGAAAAATTCCCACTAGTATGAAAAAGACAACTTATGAGACTCACTACATGAAAAACATGGTGCTACTTTGAAGCACAACATATGAGACTCACTACATGAAGAACAAGGTGCTACTTTGAAGCACAAGTGTGGAAAAAGAGATAGTAACATTGCCCTATCATTTATTTTCTTTTTTTTCTTTTGGTCTTCTCTCTTTTTTTGGCTTTTCTTCCCTTTTTTCCTTTTTCTGCAATGCTCTAATAATGATGATCATGACACTTCTATTGATTACAACATATGAATTACAACTCGAAACTAGAACAAGAAATGACTCTGTATGAATGCCTCCGGCGGTGTACCGGGATGGTGCAATGAATCAAGAGTGACATGTATGAAAAATAATGCATGGTGGCTTTGCCACAAATACGATGTCAACTACATGATCATGCAATGGCAATATGACAAAAGTAATGCATGTCATAATGGTAAACGGAACGGTGGAAAGTCGCATGGCAATATTATCTCACAATGGCTATGGAAATGCCATAATAGGTAGGTATGGTGGCTGTTTTGAGGAAGATATAAGGAGGTTTGTGTGTGATAGAGCGTATCATATCATGGGGTTTGGATGCACCGGCGAAGTTTGCACCAACTCTCAAGGTGAGAAAGGGCAATGCACGGTACCGAAGAGGCTAGCAATGGTGGAAAGGTAAAAGTGTGTATAATCCATGGACTCAACATTAGTCAAAAGAACTCATATACTTATTGCAAAAATTTAGAAGTCATCAAAAACCAAGCACTACGCGCATGCTCCTAGGGGGATAGATTGGTAGGAAAAGACCATCGCTCGTCCCCGACCGCCACTCATAAGGATGCACAAGCCAGGTACACTTCATGCTTCAAATTTGTTACACAACTTTAACCATACGTGCATGCTACAGGACTTGCTAACTTCAACACAAGCATTCTTTAAATTCATGATCACCCAACTAGCATGACTTTAATATCACTATCTGCATATCTCAAAACAATTATCAAGTATCAAATTGATCATAGCATCCAATTCACTTCCTATGATAGTTTTTGTTCAAATTACCATGCTGTTTAAGACTCTCCAAATAATATAAGTGAAGCATGAGAGTTCATTAATTTCTACAAAATAGAACCACCGCCGTGCTCTAAAAGATATAAGTGAAGCACTAGAGCGAACGACAAACTACTCCAATAAGATATAAGTGAAGTTCAATGAGTAGTTAAATAATTATGTAACTATATGAAGACTCTCTCTCATTAAAGAATTTCAGATCTTGGTATCTTATTCAAACAACAAGCAAAGCAAAATAAAAATACAATGCAAGGATAGCACAACTCATGTGAAGAAGCAAAAACTTAGGCTCAACCGATACTAACCGATGATTGTTAAAGAAAGATGGGATGCCTACCGGGGCATCCCCAAGCTTAGATGCTTGAGACTTCTTGAAATATTATATTGGGGTGCCTTGGGCATCCCCAAACTTGAGCTTTTATGTCTCCTTAATTCCTCTCATATCATGGTTTCTCTTTTTATTAAAAGCTTCATTCACAACAAACTCAACAAGAACTCGTGAGATAGGTTAGTATAAACCAATGCATAACCTTATCATTTTCTACTGTAACAAATCACTAAAATTATTATTGAACATTGCATACTAAATGACTCTGCATATTTAATACTCCTATCCTCAAATAGAATCATTAAACAAGAAAACATATGCAAACAATGCAAACATAACAGCAATCCACCAAAACAGTACAATCTGTAAAGAATGCAAGAGTATCAATACTTCCCTGACTCCAAAAATTATGAACTAAAATTCCCACTGTAATAAATTTATCAGATCTTAATATGCAAAAAGATTCAACGTTATACCATTCTCTTACTTTTCTAGGGATTTTTTGCAACAGCGGTAAACTTTCTATTTTCAAACAGCAACATGTATACTAGCAAAATAAGCATGGCAAAGGCTATCCTTGACTTTTTTTATTGAAACTAAAGATGCAAAACATTATTCTAAATAAAAGCAAGCAAAAACTAAGAAAATAAAATGAAGCTCAAGGCAAAACACATGTCATGTGGTGAATAAAAATATAGCTCCAAGTAAAGTTACCGATGAACGAAGACGAAAGAGGGGATGCCTTCCGGGGCATCCCCAAGCTTAGGCTCTTGGTTGTCCTTGAATATTACCTTATGGTGCCTTGGGAATCCCCAAGCTTAGGCTCTTGCCACTCCTTATTCCATAGTCCATCGAATCTTTACCCAAAACTTGAAAACTTCAACCACAGAAAACTCAAAACAAAACTCGTAAGCTCCGTTAGTATAAGAAAATAAAACCACCACTTAGGTACTGTAATGAACTCATTCTGAATTCATATTGGTGTAAAACCTACTGTATTGCAACTTCTCTATGGTTCATACCACTTAATACTACCCATAGATGCATCAAAATAAGCAAACAACACAATGAAAACAGAATCTGTCAAAAACATCTGTAGTAATATGTATCAAACGTATACCTATGCAACTCAAAAAAACTCTGAAATAAATTGCTGGACCTGACGAATTTGTCTATTAATCATCTTCAAAAAGAATGAACCTAAAAGCGCTCTCCAGTAAAATATGGCAGCTAATCTCGTGAGTGCTAAAGTTTCTGTTTTCTACAGCAAGATCACATAAACTTCACCCAAGTCTTCCCAAAGGTTCTACTTGGCACTTTATTGAAACAAGAGCTATAAAAAATGATTACTACAGTAGCATAATCATGTGGACACACAAAAACAGTAAGGATAAATATTGGGTTGTCTCCCAACAAGCACATTTCTCTAATGCCTTTTCTAGCTAGGCGTGATGATGGCAATGATGCTCACATAAAAGATAAGAATTGAAACATAACAGGAGCATCATGAAGCATATGACTAGCACATTTAAGTCAAACCCACTTCCTACGCATAGGGAATCAACTAGCATAGGAAGGTAAAACAAGCATAGCTTCAAAACTTTAAGCACATAGAGAGGAAACTTGATATTATTGCTATTCCTACAAGCATATGTTCCTCCCTCATAGTAATATTCAGTAGCATCATGAATGAATTCAAAAATATAACCAGCACCTAAAGCATTCTTTTCATGATCTGCAAGCATAGAAAATTTACTACTCTCCACATAAGCAAAATTCTTCTCATTCGGAATAGTGACAGTCTCATAAAAGACCTGAACACTAAAAATTGTTTCCACATTAAAAGAGTAATGTTCATAAAAAGGGTACTCATAATCATGACAAGTTTTGTAAATATAATCATAACTACTTTTTATAGCATAAGTTTCATCACAATAATCATCATAAGTAGCAACTTCGTTCTCATCATAATCGATTGAAACCTCTCCCAAGATAGTGGAATCACTAAATAAAGTTGACACTCTTCCAAATCCACTTTCATATTCATCACAATAAAATTCAACATCCTCCAAAATAGTGGGATCACCACTTCCTAAAGTTGACACTCTTCCAAAACCACTTTCATCAACATAATCATCATAGGTGCAAGGCATGCTATCATCATAACAACTTTGCATATCAAAACTTGGGATGCGAAAAATATCATCTTTACTAAACGTAGCATCCCCAAGCTTGGGACAAACATTAATTTCAGCAAATATATTCTCAAATATTTCATACTCATCAAACATAGATTCCCCAAGCTTGGGCCCTTTCATATCATAAGCATAATCACTCTCATCATTAAAAATATGGATAGCACCAATAGTAAAGCAATTATCATCATCACAATAAGTAGTAGGAGCAACATCATTTGGGAGGGATACCTTTCTACCTTTGTTGCTCCTTCTTTTCTTTTTCTTCTTCACATTATGTGTAGGTTCAACCTTCCTCTTTGGGTTGAATAGGAAGCTCCTCCTCGTTACCTGATTCATCATAAGAAATAATAGGAGGATATTGGGAAGTCTCTTACCTTTCATTAGTATTCTAATCATCTTCCATTTGCTTTCTTTTCTTTAGGTAATTGGCAATATAAGGATTTTCAATGCAATTCTCCGCACAAAACATATAAATCTTTTCTAGATCAATATCAAGGAAATGCTTAAGATTAAATTCTGGAATAGGCTTAGTTAAACGTTTCAACTCTTCATAACCCAAAAGCAATCTAAGTTCATTGTAATGAGAAAGGGAGATCAAATCATCACAATTTTTGAACATGATCCGATCATGAAACAATTTGCATTGGAGATGTAAATGAACTTGTTCATTACAAAATTCACAACAGGAAAGATATCTTAAATTCTTCGCACTCTTATCTAGCCTTTCTTGCAACCTCTAAGTTTCTAAATACTTACACTTCTTGGAATATATATCTTCTCTATTTGGTGTGTTCATGCAAACATGCACTCCACAAAAGTTGACATGCTTATGAGAGATATTTTCATCATGACTAGAGCAATCATCATTAGTACTATGGATATTCAAAGAGTTCATACAACAACATTGCAATCATGCTCATCATTCAAAGATTTCATATCAAGCATTTTATAGATTTCTTCTTCTAGAACTTGAGCACAATTTTCCTTTTCATCAAACTCACAAAAGATATTAAAAAGACGAAGCATATGAGACAAACTTAACTCCATTTTTTGTAGTTTTTTTATAAACAAAACTAGTGATAAAACAAGAAACAAAAAGATTCGATTGCAAGATCTAAAGATATACCTTCAAGCACTCACCTCCCCGGCAACGGTGCCAGAAAAGAGCTTGATGTCTACTACACAACCTTCTTCTTGTAGATGTTGTTGGGCCTGCAAGTGCACAGGTTTGTAGGACAGTAGCAAATTTCCCTCAAGTGGATGACCTAAGGTTTATCAATCCGTAGGAGGCATAGGATGAAGATGGTCTCTCTCAAACAACCCTGCAACCAAATAACAAAGAGTCTCTTGTGTCCCCAACACACCCAATACAATGGTAAATTGAATAGGTGCAGTAGTTCGGCGAAGAGATGGTGATACAAGTGAAATATGGATGGTAGATAAAGGTATTTGTAATCTGAAATTATAAAAACAGCAAGGTAACAAGTGGTAAAAGTGAGCGTAAACGGTATTGCAATGATAGGAAACAAGGCCTAGGGTTCATACTTTCAGTAGTGCAAGTTCTCTCAACAATACTAACATAGATAGATCATATTACAAGCCCTCAACATGCAACAAAGAGTCACTCCAAAGCCACTAATGGCGGAGAACAAACGTAGAGATTATGGTAGGGTACGGAACCACCTCAAAGTTATTCTTTCGGATCGATCTATTAAAGAGTTCGTACTAGAATAACACCTTAAGACACAAATAAACCAAAACCCTAATGTCACCAAGATACTCCATTGTCACCTCAAGTATCCGTGTGCATGATTATACGATATGCATCACACAATCTCAGATTCATCCAACCAACACAAAGTACTTCAAAGGGTGCCCCAAAGTTTCTACCGGAGAGTCAAGAACGTGTGCCAACCCCTATGCATAGGTTCATTGACGGAACCCGCAAGTTGGTCACCAAAACATACATCAAGTGGCACATGATACCCCATTGTCACCACAGATAAACACAGCAAGACATACATCAAGTGTTCTCATAAAAGACTCAATCTGATAAGATAACTTCAAAGGGGAAACTCAATTCATCACAAGAGAGTAGAGGGGGAGAAGCATCATAAGATCCAACTACAATAGCAAAGCTCGGGATGCATCAAGACGTGCCATAGAGGGAACACGAGAGAGAACACGAGAGAGAGAGAGAGAGAGAGAGAGAGAGAGAGAGATCAAACACATAGCTACTTGTACATACCCTCAGCCCCGAGGGTGAACTACTCCCTCCTCATCATGGAGAGCGCCGGGATGATGAAGATGGCCACCGGTGATGGGGTTCCCCTCCGGCAGGGTGCCGGAATGGTCTCCCGAGAGGTTTTTGGTGGCTATAGAGGCTTGCGGTGGCGGAACTCCTAATCTATCTTGATATCCGATGGTTTTAGGGTACGTAGGCTTATATAGGCGAAAGAAGTCGGTCGGGGGGTCCTCGAGGGGCCCACGAGATAGGGGGCCGCACCCAGTAGGGGGGGGGGGGGAACCCCTATCTCCTGGCCTCCTCGAGGATCTTCTGGCGTGCACTCCAAGTCTCCAGGATCCTATTCTTCCCAAAAATAATGCTGCCGAAGGATTCATTCCGTTTGGACTCCGATTGATATTCTTTTTCCTCGTAATACTGAAACAGGCAATAAAACAACAATATGGGATGGGCCTCCGGTTAATAGGGTAGTCCCAAAAGTAATATAAAAGTGTATAATATAGCCCATAATCATTCAAAACAGATAATAAAATAGCATGGAACAATAAAAAATTATAGATACGTTGGAGACGTATCAGACTAGAAGGAAGCATCTCCAAGGTCCATGAAAATGAGGAGGTTATTGAGTTTTGTGTTGACTTTATTCCTGACCTTAAGCCAATTGGTGTTCTTGAATCGCGGCATAAGGGCAAACTAGATGGAAATGGCACGTTAGGACCGAAACAAATAATATTTATGGACGGGCAATCTCTCACTCAAGGACACTACAGAGTTCTACAAAATTCCACCTTGGTGGCTCCGTATATGGAGGAACACAAGTGTATTCTATGCTCCAAACACCCGGAGCAGTCTGACGACTGGATTACACGTGAACAAATAGAGAGTTTCGCTGGTTGGTTGTAGACACGTGCCATGCATGACGACGCTGTTGAAGATGACCTGCACTTGTTGTCCCAGTTACCATCTTCAAATATAATGACTTTCAAAGGGTACGAGATAAATGGGCATACATTTTACACGATCGCCCAAGATAAGAAGGGCAGCAACGAAAGCAGTGGTGTCCGCTTTGATGCAGCAACCAATAGGGGAAAGGACACATATTATGGTTACACAGAGGATACATGGGAACTTGACTATGGACGTGGTTTGAAGGCCCCTTTGTTTCGGTGCAAATGGGTCAATCTGACACAAGGCGGGGTAACGGAAGACCCGCGGTACGGAATGAAAACAGTGGATCTCAACAATCTTGCATACGCAGATGAACCATTCGTCCTAGCCAATGATGTGGTGCAGGTTTTCTATGTGCAGGACATGTCTACCAAGCCGAGAAAAAAAAGATAAGGAAGCAAATACATCATACGGTGAGCCAAAACGCCACATAGTTCTTTCAGGGAAAAGAAACATCGTGGGAGCGGATGACAAGACAGACATGTCACAAGATTATGCAAAATTTCATGAAATCGCTCCCTTCACAGTGAATATTGGCCCGAGCATCCAGTTAAATGATGAAAATTATCCATGGTTACGTCACAATGGGACACACGTGAATAAAAAGTTTCACACCCAAAGATCCCACTCTGGGATGTGACCGACTTTAGTATCATCACTTTCTTCTCTAGTGAGTTTCCCGACTTATATATATATATATATATATATATATATATATATATATATATATATATATATATATATATGGAAAGTCCCACTTTGGACAAACTGTAGGGAATCTTTGTAATAGTTAGGGTGCTTATGCATTTTGGCATTTGCAACGTGTACTTTTGTTCTTCGGACAAACATCGTCAATTTTCAACCCTTTCTGCCTTCATTTGGTATTTTTCAGCTCATTTACTGGTTTTATTGAGCTAAATGACCCTGAAATTGAAAAGCAGTATAGAATGAACTCTGAAAAATTTGAAAGTTGGCATGGAATCATCATTTCCCTCACATAACATTTTCTAAAAGTTTGAGAGGGTTACGGAAAAAACTAGATCCACTTCATGTACAAAATGGACAATCTCTTTCGAAGTACCAGGGTTTCGAATGAAAACTCATCTGTTACAAGGGCATTTCAGTTTTTTAACTTCTATCAACTCCATACTTTTTGTGCGTTCAGTATGCAACATTCAAAGCCACGTCATTAATTTTCATCCCTTTCTAACTTCATTTTCTAGTTTTCATGCATTTACTGATTTTTTGAGCTAAATGACCTTGAAATTGAAAAGCACTACAAATGAACTCTGAAAAGGTTGAAAGTTGACATGGTATCATAATTTCGCCCACATAGCATGTGCTAAAAAGTTGACAAGGTTACGGCAAAAACTGGATGCACTTCGTGGACAAAATGGACAATCTCTTTCAAAATATCAGGGTTTCGGACAAAAATTCATCTGTTACAAAGGCATTTCATTTTTCAAACTTATTTCAACTCCATATGTTTTCTGCGTTCAGCACGCACCATTCAAAGCCACGTCATAAATTTTCAACCCTTTATGACTTTATTTGCTATTTTTCATGCATTACTGATTTTTTTAGCTAAATGGCCCTGAAATTGAAAAGCACTACAAATGAACTATGAAAAGGTTGAGAGTTGGCATGGTATCATCATTTCATCCCCATGGCATGTGCTAAAAAGTTGAGTGGGTTACGGTAAAAACTGGATGCACTTCGTGTAGAAAATGGACAATCTCTTTCGAAGTATCAGGGTTTTAGATGAAAACTCATCTGTTACAAAGGCATTTCATTTTTTAAACTTATTTCAACTCCATACTTTTTGTGCGTTCAGTATGCACCATTCAAAGCCATGTCATCAATTTTCAACCCTTTCTAACTTCATTTGCTATGTTTCATGCATTTACTGATTTTTTGAGCTAAAGGATCCTGAAATTGAAAAGCACTGCAAATGAACTCTGAAATGGTTGACAGTTGGCATGGTATCATCATTTCACCCACATAGCGTGTGCTATAAAGTTGAGAGTGTTATGGCAAAAACTGGACCACTTCGTGTACAAAATGGACAATCTCTTTCGAAGTATCAGGGTTTCGGACGAAAACTCATCTCTTACAAAGGCATTTCATTTTTTAAACTTATCTCAACTCCATAAGTTTTGTGCGTTCCGTACGCACCATTCAAAGGCACGTCATCAATTTTCAACCCTTTATGACTTTATTTGCTATATTTCATGCATTTACTGATTTTTTTGAGCTAAATGACCCTGAAATTGAAAAGCACTACAAATGAACTCTGAAAATGTTGAAAGTTGGCATAGTTTCATCATTTCATCCCCATGGCATGTCCTAAAAAGTTGAGTTGGTTACAGCAACAACTGGATGCACTTCGTGTAGAAAATGGAAACTCATCTGTTAAAAAGGCATTTCATTTTTAAACTTATTTCAACTCCAGACTTTTTGTTCGTTCAGTATGCACCATTCAAAGCCATTTCATCAATTTTCAACCCTTTCTGACTTCATTTGCTATTTTTCATGCATTTACTGATTTTTTGAGCTAAAGGATCCTGAAATTGAAAAGAACTACAAATGAACTGTGAAATGGTTGAAAGTTGGCATTGTATCATGATTTCACCAACATAGCATGTGCTAAAAAATTGAGAGTGTTAGGGCAAAACTGCATACACTTCGTGTACAAAATGGACAATCTCTTTCGACGTATTAGTGTTTCGGATGAAAACTCAACTGTTACATAGGTATTTCATTTTTTTAAATACCCTAAATATTACCAAAGTGAATATAATGATAAAAAATTCTAATATTGAACATAAGAAAAAAGAATCATTGAAAAATCTATTTTTAATGTAAGTTATTCACAAGCTAGTGATTCACACAAATTTCAAATAATTCAAATTTGAAAACTACTGGCACTAACAGAAAGTTTTTTTTACCTAAAGCAAAAATATTCCGAAGAAACTCTAAATAAAGCAAAGAACAACTCAGAAATTAATGAAAATAAATAACGCAAAAAACAAAAAATTGAGAAAAAAACACCTACTAGGCCACAACGGCTAGCATATGACTAGAAACCCAACCTGTAATTGGGCCAGGATGCAGGTACGCTAGGCCCAGTAGGCCCACAGGGCAGCGCAATAGTTCTAGGCCTAGAAGCCTGCTTTCGAGAGCAGCTCGAAGGAGCAGTTGCTGCTGGGTTTAGAAAATAGTGTTGCTGCTCTTCGCTCGACGAGGTGGGACTAAACTTCGTGCACCGGTTGGAGCCACAAACCGCGACTAAAGGTGGCTCCAACCGCGACTAAAAGGGGGATCTTTAGTTCCTGTAACATCCCAAATTTTCAATTTGGAATGTTATACATTCGATCATCATTGCATATCATATTTTAATGCGTTTTGGTTGATCCTAGATACTAAGCAACTCAAGGACCCACGGAGAGAGTTGGGGATTTTGTTATTTTCATATTTGAGTTTTCTCAAATTTTGAAAAAGAGTATCATTTGGTTTTAATTACTTTTCTCTTCGAATATTTATAATATAAAAATAAAAGAGAGGGGATAAAATGACTTCTCCAAAATAAAGAAATATTGGAGGAAAAACATTAAAATCAAATAAGAATTTTATTCGAATTTTGTTGCCATTTTATTTGAATTAGGAAAAAAATGTGTTTTTCAAAATTGTATTAGAGGCCCAGATAAATGTTCACTTTGTCCGCAATGTTATTAGAGGACTGTAAAAATTTATTTCAGGATTTTTTGTAGTCCGTTTAGTATTTCTTTCATTAGTTTTTCTGCATTAGGATTATTTTAAAAACAAAAGTTACTGCCTTACGGGGCCGTGTCCGACCTAGACACTGCATCCGGTCGGCCCTTTAAAGGTCGCGGCCCAACCCCCGCCGCCAGCCCGTCCCGCCACCCCGCCGCCCCCGAACCCTAGCATCGCCGCCGCCTTCCGCCAACGCCGTTCGCCGCCGCCGCCGCCGCCACCCCGTCGCCCGCCGCCGCCACTGAGCCCGACATCGCCGGAGGTATAGCCGCTCGCCGCCGTCGAGCCCGTCCTCGCCGGAGGTAT
>NC_057810.1:12585007-12594535 GCF_018294505.1 Triticum aestivum
TTTTTAGATCGATTCGTTTTTCGGTTTAGTCAAATAGCGAATGCTCGTCCCTACGTTCGTTTTAACGAACTTTGTTCGTCCATTAGCCATAGACAGCGCACGTTCGTTCTTTAGCTTGTTCATCGCGTTTTTGTTTTTCTAGGGTTTTTCTGCCCAGATCTTCGTTTTAGTTTATCTTTTCGCTTGTTTATCCGATTCAGGCGATTCAAGCGCCTAGATCTTTGTTTTGAAGCCCTCTTTCTGTTTAACCAACTTGAAAAAGATTTTGGTACTGTAAATTTTGACTTTAGTCCAGATTAGTAAATGAATCTTGTTTCTTTTGTAGTTTGAGTTTCGTTGCTCCGTTTGATTTCATTCTTTTTGCAAACCGGAGTTCTTCAGTTGAACTTTATGGTTAGATCTGTTATTTGAGTTTTACTTGTGCTTCTAGTTGAGTGCTTATGTATGTTATTGTTTGTTTGCGATAGAGTATCCGGAGTGCAAAGCGTGCTACTACAAGTCTCTAGGTTTTACGGGTCATCAGCAAGGCAAGTAACACTTTGATCATACCCCTTTATTACCCAGTTTCTATGAATTGGATCAATCCTCACACATTGCATGGTTAGGATATGTATAACATGTGAGTTTAGGAAGTAGATGATGAGGTAGAACCTATTGTCCTGTTTATTATAAAACCTTTGGGAGTTACTTCTACGTTATGCTTATATTGCTATGCTATGCTCTTAGACGTCGTTTGGGTGAGTGTATCCATGACAGATATGAGTATTGTTAATTAATGGTTAGCTTAAGGTAGCTACTTAAATACACATCTGGGTGGATTAGTTGAGGCACCCTGGAGTACCCAGTGGTAGTCAGGGCACCTGGAGAATCATGTGTTGTCCTATGATATCCCGGAGTACCCGTGTGATCATCTTACGGTTCGCCACCCAGGCTCAAAGGGATCATAAGATTATTCATGCTAGAAACTTCCGTGTGCAGCCACAAGCCAATATGGGCTCTGGCGTAGTTGAGTAAGTTGCATGAAGCTCTTGAAGACGTAGACTAGCAGATGTAGTGGGTTGTAGGTGGTACTGTCTACACATAGTAGAGAGTTAATGCTTCAGAAAGACTATGTCTCGAATCTCCGATCATGGATGTGTTCGAGTCTTGTGGGGAAAAGTGCGCAAACCTCTGCAGTAAACTAATCATGGCTAGCCGTGTCCCGGATTATGGACATCTTGAGTATCTGTTTCTTGGATTATTATGTTGATCTCATCACTCTAAATTAATTTGTTGGGTTTAATGATGATGTTTATTTGGGATTGAGTTGGAGGAACCTTCTCAATGTTTATCAACCACCATGATAGTTCAATAAAATTTATTGCTTTGTTGTAGGGAAAAATTGGCTTTAAGCAGAGCTGTAACCATAGAGCTTTCCACCAGCCATATATGCATGTAGTGATAGCATCTATTTCTGTTCATTACTATATGTTTTAAATTGGCAGCATATTCCATGTGCCAACCCGTTTCAGGCTGCAATATTTCATGTTGCAGACTTTTCAGATGACGAGTAAGGTGCCATAGGTCGCTGTCGTTCACTCAGCTATGTCGTTGGAGTTGATGGACTCACTTTATCTTCCAAGCCTTCCGCTGTTATCGTTTTTAGATGGCCTTAAGCCATATTATTGTAATAAGATCTCTTTTGAGACATTCGATGTAATAAGTGTGTGATTGAACCTCTGTTATAAATCCTCAAGTATTGTGCATGTCAGCATTACCGATCCAGGGATGACACAGATGCACAGAGACTAGACTGTTTGAGGTCTGGTCGCTACAGCCCCTGTTGGAGCCACCAACCGCGACGAAAGGTGGTCGCCTCCCTCCGCCTCGCCTGGCCCAAATTGACCTTTAGTCCCGGTTAGTGGCTCCAACCAGGACTAAAGGTCTCTCCTATATATACAACACTTGAAAAAAATTCATTTCCCACTGTTTCTTCCTCTCCATCGACGACACACCATCTTCCCCGATCGACGACGTCGCCAGCCCCGACGCGCCGCCCACGCCGTCCCCATTAAACGTCCCCCGTCACGCCGCTCGCCGTCACCGTTGCTTCCCCCGACGCCCCACTGTGACCCCCTACCGCCATGGCCGCCCACCCATAGATCAAGCCCGCACACACACACACACATGCATAAAAACACGCACACACACACATTTTCTTATTTTCTTATTTTTTGTTTTTTAGGTTTTTATACTTTTAATTATAGAAATGTTAGATGAATTATATATAGAAATGTTAGATGAATGTTTTTTAGTTTTTTATACTTTTAGTTATAGAAATGCTAGATGAATTTTGGATATAGAAGTGTTAGTTACATGAATTTTGACATTTTTTTAACTAGATGATTAGATGTATATAGAAAAAAGTTAAGGGATTTGATACTTTTAGTTATATAAATGTTAGATGAATTAGATATATAAATGTTAGATGCATGTTTCTTTAATTTTTCATACTTTTAGTTATATAAATGTTAGATGAATTTTAGATATATAA
Organism: Triticum aestivum; assembly: GCF_018294505.1. Lineage (NCBI taxonomy): Eukaryota > Viridiplantae > Streptophyta > Magnoliopsida > Poales > Poaceae > Triticum > Triticum aestivum. The sequence goes on from NC_057810.1 coordinate 12,587,541, forward strand.
ATGTTAATTAGATGAATTTTGATTAGATGACTAGATGTATATATGTCAAAGTTTGATCATATGTCAAAGTTTGAATTTTGACATATGCAACATTAGATCATATTTGAAAGTTTGAATTTTGACATATGCAACATTTGATCATATATGTCAAAGTTTGAATTTTTACATATGCAATATTTGATTATATGCCAAAGTTTGATCACATGTGAAAGTTTGAATTTTGACAGATGCAACATTTGATCTTATGTCAAAGTTTGATCATATGTCAAAGTTTGAATTTTGACATATGCAACATTTGATCATATGTCAAAGCTTGATCATATGTCAAAGTTTGTTCTAGTGACATATGATCATCTACGTACCCTAGCTTCTATATGTTGATCCATTTTTTAATCTCATCTACGTACTCTAGCTTCTATATGTCACGTTGTCTTGTGTCGAAGTATTGAAGAAATACATGGTTTCATCATTAGCCAGAAGTAACAGGCGCATGACGGTACAAAGCTCTCCAAAGTTATTTTGGAACGGAGTTCCTGATAGGACAATTTGCTTTTTAGTATGAAGTTCAGCAAAGGCCTTCCAAATAGCGATATTCGGAAGGCTCTTGCTGAACTTCATACCAAAAAGTGAATTATCCTATTCAGGACTCCTTTTCAAAACAACTTTGGAGAGCTACGTACCATCATGCGCCTATTACTTCCGGCTAATGATAAAGCCATGGTTTTCTTGAATCATTTGACACTAGACAACGTGACATATAGAAGGGTAGATGAGATCGGGAAAAATATGGACCATTTTTTGCACATCCAGAATGGTGCCATTTTGTTAAATCCCTTAAAGGTTAAGAGAATCTCTAATGATTCTGAAACTTGTTCCTATAGCCAGGGATTAAAGGTTTTCCTCGTATATATGAAATTACAATCCAGCCATTTTAAAAATGTTACATTTGCGTAGAATTTGTTCTCGACGTCAACGATGCCCGGCCCGCATCCTCGCCGTCAACCCGTACGTGACGACGTCCTGTTTCAGAGGAATCATGTACGGGACTGGGATCCGCTGGGCCGGCACTGGGAGGTGCTACCATCAGGGGCGTGCCGCTTGGTGAGGAACCCTGCCCCGGGTCCCATCGTCAACCGGGAGCTCCTTCGGTGGCGTTCGTGTGGGCCACTTTCGGTGCGGAGGCAGCCGGCCCCGCTGGAGGTGGTACGTCTCCTTGTCAAGGAGGAGGACGAGCACGTCGGTCTCTACATGGCTGTGTTGGATTTTAGGTTCTCCAATACCTGGCAGGTTCTTCGGGGATCTCACCCGAGCTATGATCCTGTGATGGTTCATTCTCTTTGGTGTCCAGCACCTGCACCTCAGGAACCGCGGGTGAACTAGATTATTCGATAGTATTCGATCTGTATTAGCTAGTAATCTATTCGAGATATTCGAGACGATATATTCGAGATTATATTATTCGATAATATTCGAGACGATGTATTTGAGATTATATTAATGATGCATATTAATTATCAAGATTATTCGATATGCATATTATGTACTATGATTCAGTTTTTCCTTGTTGATTGGATGCATACATTTTATTTGAATACTAAATTATTTTATAGTTCTTCTGGATTAGTTAAATAAAAGCTATGGCGAACAATGCCGACAGAGAAGGAGAAGAGGCCCTGTTCGAGATCATACGCTCACCAAGCTGGCTAGATGAGAATGAAGAAAATGACGGCTAACAATATCTAAACTATACCGGGGAGGGTGATATGCTATTCGACGAAGACAAACAAATAGATGAAGTGCAGAACTATGATGATCTTCAAATAGCAAATACCGGCGAGGTATATTTATAGAAGCAGGCATCTGGTGATCGTCACATGTTTTAATTGATTATGTGTGTGTGTGTGTGTGTGTGTGTGTTAAAGAATCGATCTTACCTCTTTCAGCCCTCCGGATTGACCAAATCTTCTACAGGTAGTAGGACACTGCGAGGCCCGACCAAAAAGTTGAAGGATGCCATAAAGTACGACATTTATGCCATCAAAGCTAATGGAGAACCGCACGAGCATAAGAAGAATACGGAATTCTTGCGAAGAACCAAATCCCGATCTCCATTCAAGAATGGAAAAGGCCAGGAAAGGAACGTCCAGATCTTACTTTTGTCAACCAAAGAGCAAAAGATCGGCTTTGGGAATCTCTCATGTCACATTTCATGCTACCAGATCATTTCATAGATGAAGATGTGGAGAAAGTCAACAATGCTGCTCTTAGGAAGACGGCGATAACATCCAACAACCACAAGAAAAGTATATGGAACAAGTATGTCGAAGGAGGAAAGAAGACTCCAGAATTGAAGGGAACACTGGAGAAGGCAAGAGATCACTGGGATGCTTTCGTGAAATTCAAGGAATCGGAAGTAGCTCAGGAACGGTCGAGAATAAACAAGATCAATGTCGTGAAAAAGATATGGCACCATAAGCTGGAGGTAGGTGGCTATGAGGTGGCCCGACCTAAGAGGGATCTCGCTGAGCAACAGATGATGCATGCAGGGGTCACTCTAGTTACATTGAGGTGGCCCCAAGGTGCATGGCTTGGTTCTATGCGCATGGGGGGACGTTGGACCCAAAGACAGGCAAGGTTTTGGAGCGGGCAAGTATTAAATGAGCCGACCTCGATTTAATTGTTGCAATCGAAGAGGCTCAAACGGGGGCGTTGGTTTTCCTTGAAGAGGAAAGGGTGATGCATCAATAGTAGCGTAAGTATTTCCCTCGGTTTTTGAGAACCAAGGTATCAATCCAGTAGGAGGCTCCTCAGAAGTCCCATGCACCTACACAAACAAACAAGAACTCGCAACCAACGCAATAAAGGGGTTGTCAATCCCTTCATGGCCACTTGCGAAAGTGAGATCTGATAGAGATAATATGATAAGGTAAATATATTTTTGGTATTTTTATGATATAGATTGGAAAAGTAAAGATGCAAATAAAAGTGGATTGAAAGCTTATATGATAAAAGATAGACCCGGGGGCCATAGGTTTCACTAGTGGCTTCTCTCAAGATAGCATAAGTATTACGGTGGGTGAACGAATTAGTATCGAGCAATTGATAGAAAAGCGAATAATTATGAGATTACCTAGGCATGATCATGTATATAGGCATCACGTCCGTGACAAGTAGACCGAAACGATTCTGCATCTACTACTATTACTCCACACATCGACCGCTATCCAGCCCGCATCTAGAGTATTAATTTCATAAAGAACAGAGTAACACATTAAGAAAGATGACATTATGTAGAGGGATAAACTCATGCAATATGATATAAACCCCATCTTTTTATCCTCAATGGCAACAATACAATACGTGCCTTGTTGCCCCTGCTGCCACTGGGAAAGGACGCCGCAAGATTGAACCCAAAGCTAAGCACTTCTCCCATTGCAAGAAAGATCAATCTAGTAGGCCAAACCAAACTGATAATTCAAAGAGACTTTGCAAAGATAACTTAATCACACATAAAATAATTCAGAGGAGATTCAAATATTTCTCATAGATAAACTTGATCATAAATCCACAATTCATCGGATCTCGACAAGCACACCGCAAAAAGAGTTACATCGAATAGAGCTCCAAGAAGATCGAGGAGAACTTTGTATTGAGATTCAAAGAAAGAGAAGAAGCCATCTAGCTAATAATTATGGACCCAAAGGTCTATGGTAAACTACTCACAACTCATCGAAAGGGCTATGGTGTTGATGTAGAAGCCCTCCTTGGTCGATTCCCCCTCCGGCAGAGCGCCGGCGAAGGCTCCAAGATGGGATCTCGCGGATACAGAAGGTTACGGCGGTGGAATTAGTTTCTGATGTTTTCAGGGTACGTGGGTATATATAGGAGGAAGAAGTAGGTCAGTGGACGCTCAAGGGGCCCACGAGGGTGGGGGCACGCCCACCTGTAGGGGGCGTGCCGGGCACCCTCGTGGCCGCCTCGCTTGTTTCTTGACTTCCACTCCAAGTCCTCTAGATCAGGTTTGTTCCAAAAAGATCGCCTCCAAAGGTTTCATTCCGTTTGGACTCCGTTTGATATTCCTTTTCTTCAAAACACTGAAATAAGCAAAAGAAAACAGCAATTGGGCCTGGGCCTCCGGTTAGTAGGTTAGTACCAAAAATGATATAAACGTGTAAAGTAAAGCCCATAAACATCCAAAACGGGTAATATAATAGCATGGAACAATAAAAAAAATTATAGATACATTGGAGACGTATCAGGTGTTCACGCCCAACAAAGAGAACAACGAGCTTACGCGCGCCCTAAAGAATCCTAAACACCCGGTAAGAACACGATGCAAAGGCGTTGTTCCATGATTTGAGGGGTTTGAGGACTGGAACGCCTACTACAGAAGCCCGCGAGAAATAACATGTAGGAGGAGGAGAAGAGGAAGCTGGAGGAGGAGCAGAGGAAGCAGGAAGCAGACCGCCTTCAAGGCCTAGAATCAAGGCACGCGGAGTTGGCACTCGCTTTCCAGCGGCAGCAGCAGAAGATCGACACACTTAGCCAGGAAAGGGGGTCTCAGCAGCGGCAGTAGTTAGAGGATCTAGCATTGGATAGCACTGTCCCATCCATGCCGAGAAGAAGCGTGGGTTTCACCCCAGTCAATGAGGCACTGCTGGACAGATATGGATGACATGATCGATAACACTACTTGTGAGCTACACTTTAAAATGAAGAACATATCTATGAGGGTGGCGGACGACGTTTCTTATACAAATCCCCCTGGAGCAACCTTCCATTGCAATCCGATTCCAGATAGCTATGCTCGTGTTGCGGCTGATGAAGTGGTGGCACAATATTCGGGGCTAGAGCTTGACATTCCAGGAGGTGACGACGAGGGCACACTAGGAGAGGCCGTACATCGTATCATTCTATGCAAAAAGGATTGCATCGTCTTTCCAAGGCCACCGACACAGTGTCAGCCGGCTCCTCCTGCAAGTCCGCCACCGCGTCAGCAGACCCCCGCTCCACCAAGTCAGCCACCGCCTCAGTAGAGTCCTGCTCCTCCAACTCCGCCAACGCGTCAGGCCACTCCTCCTCCTTCAAGTCCGGCACCGCGTCAGCCCACTCCTCCTCCACCAAGTCCGGAATCGCATCAGCCCACTCCTCCTCCTCCATGTCAGGCACCACATCATCCATCTCTGCCGCCTCAGCGGGCTCCGCCACCTAAGCAACAGCGGAAGAGAGACGCCGTAGCTACGGCGGCTAGCGGTACAATAGGAGGCAAGAGATACCAATTTGGTCCAAGCCTCAAGGCTCTTCCTCGATTGCCTTATGACATGACCGAAGAGGAGAACGAAGCCGAAGTGCAAGCCCAACTGATGGCCCATTTTGGACCAAAACTGCCACCACCGCCAAAGGAGAAAGTACGTGAGCATGTCATTGACCACTTTATTCGTATGACTAAACTACCAGCTCCCAAGCATATTGACACAAACTATGAGCGCCAAATCAAGAAGTCGTATCAAAGCACAAAATAAGGAGTCGAGCTCGAGCTCAAGCCAAGCAGCTGCCAAAAAAAGCGAGAAAATTGTTCCCCAGCTGGGAGAACAGGCGGTGCAATCGATCCCCCCGCTCATTATGCCACTACATCACTAGTAGAAAAAGGGCCTAATGTGAAGGTTATTAGTCCCGGTTTGTAATTGAACCGGCACTAATGTGATCATTAGTGCTGGTTCCAACGTCTAGGCGGGCGGTGCTCATTAGTACCGGTTCGTGGCGAACCTTTAGTACCGGTTCGTGCCATGAATCGGTACTAAAGAGGTGGTGGCCTTTAGTACGGGTTGGTGGCTCCAACAGGTACTAAACACCCCCTCTTTAGTACGGGTTCGTGCCACCAACCGGTACTAGAGGGGTGCGCTGTCACCCGCAGTGCACAACGTTTAGCACCTTGCTAGTTGAGAGGAGCTCGCACCGGTTTATAAGCCCCGCCGCGGCTACCGTGTCGAGCTCCTCTCTAAGCAGGCCTTTGTGGGCCTATTGCATGTCTTCTGCCCTGTGGGGCCTAGTGAGCCGTGCGGGCCTGCATCCTGGCCCAACTAGAGGTTGGGTTTCTAGTCGTATGCAGGCCATGCTGGCCCAGTAGGTGGGTTGTTTTTGCTTTATTTCAAAAAAAACAACCGGTACTAAAGGTCTGCCCACCCCCGGCGCTGGCTCGTGCCACGTGGTGGCCCTTTAGTGGCGGTTCGTGCTGAACCGGTACTACAGGGGGGACCTTTAGTCTCCACCCTTTAGTGCCGGTTACATGACCAGCACTAAAGGGCCTTACGAACCGGTAATACAAATCGGTTCTGCACTAGTGCATGTGAGTACTGGTGCCGATCAGCTGGTAATAACCGACGATCATGGAAGGCAGGCTGAAGAGGCAGGTCTCACTGTAGAACAACTCCTAGGCATCGAGCCCATGGAAACTTTTATCGAGGAGCAACTAAAAACGAAATATGCCCGCGGCCAACCTCTGGTCAAGCCTGAGGAGATCAAGAGTCTATCAACGAGAATGTATGAATTGCATGAATGGTACATGGAAGAAACCAAGACTACCTTATTGAGAGTCCCTCATGGTGAGAGTCAGGTCAGAGCATTACTATCATGAAATGGCTCTAGATGCCGAGTTTACAGAACTGTTTTATTTATTCAATCAAGACGTACTCGACAAATTTATCGTCAGTTGCTATTGTCTGTAAGTGATTTCTTTCTGTAATTTAATTAAGGCTCTAGCTAGCTATAGTGCTGGTTGATATTATGCAGAATGAAGATATTTGAAATGAAAAAAGTTGGACGCTACGGCATTGGATTCATTGACCCAAATACCATTAATCATGAGACATGGACGCGTCCACGGGAACGAAAAGAGATAGAGACCAGCTTGCTAGAGTGTAATGTTATATATATCTATATATCTATGTGTGTGTGTGTGTGCGCCCGTGAATGGTCGTGCGAGAAATTCGATGATA
>NC_057810.1:12595009-12607060 GCF_018294505.1 Triticum aestivum
AAAAATTCTATTTATATATATGCATAACGTGTACAACATGTAGTAGTGTAAAATATATTTCAAATGAAAAAGAATTGAATGGAAAAAACAAAATTAAAAGGAAAAATAAATCATAAAACCATAAACACCTAAACCTTTCAGTCTCGGTTGGTGTTACCAACCGGGATTAAAGGTCTCCCAGCTCCCGGCGCGGGCTCGTGCCATGTGGTGGGCCCTTGGTCCCGGTTCGTGTTGAACTGGGACTAGAGGGGGCATCTTTAGTCCCCACCTTTTAGTGCCGGTTCCAGATCCGGGATTAAAGGGCCTTACGAACCGGTACTATAGCCCGTTTCTGCACTAGTGGCATCGCATTATACGGTGTAGCTCTCGTCTATCGAAATTGAACTGAGAAATGAGACAACTCTGAATTCCTTCATTGTCCTCCACGTTCATCTACTCTGGTCTCTCCAACCCAGTTTCCTCCTCCAACTAGCACGGTGATCCGTGCATTTGCGTGGCTAGATTTCCAACATGTATTTCTATCTACACATTTATATTTTTCTTCAGATCAAACATTTCATTAATTTTTTCACATGAAAATGCTATATATAATTTTATAATTGCAAGTGAATCGTTCATAAAATGGCACAATTATCCCTGGGTGATCTAAAAAATACTAATATATTAGTAGTTAATTGTATCAATTTTTGGAACATACATTTTTCTCCGTTTAATTCTTATTGCCCATCATCTGTTGGTAACGATACCAAATGACATAGATCTTCATGACATTTTCAATGTTATAAATAAGGTTGAACCAAAAAATAAATCTAAATATTGATGTCTTATATATGAACATGCTTTACTCTTCCTCAAGCCGGCTCATCGTTAGCGGTGTAGTGGCTCATACATACAAAGATCTATTGCATATTGGCATGCTTTATGTTTTTCATTGGTAATCTATTCGTCAATACTATTTTTTATTTTATTATGTTCAGCTCTACGTTGTATTCTTTCATATTTAAAAATAGAGATGAAGTTATAGAAATTATATTCCTAGGAAACACGTTAGTTGCTCGAAACAATCTATTTTATATTCAATTCAAACCACTAATAGTTTATTTTTGTATTAAAAAGATCTTGATATATGTTTCACATTTTTTTCAAAACAATCTTGAATTGGTGTAGTTTTTTTGGCTGCATGTCATATATTATTTTTGCTGTCTGCAGACATTTATTTTGTTGCAACGATAGAAGGACAATATACGGTCGAAGGATGTTGGATGATATATGTACCATGAACCAAGAAAATTTCCAGTGAATATGAAAAAAGGTTTTTTTTCTCATTCGCAACACATACAAAGTAAGTATGATCAGTATCAGATCTATGAGTAGATTGATAGGTGGCATAAGCAATGATTGTGTTGCATGCAACTAATAATGATTGCTTGAAATTGATTTCCATTCTAGTCGATTCGCTACAAATACATGTATATACCATTTGCATTCAGTTTATTATCTCAACCATTATAATTTGGACCCTTGATATAAACAACATAGCGAATTTTTTCGTCCATCAAATGATCGGGATATTCATAGGTTCTTCTATAGTGTTGTGGCCCTTCCATGGTGGTGTAAATGTCGATCTGCTTCATTTAATTATATGATTATATTGTGTTATATCTGCTCCAAACTATATGGCACAATTGATTATTTGCAGTTTTCATTTCACCATTTAGGCCACGATTTTCATTTATGATATATCAAAAAAAGAGTAATATGGTGGACGGCATAAAAGGTTGAAAATAGAAGTTATTTTATATGTCCAGCCCTATACTTTTTCATATCTTAGTGGTTAAAGTTATAAAAAGTGAAAATAAAAGTTATACAACTGGATGGGGTATTTATCTTATGTATATACATCATATATGCTTTCATTTGTCCTTCTCACGTCTATTTTTTATCAAAATTTTCAATTAGGGGATTACATTGATATCGCGAAGATAACAATAACACCCAGCCTCAGCACCAAATATATGTCCATAGACATCAAGGATGCATAAAGCCAAGAAAAATAATAAAACAAATAGAAAAAGAAAACAAAGACCCGTCACCATGATTGTTAAAAACTCGCAACAACAACACTCTAACCACCACCGAAGACAACATCGGGCCAGAAAATAGATTCTCCTAAAGCAACCCCTCCAAGAAAAAAAAATGCACATGCAATTGTCGTCGCTTGATCGAAAATCTTGGGTTTTCACATGGAGTCTGAGTTCACAAAAAAAGTGTCTACAAGAAGAACATTGCCAGGTACAACCAATGAAGGCCACACATTTGGCTTTCACACAGAAAATCAAGGCTCGACACTCAAGGAGCACCACCAAAAATGTAGACCACCTATGTTGCCACCGCGTCTTGCAAGGTTGCAGATGCAAGTCACCAAACGCCTAACACACAAGAAGAACCTATGCCGCTAGTTTTCATCGCAACAAAAATGCATCTCAGCCATTTCAAACTACTGATCACACTCGCCATTACATTTTCCATCTCTATCAATACCATACAAAATTATATTTAGACATGTCCCGTGGCACCAACAAGAACGCGAAGCTTCGCGCCATGCCCTAGTGACGCCTCACTAGCCGAAAATAAGGGTGTGCATGACTGGATCGAATCTGATCTAGATATCTAGTGGCGCCATGCCCCAATCAGCGAAAATCTCCGAGGGGAAGGCCGGATGTCATCAGCGTCTAGATCGGGGAGGATGACATGAAGCAGATCGACGACTCGGCGCTTGAAGATGAGCAGTTCCAAACCACCATTAGACGCAAGACCAGAAAGCCCCCACGCTACCGGTCAACTCCTTGCCGGACTGACAGTCGACAAGAAGGCAGCCCTGCACGTCCGCGTTGGCCTAGATCAGATCGAAGCACCAGGTCCGCCTGCAACACGCCAACACCTCCAGTCCGCGTACATCCATTTGAGCATTACGTAATTTCAGACGTAGGAAGTATGCATCTAACATATTAGTTGCTAGGCTAAGTTAAGGAAATTGCAAGTGCAATTTACTACAGAGTATTACTTAATGATTGATGTTTACATAGTGATGCCTAAGGCCAATCATAATGGCGAGTATCATATACTAGTATCAGGCATATGATAGATACTAGTGTATGGTACAACATCCATAGTGCATAGTATCATATGTTAGGAAGATAGATGACTTTATTTATTGTCATGCAAGACCCATAGTAGCACAACATTTAATATTGATACGGTACATAATATGATACTCAACACTCTGTTTTTTCATTTAATTATATGCCACCTCAGCAAAATTGCTTAGTTGGCATGCATGATACTACTTATGATACTTCCATTACAATCAGCCTAAGAGAAGAAAATTTACGTGAACTAACCTGTGGTTGGATGGTTAGAGGGACAGTTGTATCCCCAGCACACCAGGGTTCAAGTCCGGGTGCTCGCATTATTCCTGGATGTATTTCAGGATTTCCGGTGATGTGCTTTTAGTGGGAGGAGACGTTCCCGTCGACGACGGCGCCTACGGTGACTTTGTAAATCTCAAGATTATATGGCGGCTCAGTCTCTCGGAGGTGCTCACAGGGATAGGGTGTGTGCTTGTGTGCGTTCATAGGGGTGAGTGTATACGCGTATGCATGAGCGCCTGCGTCGTGTTAAAAAAAAAGAAGATACTTTACGATACCCTGATCTTTAATACAGATTGACTTTGAAAAGTAGAAAAACATAAAGGATTCTTAAGTTGGAAGGTATGTAGTGCAAGAGTAGCATAAATTTACACGGTACAGGATGCATGCAGTTAATCACATGTAAGATTGAATCTTAATTTGCTCCTGATCTCTCAAGACTTGCGTCAATAGTAGGCTACTAGCTTAGCCCGTGCGACGGCACGCCCGTCAGTAAATCCCAATTAGGTAGACCGTAGTTGAAATGATGGAACTATAAACAATTATGAGCTAAACAGAGTATGCATGGTAGCTTTATGTGTATCTTTTACTATTAGGAAAGAAGAGCATATCAATATATATGAAAGTTGAAGATGGCAAAGAAGTACATTTATTACAATCATGCATGATACATGCTGATAAACAGAACGATAAAAGCTGGTAAGTTCTAACTTGGGAGGTAACTCCATGCTATCACAGCAAGGTTTTTCTGCAAGTGGAAAAATATCGCTGTGTGTAGCGGACATTTACCTGAAGTGCATAGATTATACTGGAAGTTGCAGAAAAGAGGGCACACGTATTTACAGATACTGCATAACTTTATACTGGAACACCTATTATACTTTACAAAATAGCTATGCGCATATGCCTCCAAGGATCCAAGCTCAGCAGCAAGTAGGCAACAACAAGCCTCTCACAAGTCCGAATCAAGAATCAAGCCATCGACAGCAAGGAAGTAAATACCAAATTGTTCTTATCAATAGGACTCGCCACAATTTCAGGATGAGGCTCAAGAGAACTATCTTCTTCTCAGTCAAACATATTAATTCTACTCTTCACTTCATCAGCAGAAGTCACCATACATAACTGTGGAAATTACATAAAGCAAATTTAGTAGGCTGGCCTTCAGCAGGAAGAAGAGAACCAATACGATAATAGACCACACCATTCATTTTGAACACATAAGGCGCGCCAGCAACGTTCACACTGTGATCAATATGAGCGCCAAGAGATGTAAAACAGAACATCAAGTTATACTATCTAATGAAATGCAGTGTGCAATGAAAATCTTTTCTTTTTGGCAAAATATGCGGACACAATTTATTTCCTCTCATCCCCTCTCAATCTTAACTTTAACTCAAATCATTAAACAACAACAACTGGCAATGCATAAACATAAATTGATTCACAAGGACCTATGGAGAACCAATTTTCTACAATTCAGAACTCCCAATTCCCTGAATCCAAGTAAATATAAATAAATCAGAAGTAAAATTAAGGAGGAAAGCAAAATAGTTTGAGTGGCCGAGTTATCATGGAATTTGGAAACTTGGCTTGGTTTGGACGTCGGGTATCCCTTTCCGAGCCCGCCCTATAATGTATTTGTGTCGTGGTGTGATTCATCATAACTACCTTCATGCGGTTCCTTGTAGAACTGCCCAAGCAACAACATCACCATGTTTGAAGTTTCATTTTGTACATGTGCCATCAAAATAACACCATGTTTCAGTCATAGTTACCCTTGAAATTCTTCCAACCGGTTTAGAGGAAGTGTTGAAAGGTTACAGAATGACATGATTTTGTTCTCTGTATGTAGGATCCATTCAGATGTATACCATGTTTATCAGATTTATTTATAATGATGCCCCAAAAGAAGTAGTTCTGTCTGTCTAAAAGACCCCGAACTGATGGTTAATCTAACACTATCAACAACATTCATGCTCTGCATCAAGTTTCAGTTGAGTTATTGTCTTCCTTCTAACATGAACAAAGTTCCATTTGTTAAAATAGTGAATCAAAGAAGGACCTGTTGATCTTGTACATGGACTATATAAATCTGAGCTTGGAAATTTATCGAAGTTAGAGAAAGGATGCGAAGAATTTACTTAATTTACATAATTAATCCATGCGTAAAAGTTGGTGAAAGGTCCCCAACTAAAACACGTGTTATGCACTCATTAACCAGTTTAAAGCTATAAAAAACTCCAAAAAACCAGAAAACAGAAACCATAGTGTCATGCACTCATTAACCAGTTTAAGACTGTAATAGAACTCCGAAAAAACAGAAACCTAACGGGGATTAGAGAATTTTAAAACCTGAGATTCAATCATGTTCAGCTTCTGAAGATAGTTATCTTTCATTTTGTGTGTGTCTTCCTCTGTTGAGGAAGGTATATTCGATGATGCATGATCGAGATCCTCGATTTCTTTCTGTTAACATAAATAAGATTCACTCACAAAAAAAACCATATATAAGATTCACTCGCAAAAAAAACATAAATAAAGAATCAGAAAATTAAAGCACATAAAACCTGAAGAGCCTTCCTTTCTTATTCCATATAATGTAACATCGTCACATAATGTTACTTCAGAACAAAGATGTCACTCTTCATAAATTGCTTCATCTCCACCTTCAGAAATTTAGATTAAAAAAAGGTAGAATTACACTTCCATCTGAAATAAGTAACACATTACCAAGCACAGTTTTAACTGCTAGTTAGAATCGTAGGTTAAGTGTGGTTATATTTGAAAATAAATTTACAATGGATAGTGGAATGAAGATTATTCAGTACATGTGAACAAAGAGTCAAAGTTGAGCCAGACAAGTTGTAAATTTGTATATGAACAATTATAATCACAAGGAAAGAAAAATAGTATTGTACCTCCTTCTGAAGTCCTTTTTTTGATCTTGCAGCTCCATATCCAGTTTTCCCTATATGGAGGAGTGTTCTCTTTCCTGTTCTTCTTCATCAACTTCACGTGAAAAAGAAAAGTGATTATTAGAGACAGTATCATGTACTTCACAACCTGAACCTAGATCGTCTATAAGTATGCCCTTATCTAGTGCAAGTTTATCATGCAAACAATTTCCGCAAGCAGCGGAGAATTTCTGCCGTGTTAGTTCAGCTTCCAACTGCGGACTCTTTGATATATAGGTCTTAATTAATAATTAATAAGGTCCACATTCTGCTCCAAAAGAAAAAAGATAACAGTTTCGGGTGGTATTACAATGAGCGCACGAAACTATCGCAGCTAGTAATTATTGGGTTGTTACCTTTTCTTAGGCGAACCTTGTACAGAGAGAACTCAATTTGCTACTCAAGATTGCTCACATCTGGCAGAGTCGGAGTATTCAGGTCCTCACCAACGTACTGAATCATGATGATCTTAATCCTATTGCTCCCATTCTTCATCTTTGTCGTCTCACTGATGATTTTCTTCATGGAAAAGAAAAAGAAGATTAATAGGTAACACAAGTAAAAGCCAACAATGTTATTTAGTTTAAACTAAATTGTTGTACCTACTGGACGTCCATCTCATCAAAGCAAGTAATGGGGCCTCTGAGGAATCTGTCAAAGATGTTCGCAATCCTAGTGAGGCAGATATAATTAAAACAGGACAGGATAAAGAGAAGATTCATTGAAAAACAGGGCAGAAGCAGGAGTTCCCGTGCACGGTGCACTCTGTCCTCGTGCGGCCTACCCTCTGGCTCCATCAGAGAGAGAAGAGAGGAAGGGGGTAGGGGTGCGGCGGCAGGATGGCGCGGGTGCTCCGGGGAGGCGCCGACCATCGGCGAGATCTTTCGACAAAGATGGTCTGGACGTCGCTCGGATTTGAGAGACGCATGCTAGCGAAGCTGCTGTGAGCCTGTGACCTCCACCTCCAAAGGCGAGTTGGGAGCATTTTATATGGAGCTACGATGGTGGAGCGGCGGAGCGACCGGCGGTGGGCAGTGATTGAGATAAGAACAAACCGAAGAGAAGAAAAAATATCAGCAACCGCCTATATACTAATCAGCGGCGGAGAAGACGCTGGAAACACAGTGCACACATGTCTGCCAACAAATTCACGCCACGGGACAGATCGCATGTTTGAAACGGATCATGACAGTGCATGCAAACAAATGTGGGTCGAAGAGACAGAAACACGCAAGCGGAGAAACCAACTCACAACGGGCCACGCGTACACGCATCCAGGAAAGAAAGGATACACAGTCAAGCCAACGAATCAGCATGGCTTACACACAACAAAAAAAGATACATGCACCGACGATAGCGCAAACCACGTTAGGGAAGTCTGAAACGAATATCTACAGTCACCAGAGAAACCTACACCACAGGAACCGAAAATAATACGCGTGTCCATACATACTTAACCATCGAGCCGCTTTCATCCAAGTGGATGAATCTCGTCGCGTAAACATTCCAGGATATAGGGGTTTGGTGATTCGCACAGATATGGTATGGCACCTCCATCGCTTCACTATCCATGTTGCAATATCAGTGGCTAATAGCACATTTTTCCTAGTTACGCCTGAGTCGTTAGCGAACGGTTCTCAGGACATCAACAGATGTGCTAAGAGATACATAGTCAATTCGAATCCAAATGTAACTCTTTCTTTCCCTATGGCGCCCATGCCTAGAGGCTCGAGATGGATAACCCTTGCAACAAAACAAGGAGAGAACACCAGCCTTTATCTTGACATGCAGTTAAGATGTCTTATCACATCGGACACCCTCATATAGAGCAGCTACCGTGGTAAGTGGTTTATCGTTTAGGCCACCAATCTGACAAACCCCAGGAGTAACGCTCTTCAATTAGAGTTGAAACCATGAAAAGATGTCGACATTGCCATGCATATATGATCAGTTTATACACATGCAAGTACACTCCATACACCGAGGTTCTCCCTGTTATCCATGTCCAACATCAATCAAACAAACCTACCACGGTACAACTGTCTCCTATCATAGCTCTTCTGGTACTGTCGACATACCATGCATTGATATTTCCTTCCCGAGGCAAACTAGGTCACCCGGGCCTGGCCGGGCCAATATTTTGACCGCAAAGCCCGAACCACCGTGTTGCTGCACGCCAGCAACCGAGACGCCACCCACCACCAGTCCGACGCACCGCCACCGCCTCCTGAGAGCCACGTCAACGCCACGCCCGAAGGGCCCAAATCTTGGCCGGGCGGCGCCGCCAGCCCGCGCTGCCCCGCAGCTAATGATGCCGCGCTGCACAGAGTCCGCCCCCGCGTGCATAGGACTGCCGCCGCCTAAAAGCACCGTCCGGAGCAGCTCCGTCCCATGCCGGAAGGGGAAAGGCCGGGGGCCGCCGCCACGAGCGTCGCCTGGGCCAGGCCCACGGCGGGCGCTGGCGACGGTGGCGGGCAGGTGGAGGAGAGAGGGGGAGCGCTTGAGGAGGAAGGGGGTAGGTACAGCCGGTCGCCCACGGGGGCGACGCGGTCGCGGGAGAGGGGGCCCGTCCAGCTAGGATAACGGGTCTTTGAATCTTACAGAGAAAATAACGAGAGGAATAGTAAGCACATCTGCGCTTGAGCTCAGTTGAGCACTTCTGCGCATCAATCACCCTAGTGCAGAAATTGCCTCGGTTGCGGCGTCCGATCGGTAATCCGCGTCGGTGTTGGAGGCAGAGGCCTACTGCATAACGGTGGTGGAGGCCGTTCCCTCCCATTTGGCTCCCGTGCTTCCGCCTGTGCCTCTTGGCGCTTCTTGCCTCTTCTCTCTTTACCTCGTGGTGGTGTTCGCAGCGGGACGACGTGGATGTGTCAAAAACCATGGTGGCGCGTGCTTGCTGGTGGCTAGATGGTGGGATGGCTCCGTTCTAGTGGGTGTCGGGGCATGGGGGGTGCGGAGAAAGCCTTGTCGGTTCATCCGGCCTCGACGCCATGACGCCGAAGGGTGTCGTCATTCCTTCCCGAAGGACGTTGGCGCCACCCATCCCCGCACCCTCCGCGTGCTCAGGGAAACCTTAGGACTTTCCCAGGCAGCTGCGTCGTTGGAGACGCATTCCTTCTGGGAGGTGTTGTTACGCGGCGGTCCGGTGCCATAGCGAGTGGTAGGACGTAGATGGAGGGCGCAACAGTGGAGGATCATCCGTGCTTGTCGAGCTGCCGTTGTTGTCATTTTTGTCTTCTACTTTTTTCTTTTGGGCTTTATGTGTTGTTGGCCCGCGGAGTTATCTTGTAATCGGTATTTGTTCCTTTATAATATATAAAGTGGGGGAAACCCTATTTAGTCTCATGATTCGAAGAGCCCAATGTATAAACCGTCGTATTCTGAGTACTCCCTCCGTTCCGAAATGTAAGACATTTCAGGGATTTTACTATAGACTACATACGAGGCAAAATGAGGTCATAGTGAAATCTCGAAAAGGTCTTATATTTAGGTCTCACTATGGCCGAGCATCTATTAGGCCTCTTGCTGTCACGTAGACTCGGGACAGATGGATAGCTAACGAGCTGGACATTTTCTTCTGATTCTGAGCCTTTTACAGCACCTTGTCTTCCCCTCTGCACATTGTCTACACCACACATGACTGGCACTGCCACGCAGAACCCTCGTTCAGTCTATGAATACCCGTACCAAATCGGCCCCATTGAGCCATACAGAGCAAATTCCAGCATCAAAATATTTATTCACAAAAGCACAAATAACGGACGCACGTTGACATGAAGTATTTTTTTATTCTATAAATAAAATATTTGTTTCAGGATGCCATTGCTGACAGATTTCAACAGCAACTCAGTTTGCCCAGGTTCGTATTACTCCCAACAACTCAGTACACGACAAGATAACAAAGAATCCTTTACCCAAAAAGGCTTTCGCCCAGCTTTATAAATAAAGCAAACCACCACAGCCAAAGGGTACAATAAGGTTCACACTCACACACACAAGAAGGTAGCACGACACAAAGTCAAGGATTCTGCTGAGGGCACAGCTCAACAAGCCCAAGAAAACAAAAAACTCATAAGACGGATAGGCCGCAACAAAAGAACCCTTTGCAATGCACAACTGGAGGAAATTCGATTCCTACTGTCTAAACATTTTGCATCAGGGCCGACTCATTTATGTAAAACTCAAGCCCCTGCACCCGGTCTCAATTCAGCCGGCTTTTGTTCAATTGTTTCTCCAGTGACCATCTACGCTTGCAGCGAGTATGTTTTGGTGGTAGCTTCAGAATATCTGCTCTGTCTGGGCAGCTAGTTCGCTTGGTTCCTTGCCATCGTCTTGTTGACATATACAGCAGAACCTTGTCCTCTTGCTAAGACAATCGTATGTGGCCTTCTCCCTGCTTGTAGTTGGTCTCCCAGTCTCTTTCCTTTTTGCGGGCGCGAACAGTCCGACTAAACTGTTTCCAGGCATAGAAACTGAAAGGTTGTCTTGACTAACTGCAGGTGCTGGTTAATCTTTAGTGTAGCGTTGTACTACTTGTCAATCCACCTGCACCATTGCTCCATTTTCTGCGAGACGATCTTCCAGTCCTAGTACATCTCCCGTCTTGCATATGGTTGCATTTCTGCCATATTAGATTTGAATAAGGCGATGGGCCAATTCTAAGCAATAATACCAGTGTCGCTGAGTCGAACCAACTCCATTGCGTGCATATATATGTTGAAGTGTCTATACGAGAACGGTCCCCGATCCATGTTATCCCTCTGACAACGGGAATCGTTTGCCGTAAGCATGTCACGAGAATCTTTCGTCTACCGCTTCACTCGATGCTTCGCTGGAATTTCCTTCGCATGGAGGAAGTCAAACACCTGTAATAAACAACAACATGCAGGTATCGTTACGCCAATACACAACTGAAAATTCAAACTCTTGGCAGGTTTCAAACAACAAACGTAAAAAATGCCACTGGCACCTTCTTCAAACTCATCGATAGTTAACATATGGTTGACTACCTTGTGGGAACTCTGCACGGAATTTATTCTTCTTCCTATACAGTGGTCCAAACGCATGTGCATCACCAAATCCATTGCTTAGTTTTGGTCTGAGAATGACGAAGCACCGAGTTTAATTTTCTTTGTTTCCACAACATATGCACATCACAAAAGTTGATATCAAAACGCAGTTTTCAGAAGGCATACATATAGGTATTGTTTTAGGCGCAAACCTTTCCATGAAACAAAGGAACTCGGAGAATACGCGGTTGAAAGTTAGAACTGTTTCATCACAGACAAGGACGCCGGCTAAAATCATACTCTGAAAATGACCTCGTGTTCTCAATTCCTGCTTTTCCAACACCGTCAAATTCAACAGTAAGTGGGTTCTCACGAGTAAGACTACGAACAGAAACTAAGTTGGTGACCAAGTCAGGTGAAACAAGGACACTAGGCATAGTAATGGGTGTGGAACTAGAAGGAAAGCTAGTGCTACCGATATGAGTGATATGTAAAGAAAAACTGTTGCCAACAGTGATACGAGTGGGTGTTTGAACGGGAGTGGAGGAGGTTAGGTTACCGGGACCGGCGAAGGGGTTCGACGAGCAGGTGGTGGAGGAGCCGGGAGAGTCCATGGCACGGACGGCGAGGGTTGGCAGAGGGGCTAGGGTTAGG
>NC_057810.1:12607379-12639162 GCF_018294505.1 Triticum aestivum
AGCGGCGGCGAGTGGGATTTCTGGCGCGGGAAGGCAGCGGCGGCGGCGGCTGCGGGTCGGTACGGGAGTGGGGGCGGAAGCAATGGCGGCAAGGGGAGGCGGCGGCGTTGGAGGAGAACGCGCGACGGCGGGGTGCGGCGGTGGTGGAGTGCGGCGGCGGCGGTGGCGTACCTTAGGGTAGGAACAAAAAGGATGAGAGAGGATTGGCGGAATACTTGATGTTATTGCTTGAGTCTCATTTGCATATATATAGGAGTACAATGATCAACTTGGCGTACAAGACAAGGCATGACCAAATCCTAGTACATCCTATGCTTCCTAATAATCATATACTCAACATCCCCCCACAGTCACAACGGTAGCGACGTAGACGGTGAGACTGGATAAAATCCGAAAGCAAGCCGGCGGACACCGCCCCACAATCATAACGGTCGACCCATCATGGAAGGCGTGACTGGATTGAAAACATACGAGGTTGCTCAAGCAGGGTGGTAGCCCTTTGTGCTGTTGTCGAGGTAACCGAGAGCGTAGGGTGGTGGAGCCCTGGTCGAGGTAGCCATGCAAAGGATGCCATGGTCGATGTCGAGTCGGGGTAGCCGGTGTCGAGGAAGGCGCCATGGAGCCGCGCGCGCTAGGAGGCGTTGTGTTGTTGAAGTAGTGGTGTGCCGGGAAGGAGACATTGTTGACGACGCGTTGCGCCGGGTTTGTCAAGCCTGGGGACACATCGTGGATGAAGGCACACATCGGTGTTGCCAGCACTGGACATGCGTAGAGGGACGAAGATGAAGTTGACAAGAGCCGACCAGACTTGCAAGACCCGGGGACACATCGTGGATGAAGGCACGCATCGGTGTTGCCAGCACCGGGCATGCGTAGATGATGGACCTGCATGAGTTGTACGCCATGTCGAGGAGTCGGAGGGCCAACTGAGAAGAAAACTCGACGATGGTTGATGGCGCCAATCGGCGCGGGGCCGATGTCGCCAGTGATGGTCGGAATAGATGAAGTGGTCAGGCAAGAAGACGGCAACGATGGCGTCCGGCTGGTGCTTGGACAAAGACGAAGGTGGTGGATGGACTACGGTGGCTGCTACTACGGAGGTAGCGGCGGCGGCGGCCTGACAGCTGCGGCGGTGGCTAGGTGAGGATGCCGACAGCTGGACGAAGACATCATCATGGAAAAGCTCTAGATCCATTGATCGGATGACGGCAGCGCCCTTGTGATGTATCCTTCTTGGGTGAGTCATTCTTGGATGTATGCATAGGCTCGATGGACTAATGGACAACATTTGAGGTGGAGAAGCGTTCCGTGTGACGCATCAGCGAGGTGGAGTCTCAGCGGCGTGGTGCGGCAGGGCGTCGGTGACGGATGTGTGATGATGGACGCCTGTAGGCAGGAGGTGTTGTCTGGAGCCGTGGAGGAGTCGACAACAGGCCTAACAAGGTTGATGCGTCATTATCTGCTTTGAGGATGGATTGATGGGAGACGGCGGCGGGGACATATTAGAGTGCGTCGGACCGGTTTGTGCCCCAAACTTGCTATGTGGCTTGGTTGGGGCCCCGAGCTTCAGAAGTTAGGCTTAGGTGAGAGGTCTGGGTATTCTGCTCACACTCCGCATCCTTTTATCAATGGTGATCAGTAGTGAAAAATGTTGTCAAGATGACAGCTTCAAACATATTGATGTATTACTTTCTAAGTTCCTAGTGAATAATTGATAAAGTGGTTCCATGCATCTCGGAGATACGGTGGCAGGGAGTCATCCTCGTTCTCAAAGAAAATGTGTAGTATTCCTCGGCAGAAAAACATATGGTCGCTGATGTGTCTCCGCCTCGTTTCATCAGCCTCCCCACCTGCTTGATGCCTCATGTGGTCTCTCTATCCACCGCATCTGTTGGAGGGAGCATATACCGACAACGTTGCTCGATCACTCTAGGGCTTGCCGTTTCATTTCCGGCAGAGATGCACTCTGCACCGTAGACAAGCTATGGTGGGGGATGGGTTCTTTCGGTTCTTCCCCGCCAGATTCTGGCATACAAGAGCTGCGCTTTGCAAGCTAGTTTCTGGATTGCTACACGCGAAACTAACGTATAAACCGAGGGACTACTATTACTCTAGGTTCATACAGGTTTCAGGATTCTTATGTGATGATTACTTCCTTGTGTAGATCGTTGCATTCTCATCTTGTTACCGAATGAAAGAATTCTCTGGCACATGTATTCCTAAAAGGTAGCCGCCCCTAATTTCTTCCTATTAAAGACCTTAAATAGTTTTAACTTGATTCTCAACACCGCATCCAGAACTGAGCTACTTACTCTTCTTCTAGTTGAATTGAAGCTCCTAACCCTTTGAGGTGTAATGGAGGGCATGCCGTGGTCAAGCCAAGAAAACTTAACAGAAAAGACTGTTTCATTTAGCATGATTGATTAATGTTGGCCGAGGATGATACCTGGGACAGGGCTGTATGACTTGTACTATGTGCATGTGCAAGAACTGAGCTTATATGCATAGTCATGTGTGCATTGATGCAGTGCATGTGAGAGATATAAACCTCTTCTCGGACTACTATAGTTATCTCTACAAACTGTGATAGGCTTTTTTTTGAAGACATACTCACTGTAATAGTTGCCTAGGTGGGAGTGCAGAAAGCGAGCAAAGCAAACTGGGAAAGTGGGAGGTCATGGTCATGGGGCGAACGAGCGTTTGGCAGCCTCTACCCACAACTGAGCAAGACTCTCATTAAGGAATATAACCATAAGAAGATATGGAGATGGGATTGGTACCTCAAGGATGAGCCCTTAATGATGGCAGTAGCTACTCTTGTGATGGTGTCGATTGTGACTAGATTGAGCCGCATGTGTTGATGGTATAATTTGGCTAGTTAGTATATGATGAGCCAAATTAATTCAATTATTTATCAAGCTGGTGGATTGATGTATTGTTGAAGTATTGCACCAGGAATTTTCATGGACAGCAAAGATAGAAGTCCTAAGTAGGATCAGGTGCTAACCTAAACTATGGGCGTGTAGTGTGCATGGGCTATATATCTACGTATATGAAGAAGTATGCTTAGTGCTGATGGCTATTATCCAGGTTGATTTGCGACGTTGCCGCAATATTTTATTATTTTCCGTGTAGGCCGACAAGATGAAAAAGAAGTTTAGTCTGGCCGGCATCAACGAGAAGGTGAAGCTTGCGGTCGAGAAAAAAACAGCTGAGGACGCGCAAAAAGCAGCCGAGGAGAAACATGATTTGCTACAGCGGGCAGTAGATGCAGGTGTAAATGCCTGCAAAAATGATTTTTCTATTAACTTGGTTCCCGCTATCATCAACTGGACGAAGGAAAATCGAGACAAGACGGTACATGATTTCCCCATGCCAGTTTCGTCCCGAGCAACTCCGTGAACAACACCCTGCACCATCACCTGCTCACCGAACCGGGCCTGCTCTCACACCCGCACCCGCACCCGCTCATAGCAGCCCATCCCCAGTCTTTGGCGCGCTAGGTGGGCCTTTGTCTTTGGCCGAGCTCGACGCCCTCACGGTTATTACATGTCGCACCAACATATATATCTAGAATATTCCATTTTCGTTGCCTTTCGGATGTTTTACGCCACAGACATGTGTTTGCAGGTCGACGAAACCCCGTGCACCATACTCTACTTGTTCAATGACCAGAAGGTGAACGTGGGAAAGGGGGTGATAACGAAGCCCTTGCAACTCATGTTCCACAACGAGACGATGCCCGCTGGGCACTTCAGTGTTAACTTGTCGAGTGTGAAATCGGTGCACGATGATTTGCCTCCTCCATTACGGCTAGGGGGAGAGGACGACGAGACCCCGCTGTGGATTGGAAGCTGCAAGGGTTGGGTGCTGCGATGGCCGAAGAATCTTCCTCGTCTCGAGCCGGCCGAGAGCACACCAATAACCACACATCAACAAGCATGTATGGAGACCACCACCCCGCCTACGCAATTAACAGCTCCTATAGTGCCGGGTGAGAGCGGCGGACGACATGATGAAGGGGGGTCCAATAGTGGCTGATGTAATCGGCCCTATAGAACAAAGAATGGATGATGAGATGGAGGAGACGGAGGACCCAATGGGTTTCCTCAATACAGGTGCCTATGACGGTGACTTAGATATGACGAGTCAGCCATATGACGAATCGGGCTATCAGCATGCTGATGAGGATATGGATAATCTGCCCTGGCAGGAACGTCCTAGAAGGGATTGTAAGAAGTCTCTCTTCATGAAATCCTCACGGGACACGCCTGAAGATGCCGCCTCAACACGCTCCACTACGAGGGGTCGTACAGTGCTTAGCCCGGCAACACTGGGGCAGGGGTTAAGAAAGGGTCTGGAAGGTGTGCCCAAGAAAAAGGAGAGGAACAGACCAGGGAAGATAGGCTCATCTGCCTACAAACAAGCCAGAGTACATAGTCGCCGGATGATGGATTCTAAAGACCGTGTACCAGCCAAAGGTGCGGCCATGTTCTGTGTCACGAGCGAGCCGATGCTACCGCCAAAACCGCTGGAGGCACTATCAGGGGATCTCAGGAGACTGCACGACCATGTGGTGTCGACAGAGAAAAACGTACTAGCCTTGAAGGATCCAGGATATCCGACATACGCGGCTCGTGTGCCTGAGGGGAAGTGCTACATCGACACACGGACCGCGGAGGTATTCTTCCTACGTTTTGACCATATCTTTGAGATGTTTCTGACAAGGCGGCTCAGTTTTACAATTTTCCACCTTTTTGCGCTACATATGAGCTCCGTCCTGAAGAGAGAAGAAATCTTGCAAATCTGTGTGACAGATCCATACTACATGCATGAGTCCTTCTTGAGTCTCGGCGACTTTGAGCATGAAACTGCTAGGGAGTACCTCCAAAACATCATGGTACAAAATAAGGACCAGGAAATTGTCCTCCTGCCTTATCATCCAAAGTAAGCCAGTTTTGGACAACCTTCTCATACATTTCAATCATTCCTTCTCGCTCATATGGAGAATAATTTGAGGTGTATTTTTCCCCGCAGCAACGACCACGTTGTCCCTATCGTTCTTTACACACGAGTCTCCCACGCTGTGTATTCGGACCCTACCAGAAACTATGAGAAGGACTACACCCACATAATGAATATTCTAGATGATGCTCTCCAAAGCTTCAACATCAGGGGTGCCACCTGCAGATCAGGAAACAAAGGAACAAGAAGACGGGTTTCGCGCATAAAACTAACTTCTGCTGCATCCATGTCCCAAAACCAAGCAAGAAAGATGGATTCTACATCCTCCATCTCATGATTGAGTTCAGCACGGATCACCAAAAGCATCGCATCACAAACAGAATCGATGATCATATGCTCAAGTGGGTAGAATCTCATGGATAAGTGGATTATAAACTTAGAGATGACTTCTTTCGCATCCAAATGGACACTGCGGCGATCATCAGGAAAGAAGTCGTCGATGAGAATGGGATGTTCCACCACGGCCCTATATCGCGAGCTGATGTTCGAACTCGTATAGGCATGCAACGTCATGACCTCATGTCATTCAAGAAGTTAGGGTCCATCCTCTATGATATGGAAGGATGGAACTTCTAGTGATTTACGATGCCGATGATGATGATATGTGTCAGTTAAACTTGTATAATTTCTGTAGCGATGAAACTTTGTGATGTCCACGGTCCCTGCATAACTTGCCTAATGCTACTTTGTTATTTTGGGTACGATGACCTGCGTACCTCTAGTTATTTAGTTTGCATACTATATGTTGCATCTAGTTGCTAACCCTTTCTTTTTCGTGTTGCTCTAGTATATTGTTGCATACGATTGTACATTCTCTTGATGAAGATGAATCTCTAACAGGTAACTAGATTCTTCATGGCAAAGAAGCGGTGCTATGTTGTGTACAAAGGGAAGGTTCCGGGGGTGTACGACGAGTGGCCTGAGTGTTAGGTGCAAGTGAATGGGGTCTCACGCGCTAGCCATAAAGGCTTCAAAAGCAGATAAGAAGCAGAAGCTAGTTGCTCAAGGTTCACGCTAGCGCGAGAGAGGACTCGTAACCGCTGCCTCATGTACTACATAGTTCCGCTCTCACTCATAGTGATAGCTCTTCTCGCGTATATCATTGTTTACATGGATGACGATGTAGTTGCAAGTATTCAAGACTTGTATTGCTATTTTCGAATTGATGATGAGAGACCACTTTCTGTTTGATGATGATTATGATGATGACCGCATTGTATAGCTATGTATATGCTATGGTTACATTTGTATGTGTATGATATGCCAAAACAAAATTCAGCAGCACAAACTGTGGAGCAGAAAAAATATTCAAAAACTAATAACAGTAGCGTGGGGTATGGTATTAGCAGCAGCGAGTTCTTAGCAGTAGCACTCTTTGCATAAAGGCGCTGCAGCTATTATCGGCAATGCTTGTTGCAGACAAACACTGCTGCTATCCCTAGTTAGCAGTAGCGCTGGTCAGGCCGCGCTACTGATAAGCATTAGCTGTAGTGTCGTATCAGTAGCGCGGGTGGCCACGCTATTTAATAAGCATATAACCCGCGCTACTGCTAGGCTTTTCCCTAGTAGTGCTACCGTGATGGAGAATACGTCAAGGAAGCAAGCTGCGAAGGGGGTGTCCCTAGCCCATCTATCAAACCAGAACAGCGTGGCGGTGCCAGATCCAACCGCAATCGAGGTCCCGATGCGGAGGACTGGGAGGAGTTGTATGATGGATTGCCAGAACTGGGAGCCACCGGACCGCTCGCAGAAGGCGAGTGGCTGACCACAGAGGTATTTATGCTGGATGGTGCGAAGCCACAAGCCACCCTCTCCGTCACAATCCGCCAATGCCACCTAGTCAGGAGAGCAATGTTCATGCGTTTGGAGGACATGATCCCGAGTCCGCCTTGATCGCGAGGTTTACAGATCTTCGATCATCGAACCATGTGGTACTTCTACTTATCGCACCCTCGCCAGCCCAGAAGAAGCGCCCCTGGATTGTGGCAATCTCATGGTGCAGAGTCCCAAGAAGGCTGTAGAAGTTCAGAATGAATACGAGTAAGGTGGAGAGGGACGAGTTAATGAGCACCGTCCGGGCTGCCTTAGAGAGCCATCGGCCCTGCCATAGTTCAATGTGGTGCTGAATCTTCCCCATCATGGGGCGTAACTCGGACACCGTGAGCCTCGTGTCGCTAATGGGGATCCCCAAATAAGTTGTGGGGAAGCTCCCAAGCTGGCAGTTAAGGCGGTCTGCGATGCTCTATCGCTCGTCATGGGGGTATCCCAAGACCATGACCACACTCTTATCGAAGTTGATCTCGAGGCCAGACATCTGCTGAAAGCAGAGCATGAGCAACTTCAAGTTTGTGATGTCGTTCGCTGAGCCTTCCACCATTATAATGGTGTCATCTGCGTATTGGAGAAGGGAAATCCCATTCCCACCTACCAGATGAGGGACTATGCCCCTAATATGTCCTGCAACCTTGGCTTTATCTAGGATGGCTGCGAGAGCATCAACGACCATGTTAAAGAGGAGCGGAGAGAAGGGATCACCATGACGGACCCCACAGAATGTGGGGAAGTAAGGGCCAACCCTGCCATTTATGTTCACCATAGTCCGGCCCTAGGCGACCATTTGCATCACGCGGGTCACCCATCTATCGTCGAATCCCTTCCGGAGCAAGCATTCCCAAAGGAAGGGACAATTGACCGTGTCCCATGCCTTGTGGAAGTCCAGTTTCAGGAAAACAGCCTTGAGTTGTTCGGAGTGCACCTCACGGAGTGCTTCAGGAAAACAGCCTGGATGAATGCCGACTGATCTGGGTGTGTGATCCGGTCCTCTATTGGGGCCACCCTAATGGCGTACTCCTTCGCAAGGATGCGGAAGATGCCATTGATCATAGTAATCGGGCGGAACTGGCGGATATCCGATGCTCCCGTTACTTCGGGAATGAGGGTGATAATCCCAACGTTCAGCCTGCTAAGGTCGATGCAACCTACATATAACTCCTCAAAGAGTTTCATCACCTCCGGTTTAATAACCACCCAGAAGTTCTGGACGAACTTCACTGGGAGGCGATCCGGGCCAGGGCCCGATGATGGACTCACGCCCTTAATGGCCGCCCAGACTTCTGCCTCAGAGAATGGAGCCGTAAGGGCCACATTGTCCATAGACGAGACATGTCTTTGGGCCGGCCAAATGTCGTGTGCGAGGGCCAGCCCTCCCTGAGGGGAGGAGGAGAATAGGTCTATGTAAAAGCCGTCTACATGGGCCCGGATGTCCTCCGGCTATTGCGGGAGGGTCTTCCTATCCCATAGGAGAGGGATGGAGTGACAGCGTCGCCGGCTGTTAGCTATTGTCGGTGTTAAAACCAGCGGATCTCGGGTAGGGGGTCCCGAACTGTGCGTCTAAGGAAAATGGTAATAGGACGCGGGGGACAAAATGTTTACCCAGGTTCGGGCACTCTCTATGTAGGTAATACCCTACTTCCTGCTTGATTGATCTTGATGAATATGAGTATTACAATAGTTGATCTACCTCGAGATTGTAATGGCTAAACCTTAGAAGCTAGCCTATGATTATGATTGTTGTTGTCCTAAGGACTAAACCCTCCCGTTTATATAGACACCTTAGGGGGTTAGGGTTACACAAAGTCGGTTTACAGAGAAACGAATCTACATATCCGACTCGCCAAGCTTGCCTCCCACGCAAGGGAGAGTCCCATCCGGACACGAGACGAAGTCTTCTATCTTTTATCTTCATAGCCCAACAGTTCGGCCCATGTATATAGGTCGGCTGTCTGAGGACCCCTTAATCCAGGACTCCCTCAATAGCCCGTGAACCAGACTTCAATGACGATGAGTCCGGCCTGCAGATTGTCTTCGGCGTTGCAAGGCGGGTTCCTTCTCCGAATACTTCAAAGTAGCACTTGAACACGAGAATCATGTCCGGCTCTGCAAAATAAATTCCACATACCACTGTAGAGAGTATAATATCCCACGAGTCCAATCGGCTGACAACTCACAGTGTGACATTATGCCGCGGCCCGGTCTTTATTCGAACTGTTTTTAGCCTGCCCCTCCGTATTTCGAGGTGCGGTTTTATTAGCACATCTTGTCAAAGCAGAGATCGTGTCCCCTTATCACGGGGTTCTCATCAATGCGGGTATGGGTAACCCAACCGTGCGATCAGGATGACGCTTGGGAATAAACGAGTTTTAGGGCGAGCAGGGAGGCGCATGATTTTTACTGCCTTTATAAAGTGATAAGGATTCCCCTGTTTCACCCATGCATTCTCCTTCCTCTTCTCATTCATTCTCGAGCTCCAGCGCCCAAGCTTTCGCCTTCTCCGCCCAAAAAAGCATTCTGAACATGTCCAGATCCGGAGCAGGAGGCAAGTGGATGGCCTGCTCCGTCCAGGAGAAGGACATTAAGATGCTTCGAGAGGCCGGATACCTAGCCAAGAAGGTCAACCATCGGCTTCCGGCCAAGGGACAAATTGTCCCCACCCCAGAACCCTAGGAAAGGGTAGTGTTCGTTTCTCACTTCGTCCGCGGGCTGGGATTTCCCCTCCAACCATTCGTCCGCGGACTGATGTATTATTACGGGCTAGACTTCCATGATCTAGCCCCCTATTCCATCCTCAACATATTGACGTTTATCGTCGTGTGCGACGCCTTCCTCCGCATCCCACCTCATTTTGGGTTATGGCTGAAGACTTTCAATGTGAAGCCAAAGGTGGTGAGCGGTCAGCAAGCAGAATGTGGAGGCGCTATGGTGGGCAACATGCCCAATGTCACCTAGCCCGAAGGATCCTTTGTGGAGACGGTAAAGGGGTGGCAGTCGGGTGGTTCTACGTCACCAAGCCGCGCGACACCAACTCGGCGGCGGCCCCCACATTCCGATTTGGTCCTAATGCGGCTCACCTCCTGGCAAGAGAAGGGCCTGGCCTGGGGCTCTTTGGACGAGCTGACCGGGCTCCAGACATGCGTCCACAACATGATAAACAAGAGAATTAAGCTCGTCAATGTGATACAGGTCATGCTCATTCGCCGGATTCTTCCGTGCCAACACCGGACTTGCAACTTGTGGGAGTTCGATCCGGCCAAGAACCAGACGTTACTAGAGCTCTTCGGCACAACACACGAAGACATCTGGAAGGTGCTTTTTAAGGCCGGTGAGAGACCACCGCCCACGACCTAGGATCGTGGGCTTAGCTGAAAATGCCAGGCTAATCCGATAAGTTTTTACATGTTTTTCATGGTATACCTTTTACCGGCATATTTGAGGAAGGAGTCCAACCTTCCCCATCGATTTATTCAGGCTTGGATAGAGATAGCGAAGCGGATTGACTGCCCGGCTCCGCTGTCTGAAGGCCCAGAAACCCCGCTTCTGACGAAGATCTTGTTTCCGGCGCCTTATGAGGTGCCATAGAAGAAGGCCAAGGAGACCAGAGATGGTCTCCGTCGTAAGGGCACTTCGGACACAATGTCCGAAGACACCGAAGAAGATGAAGAAAAAGAAATCCGCACCCCCCTCCCCCATAGGGGAGAGAAAAATAGGGTGGCCTCCATTCATTTGGAGGCCAAGGCGTCCAAGAAGGTGAAAGCTTCTCCTCCGGACAGTCCCAGGACAGGCACCGAGAGCAGCCAGGAGTGGGAGCCCATGGTAAAGCCCCAGGATAAATCATAAGTATCCGAACACGGTAATGTATCTGGCCTTTTTACTACATTGTTTTTAATGTGCTGGGTCATGCACTTGCAGTCCAGCTCGGTCCAACATCGAGCTATCCTCCTCTTCGGAGGGATCACTAGACCCGTCGGTGATGGACAGCGGGTCCCTTCCGACGGCCTCCTCACCCAAGTTCGTGGTCAACACTGAGGTGTTTTCTCGAAGGATCCCGTGCCAGGGAGAGGCTCATAAAACCGTCCCCATGGTGCCGGAGGGTGGAACCTCGCCCGTCGAACATATGCGGTAGCAAGCTCCCACAGAGACTGACGGTGGGGGCTATATCTAATTCGCCCCCCCACCCAACCGAATAATATTCCGGAGCCCCATATGGTTCCGGAATCAGGCAAGCAACCCTTGAAGGAAGGTGGCGGGCCTCTTCCGCCGGTGGCCTCCGTCCATCCAGAGGCACCGGACAATTTGCTAGAAGCGCAAGGAGGCGCTTCCATTGTGGAAGAACACCGTACCCTCATGGGTGTGGTGATTGAGAGAATCCAGTCCGCGAAAAGAGGACTAACCGAAGTGTGCACGAGCCTTTTAACAAGCTTCGAGGTAAGCCACGCGACTTCAAAAAGAATATCACAGTATAGACAGTAGCCCCTAATACTCTGTCCGGTGTTCGGAAAGAAAATCCGAACAGAGGATCAAATAAATTTCGCAGGAGACTAATGTAAAATGTTTGTGTGAACAAGCAGGCATCGCTGCTAGCTGCGTCCGCTCATACTACGAATGTATCCGGACTGAAGCAGAATCTGGACTGGACCGAGGAAGAGCTCGGCCGCGTAAAGGAGCGGTTAAAAGAAAGCAAATGTATGCATTGATTTTTATCTAAATTCAGATATGCTGAACGATTTGTTCTGACTAAAGTGTCATTTATATTTATTAGGGGCAGCGACCGAAGTAACGACCCTCAAAAAGGCGCTGGCCAATGCCGAGGACAAGGCGGCCAAGGAGCGGACCGCATGCGCAAAGCATAAGGCCCAGGTCAATGAGGTCCAACAAGAGTTCCAGGACGCAGTCAAAAGATGCGAGTCCTTGGAGCATGATTTTAAGGAGAAAGAGTCTGAACTTGCCAAGGCCCGCCAGAGCGCACAAGATGCCCAAGCCGAAGCCCAGGGCACCCTCCAGGAAATCCAAGCAGCCAAGATCGCAGCGGGTAAGGATTTTATAAGGCAGAGCAAATATGTGAGGGAAAGGTTCCTTTTACTGACCCGGATTTGGAGCTCTCCAGGGGCATTTGCGGATCTTCCATGCAGCGTGTCGGATGTTGCGGAATTCTATCAAGCCGAAGAGGGAAGCTCTACGGAGAAGCTGGTTTGGTTGCAGTATCCTGCGCCAGAACATCCAGTGCCTTTTAGCGACCAGCTGAAGCAACTGGTCGAGCTGCATAAGGCGACCGAACTAGCCATGAAGGATTTGATAATCCGGCTAGCCTGCCAAAGCCATTCTTAGTAGCTACTTTGGACTCCTGAAGCGGGTAGTCAGGGCCTTCCCTCGACTTGATGCTATCAAGCGGTCTGTCT
Organism: Triticum aestivum; assembly: GCF_018294505.1. Classification (NCBI taxonomy): domain Eukaryota; kingdom Viridiplantae; phylum Streptophyta; class Magnoliopsida; order Poales; family Poaceae; genus Triticum; species Triticum aestivum. Next base: position 12,619,637 of record NC_057810.1, read on the forward strand.
GTATTGAAGGTGCACGGATGGCCTTCACCTGCGCCAAGACGCACTGGGTGAAGATGGACGCCACGAAGTTGATGACCGAAGGACCGCCCGCAGGCAAGGAGCACCGCAAGCCCGAGATGTATTATGATAGTGTCATGGAGGGATCCCGCCTTGTGGCGGAGCAATGTGCTAAGGATATCATATTCCCATGAATACACTCATGTTTATCATGTCCTGTAATATGAAACAGTTCAATTATGTAATGTAAAGTTTGTTTAAAACTACACCTCCTGTGTGGCCGTTTTATTAAATCTGAGAATTGCCAATCGTGGGCTTCTACCCCCACGTAGGTAGTACGGGGGTGTTCGGGATAAATCTAAACACTCTTTATCCAAGGTTTTGGTCCTTTAAGGATGTGTTTAGCGCAACGAACCAGACAATCGGACTATTCGGCTTTATCATTCTCATTTAGCCATAGGAGTTTGACGAGACAAACTTGGGTGTAGCCCTGGTGTTCGAAAGACCAAACTTGGGGCTCTATATACGCTTAATCGGATAAAAACCGATTCATCGCATGATGCAGAAAAAACGCTAAAGATTTGTAACCTCTCGAACAGCTGAGTAGCTCTCGCCGCATCATGACAGTCAGTTTTCGGTTTTCTCTACTGATGTGCTCGCCTGGAAGAACCAGGACACCATCCCAGTAGTTCTCCCTTTACTACCCTAGCCGATATAGCGGAACGTAGGGTAGCAAGCACAGGAGCCGGGCAACCCAACTATTGACCCAAGACATGATTCAGAGCCGATGCATATAATGCTATAATTCGGGGTGCCAAACTACCGTAAAAGTGTTCGGACTTTCTTGCCGTGTTAGGGGGCGTAATGAAGCCCCTGGCGAATTAAGTCTCATACCAGAATGTACGGGCGCAAATGATAAGAATATATATGTTTACAAAGGACAGGAAAAAAATTAAGTAATAAGCTGATGCTGCAAATATGGAGCCGCAAGTTATTTTTCATTGTAATTCAATTAATACATCAAGGCATACTTGTACAAGTAGTGCAATAAGCAATAGGGCTATTTGACATGCCATGACCAGGGGCAGGCTGCGTGCAGGTTTTAAGATAGGTTTAACAATTGTTAGCAGAGACCACCTGTGAATTCCCTTGCACGTTCAAACTTTTTGCCTTCTTGGTGTATACGTCACTTGATAGGTGCGATAATCAGGTTGTCCCAAAAAGAGGCCAGAAGAAAGGAACCTGGAAAGAAAAAGAAATAGTGAAATTATGCGGGTCCACGAGCGGTTGAGCCGTATTGTGGACTCTGGTCGAGCTGTGTCTCCGTCCACGCCCATGGTGTTTTGAGTGTGTAATTATGTACGTGCGGCAAAAATGTCGCCACTTGATTGAGACTGGGACGGATGCCGAATTGCTAGTCAAGCTCTGGACGGGCTGGACAGTCCTGCTGCAGAGTAGTTCGGACTAGCTTGACGGTGTCCCGGGGCTTTACTGCCGAATTGAGGTGCTGCCTAAAAAGGCTACTCTGTACTTCTGGTGCATGGGTCGCGATGTGCTCCTCAGTACGGAGGGAGCATTTGGTATTTCCGTTGACCGTTATGACACCGCGTAGTCCGAGCATCTAGAGCTTGAGATAGGCGTAGTATGGCACCGCATTGAATCGAGCGAATGCGGTTCGTCCGAGCAGTGCGTGATAGCCACTGCGGAACGGGACGATATCGAAGATCAATTCTTTGCTTCAGAAATTATATGGGGATCCGAAGACCACTTCTAGTGTGATTGAGCCCGTACAACATGCCTCTACACCTGGTATGACACCTTTAAAGGTCGTTTTTGTGGGCTTGATCCTTGAGGGTTCGATACCCATTTTGCGCACTGTGTCCTGATAGAGCAGGTTCATGCTGCTTCCACCGTCCATGAGGACTCGTGTAAGGTGGAATCCATCAATGATTTGGTCGAGCAGCAGTGTGGCTGAACCGCCATGATGGATACTGCTCGGATGGTCCCTTCGATCGAAAGAGATCGGACAGGAGGACCATGGGTTGTATTTTGGGGCGACTGGCTCCATCGCGTAGACATCCCTTAGTGCGCGCTTCCGCTTCCTTTTGGGGATATGGGTATCATATATCATGTTCACCATTTTGACTTGGGGAGGAAACTTCTTCTGCCCCCCCCCCCGGTGTTTGGTCGCCGGGGCTCCTCATCCTCATTGCTTTGCGACCCCTTCTCCTTGTTTTCAGCATTTAATTTGTCGGCCTGTTTAAAGACCCAACAGTCTCTGTTGGTATGATTGGCTGGTTTATCGGGGGTGTCGTGGATTTGACATGGATGATCGAGTATGCGGTCCAAACTGGATGGGCCCGGATTGTTTCACTTAAATGGCTTCTTCCACTAACCGGACTTGGAGCCACTAAATCCGGCATCGACAGCCGTGTCTTCGGCGTTGTCGCCATTGTTTTGACGCTTGTGTTTGTTGTGTCGGGGCTTGCCGTTGCTATCACTGGCTTTAGAAGTGCCAGGTTTACTTGAGTTGTTGTTGCTGCGGGCTAGCCAGCTATCTTCGCCCACACAAAAGCGGGTCACAAGCGTTGTAAGGGCTGCCATAGACTTCGGCTTTTCTTGGCCGAGGTGTCGTGGGAGCTATTTGTCACGGATGTTGTGTTTAAAGGCCGCTAGGGCTTTGGCATCCGGACAGTCGATGATCTGGTTCCTTTTAGTTAAGAATCGAGTCCGGAATTTCATGGCTGACTCTCCGGGCTGTTGGATTAAAGGACTTAAGTCGTCGGCATCTGAAGGTCGGTCATAGGTACCTTGGAAGTTGTCAAGAAAGGCATCTTCCAGGTTCTTCCAACTTCCAATGGAGTTGTCGGGCAGACTGTTCAACCAGTGCCAAGCTGGTCCCTTGAGTTTTAGCGGGAGATACTTGATGGCGTGGAGATCATCACTGCGAGCCATATGAATATGGAGAAGAAAGTCCTCAATCCATACCGCGGGATCTATTGTCGAATCATATGATTAAATGTTTACGGGTTTAAACCCTTCTGGAATTCATGTTCCATTACTTCGTGAGCGAAGCATAGGGGGTGTGTAGCGCCTCTATGTCGGGCTACGTCGTGACGCAGCTCGGATGAAGCTGGTCTGCGGTATTCGGCCCGGACAGGTTTGTATTTTTCATATCCGGCGTGGTGCTTGTCGTCGCGCATTGGGGCGCACCCCCGCAATCCATAGATCGATCTGGTCTGGCCTGCTCTGTTCTCCAAGTCGTACCGCATGTCATGTGTGTATCCCTGAGCTGTTGTGTTTCTATTTGTTTGGCGAGGTAGTGTGTGCTGGTGTTCGGGCTGAGTTGCCTCTTTATCTCGGCCACGCGGTGGTCGATCAGCCGCATTATGCGCTGGTAGTACGAGCTCCAGCGCCTCGTCATCGAATTGAGGTAGCAATTTGCACTTCGGGTAACTTTTGGTTGGACGTTCGAGTCCGTATTCCTCGGCTGCCAGGACCTCAGTCCATCTATCAGTGAGCAAATCTTGGTCAGCTTGAAGCTGCTGGTACTTCTTCTTCAGGCTCTTTGCAGTGGCTATAAGCCGGCGCTTAAAATGCTCATGCTCAATGGGATCCTCAAGCACGATAAATTCTTTGTCGCCGAGGCTCACCTCGTCCTCGGATAGAGGCATGTGATTATTGTCCTCTGAGTCTTCGTTCATGGTCTGTTCATCAGGGCTGCCTCGCCCGTTGTCCCGTTCGGCCTGTTCGGAAGTAGGCTCACCGGGGTCTACATTGTCTTCGACATCATCCAGAGTGCTATTTGCTCTTGTGCCGGTATCGCTGTTTGTACCATGGCGTTGTTTAGACTGGTGCCGTTGACGTCGGTGCTGGGGCTGCTTCTCAGGAGGCTTATCCTCGACTTGATACTTTTTGTCATCACCATTGTCTTCTTTGTGTGTATCCACCATGTATATGTCGTATAAGGAGGTGGCTGTCTAGCGCCCTATGGGCGGTGGTTCCTGTTCCTCTCCGGCATCGTCGTCCATACCGTCGATGTCTTCTGAGTCGAAATCAAGCATGTCGGTCAAGTCGTCGATAGTGTCTATCAAGTGGGTGGTGGGTGGGTAACGAAGTTCGTCGTCGTCCGCTTCCCACTCAAGCCAAGAATCTCCTGACAAGGAGAGGGATTTCAATGATTTTAACACATCACCTAGGGGTGAGTGTTGGAAGATGTTCGCGGAGCTGAACTCCAAGATCGGCGCCCTGTCAGATTCGATGGGCGTGGATACACGCGGTTCAGAACCTATGGCTGGAGACGAGTCCGAGGTTCCGATGACACAGGCCTCGTTGGGGGTCAGATCTGTGTTCGGCTCTAGCGCCGCTGAGTGTACGGTTTCCGTGGCGGGGTTGAGCCTCCCGTCCTCGGATGGAGCGATCTGCTCTGGATTTAGGGACAGAGCGGTTACAGGCGCTATCTCCTGAGCATGCTCCGATGACTGATTTAGGTCATCTTCATCGTGGCGGCAGGGTGTGGCTGTCATGGGCTCGAATCCGTCAAAGATCAAGTCTCTGCGGACGTCGGCGGTGTAGTTCAAGCTTCCAAAACTAACCTGATGGCCAGGGTCATAGTTGTCAATCTGCTCCAGATGCACTAGCGAGTTGGCCCGCAGTGCGAAGCCACCGAATACAAAGATCTATCCAGGGAGAACGATCTCCCCCCGGACTGCGTTGTTGTAGACGATTGGAGGAGCCATCAAGCCTTATGATGATGACACAGTAGAACTCTCAGTGAAAGCACCAATGTCCGTGTCAAAACCGGCGGATCTCGGGTAGGCGGTCCCGAACTGTGCGTCTAAGGCTAATGGTAACAGGAGGCGGGGGACACAATGTTTACCCAGGTTCGGGCCCTCTCTATGGAGGTAATACCCTACTTCCTGCTTGATTGATCCTGATGAATATGAGTATTACAAGAGTTGATCTACCTCGAGATCGTAATGTCTAAACCCTAGAAGCTAGACTATGATTATGATTGTTGTTGTCCTATGGACTAAACCCCCCGATTTATATAGACACCGGAGGGGGTTAGGGTTACACAGAGTCGGTTTACAGAGAAAGAAATCTACATATCCGAATCTTCAAGCTTGCCTCCCACGCAAAGGAGAGTCCCATCCAGACATGGGACGAAGTCTTCTATCTTGTATCTTCATAGCACAACAGTCCGGACCATGTATATAGTCCGGCTGTCCGAGGACCCCTTAATCAAGGACTCCCTCAGTGATGGCCTGGAAGTAAGCGGTATTGGCATCCCCCTTGAGGACCCAATTCTGCGCACCCTGCAAGCGCCAGTAAGCCTCCTCATCTATGTAGATGATCGTGAGCTGGTCCTCTAAGTCATATCTAAGCATCCATTCCTCGGCTGATAACCCCGCGCTATCCGCGCAGAGGGTCTGGATGTCCTCTAGGAGGGCTTTCTTGCGCTCCCGGTTATCTCGGCCCACGTTAGCACCCCATCCTTTCATGAATTGCCGTGACCACTTTGCACAGAACCGCCAGGAATCAACGGCCAAGAGGGAACGATGGGGGGCTTCGCGCGCTCTCGGCATCAAGCGACCATCGCAGCAGTAAAACCAGGCTGGCGCAACCAGAAGGTTTCAAATCGAAAGTGGGGAGGCAGGGGCGGACGCTCGTTCTCCAAAGAAAGGAGGAGGGGTATGTGATCGGAACCGATCCGAGTAATCGCCCGGAGCGAAGCTAGGGGGCAATGAATGTCCCACTTAGGAGATGCAAAGACCCTGTCGAGAACTGAGCGGGTCGGCTCCATTTGGCGGTTGGTCCAAGTGAACCTGGCCCCAACCCTAGCAAGCTCACGGAGCCCCATGTCCGCAATGCAGTCATTGAACATTTGCATCTGGGGGAAGTTAACCAAGTTATTATTCTTGTCGTCCTCCCACCGGATGAGGTTAAAGTCGCCGCCCACCACCACTGGCAGCTGGGCGGCCGCAACCTTCCTGCGGAGCTCATCGAGGAAGGCTTCATAGCGTCCGTGATCGCCCGGGCCATAAACCGCAATGATCTCCCATTTGAAGTTTAGGGCCCGCTCGAAGATCTCCATGGTAACGAAGAACTCGTCCCGGTCCATGCTACATACCTCAAAGGTTCCGTCCGCATCGTTTCTTGGATGGCCACAATGTCGATTCGCTCATTGTGCATGTACTCAATCAGTTGGCGGCGCCGGCCATCTTGCCCGAAACCGTGGATGTTCCAGAAAAGTGTACGCATCACGAGACCATCGAGGGTCTGCTTGACCCCACGACCGAGTTAGCGAAGTGGCGCTTCAGTAAGCGACTTGTGAATTAATTAACCATTCCTGGGCGGCAAAAATAAAATTCGGCTAGTTCCCGTAACCCGCAACGCGCGCACGTCGTGATGAGGCATGGCGAGGCGGGCGGCAGAGGAGGAGGAGCGCGCGTGTACAGCTCCTATTCCCAATCTCCCAATAGCAAGTAATGGAACATCCGTTATAAAGAGGTCTCACTCTTCTTACTGTAGCAGTTTGGTACTAAACTTCCCACACTTCCCACCACATGCGGTGCACACACATGGGCCTTAGAGATTAACCAGGGATTATTGTCTTATACGGGCCTAAGCCCATCTATAATCCATCATTATCGTCAATTGAAAAAGATGGAACCGAACTATTTGCATTTGTATATTGATTTTAGAAAATGGTAAAGATTCAATTTAATTTCTCATAAATAATAAACATATAAAAGAGCTATATATGTAACTTGACATCCAATGCAGTACATAAGATTTTCAAATATTTCCTAGTTTTTTTTCTCAGAATATTTTTTTTTCTATCACTTGGATGTATTTTCATCTCGCCGTCTACACTAACAGAATGGCAAATTAGATTCAGACTTAAGATGGACCCTGTCAATCTGAGATCATGCGTGACTAGTAAGTATCATAGGATAATGTTGGTTCTTAGACCCTCTAAGGGCATCTTCAACGGCAACCCGCAAATTTCCTCCCGCATCCCTCCGCAGACAGGGGGATCAGTCCGTGAACATGGATGCGGGAGACCGCCATCTAACGCTGCCCGCATACATTGCGAATACTTTTGTTCAAACCAGATGAAGTTCTTGCAAACATGGGCGGATTTCATAAAAACCGGATGACATTCATGTAAACCCGGTGGATTGTCGTTACATTTCAAAGATTTAGAACAAAAAAAACTGACCCTAAACCTATTCTACGGCGGCACCGCCCAGCGTCCAAGGCCGTGTCGTCGTTCATCCGCCCTCTGCGTCAGCACCGACGATAAGACCCGCGAAGTGAAAATGCGGTCTCCGCAAAGAAAGATAGAACACGTTAGACAGAACGGCCCACATGGGACACCGGGCCCTGCAAGCTCGTGTGTGCTATTCATCCTTGGAGGCAGGGCTGGCCCTGGGCCATGGTGAGGAGTGCGATCGCGTAGGGTTCAGGCTGAGCTGGGGCCAATACGACTCTCTCCACAACATACATAAGGGAAAAAAACTGAGGAAAATAGCTGGCCCGGCCCAATACGAATAAATAATCTACTCAGGGAGGAGTCTCTCGTCGCCTTGAGAAATTCCTATTCCATTCTTCCAAGACAGCGCCGCCATCTCGTTCTGCTCTCCCACTCGAATAACTTTTCTTCCTTGATTAATTGAAACAAGTCTCCAATAAACTTTCTTCCATGCTCGCAGGAGTCCGCGATCTGTCCGTCGACGGTGACGTGAGGTCCATGATGGAAATGGTAGTGCCAGCACTGTCGTCGTCCCACCGGGCCGGCTGATAGTTCTCCTCCTCTCCTTCAAGAAAGAAAGTTAGGGTTCGTGCCTCTCGCCGGCGCCGACGCAGGTCCGCCTCGTCTCCGGTGGCCCTAGGGCCATGGAGGCGCGGTGGATCCTGACAAGGGCCGGCGGGAGGGCTCCGTTTTTAGTCGTTTTTTTCAATCTTGTTAGGGTTTGTGTCCTACTCAGGAAGGTGAGACGGCGGCGGCTCCTTGAAGATGGAATAAAGGTCTCCCCGCCTAGCCCCCGTTCCGGCGGTGCATCTAGCATCGTTGGTGGGCGTGTGGAGGTGTGTCTTCGGCAGATCTATCCTTGGTGGATTTGCTCGGATCTCGTCGTTGTTCATCTACGTTCATGTGTCTTCGGTTCGGATCCTTCCTATCTATGTTATTTTTCATCGGTGGCGGTTGCTGTTCTGGGGTGCTGGTCCTATGGGGCCTTAGCACAACGACTTCCCGACTGTCTACTACAACAAGTTATGCCCGGCTCCGGCGATGGAGGGGCGATGACGGCGGCGCGCCTTTGGCTCACTTCGGTGCTTGTAGTCGTCGCTAGGTGGTCTACGAATCTGGATTTAATTTTTATTTCTAGTATTCGTTGTACTGCCATGATTGAAGATGAATAGATTGGAAGTTTTTTCGCAAAAAAAAAGATAGTTCGTCGACAGCGCTTAGAAGGCGCAGCTGGCATTGTTCTCCTCCGTGATGGCCTGGAGCAGTTTCACGGCCGCCGCTTCCTGTCGAGCGGTGGCTTGAGTGCGGACGGCATCATAGATGGCATGTTGCTCCGTGGCAAAGTTGGGGCTCGCTGCAGGCATGGCCGCGACGGCCTCCTCAAGCCATAGATCTGGCCTCCCGCCAGCCGGTGCTGCTCCACAAGGAACAATTTGTACTGTTGTCGCTACTACGCCGGCTAGAACGCCAACAAAGGTGTCGGCGCAGACTGCACCTCGGCCATGGCGGTGTTGTAGTGCGCATGCGCCTGATCCATGGTGAAGATGGCGTGCACAGGAGGCACAGGAGCCGGGACGTTGTCATCGGGGCCCGTCTCCATCATCGTGTCTCCATCATCGTCAGAGGCATCGATCCGCCTGGCGTGGTGCCTCTGCCAAGCGGTGGCAAGGGCGGCCACTGCAGGCTTTATCTTGGAAAGGTTCTCCCATAGAGCTTCTCCGCCTGCATTCATGGTGAAATGCCGGACATACAAACACAAATTACTCAATCTTAGCTTTTGGAGCTTTAATTCGTTTTCATCGTGCAAGCGCACCCATCATTTTTCAGGGCTTAACAATGCAGAAGTAAAATGAAGAAAAAAAAAATCCATCATTGAGTTGGTACTAGTAGGAGCTAGCAAATGAAATTAGGCCTATCAGTTGATCTAACCTACTAGTAGTACTAAGGGTTGAATGCACCGCAACCAATGCATATATATGGACTCGAGGGTTACATATATGTGAGGGTCGTCATTCATCCTAAAGGAACCAATGTTCCCCTCCGTGACAAAACTCTCTACTCTCCTAGTTAATACACACAGCTGAAACTATACGAGAAACTCGGTGGCATGGCGTTGGTCTCCTTCTCTCTTCAAGGAAGAACCATTTAGAACCTAATAGGTTTGGGAGGAACAAGGGAATAAACAGTGACATGTGTCGCTGAGTCCTTTACGAAGGGCTTCAAGATGTCTTCTCATGGCCTCTTCCCAGCAGAACAATCAACGTCCATCACCCCGTAGACTTAGTTGTAAACGATTCCCCTACTATCTTCCATGTCTAGAAGAGCTAGAAAATGTCACACTCTATATTCTTCAACATATTATGTTAGTATCATGTCACACCACCCAGATAGTTTATATATCACACAATTAGCACAGCAAATAGTTCACACCTACGGAAGTCCATAAAATAAACTAAGAATACAGATGGCTCACGTAACTATCAATTGAACCTGTCTACATAAAGTTTAGTTCAATCTTTGTAAAATTAGAAAACACAGAAACAAAATCAACTACTAACATAAGCACATCAACTCTGATATCCTCACTCACCTCATACTCTCTTGAAGCAACAACTACCAGTAGTACGACACACACACGCCCTGCGCTACTTAACATGTAACACATGGTTGGTATTCGAAAAGAGAGCAGTCCCATGTGAAGAAGTGGCACACTCAAGCAAGAGATTATCATGCCCGTTCTGTTTCTGGCCATAACTCTCAAGGATTCATCTCCAGACTCCAAAAACCGGCTTTCTTGTGTACGCACAATGGATTCTGCATTTACAGTTTTCAGCTTCAACGGGTTAACAAGATTCATGTTCAGAATTTACATTTCACAGCAATCGCAAAAGTAAAAATATAGAATTGAAGTTTCAGCTTTCTTATCTATGTATGAAGAGGGACAGACTAATGCTCCATCGCCTTCTAAATTTACATTTCAAAAATAGATAGTAGAGCCGGTTCCAGCATGTCAAGTATTCTACTACCACTCGTAGTTCCATGATGGCCTACGTCTTTTGCAGCAGAATCAAGAATGAGAGGTGAATACTGGAGGCATAATGGAGAAGTTTTATTATAGTGGTCTAACTCAGCCCGAAGATGAATAGATACTGAGGAAATAATGCACTGTAGACTGTACTGTATACACACGCTTTCAGATAAAAAGAAGCAGTACGGCTCTCGTTAGACTTACTGCCTCCTCCATTGCACTTGGAAAGACCATGGTAACTTCACATGAGTAGGCATTTGTGGATCCTATAGTCCTCCGATTCTGAAATCAAATTTTGTAAAAAATAAAAAACTAGAGCACAAGAAACAATGATCAGAAATAAGTTCTCATATATGAAGCCAACAGTTTAATTACATGGATGCATTAGATATTTCAAGGAGGAGATGCTCTTGAAGCGAATCAAATAAATCATGCAGCACACCACGAACTCAACACAGGCTTTTCAGATATACACATACATGTGCTAATGGCCATCTTCTGAATTTCAGATATTCCCATTTCACTAATTACTGGGAATATCAACTACCAGTAGTATATAACAAGAGATATCCATAAACCTGTCTGACACTTGGGAACAAATAATTAGGTTTGAGACATATGAGAACAATTTGCACAAGGTTTTCAGATACTGGATGGCATAGAACACCGAAGGCTTGAGTTCTTATTCACAAATCTTTCTTTCAAGTAGGCGACTAGAGCCACGAAACCTACAATGACAAACTATCGTAGAGTAATGAGAAAACAGTGTTTAGGAAATCGTCCAGCGCGTTCTTCACGGCGAAGAGCATAACAAGGGTGAGCATGGCAGTGACCGGCTCCGTGCACCACACTAATTCTGTACAAATCCGAAGCTTTTTATTATAGAAACGGAGCATCACCCCCGGCCTCTGCATTTGGGCGATGCGTACAACCATTACATTAATTATTCACAAAGACCTTACAAAGTAATACTTCAGTAAGTCTGGAGCCACCATCATGGCAACATCTATCGCAACTCCTAACCACTTGATGATGGTGTGCTGAAACTCCGAGCCGAATACCAAACAGACCTCAGACGAAAACCTAACATCTCAAGCCGGAGGCCCCAGCCAACCGTCTTGGCGGGTCTGGGGCACACACCTGTCCGACGCACTCTAAGAGCTTGCCGCCGCCGTCTTCTACCCGATTTATTAGAGCTTGTGGTAACTGTCGTGGATTTGTCACGGCAGATGTCCTTAGTGTCAGGACTTAGTCGCGAGGCCAACGCATCTATGTGGTAGCTTGAGAGGGGTTGAGCGGGATGAGAGACGCAGGGCGGATCATCATGCAAGACAAGGATTTAGACAGCTTCGGGCCCCGGGAAACATCATCCGGTAATAGCCCTACATGCTGTTTGAGGCTAGGTCTCATTATCATCACGAGGGAGTCGCCGTAAACCGGCTCTCCTCCTTGTGTCTAACCCTAGAGATTATTGATTGTTCTCTCCCCCTCTTTGGGGAGCCCTGCCCCTCCTTATATATGTTGAAGGGGCGGGTTACATGTGGAGTCCTATTAAGATTAGGACTAGTCTATCTCTAATACAAACCAGATACAAGTCCTGGTCTTATCTCCTTGTAAGGTAAATATTCCTTTCCTCTTAAACCGGCCCATCATAGTTGAACCGGCCTTCATGAACCGCCCGTCGGGCCACCAGGTCTTGTTGCCCCTCTGGCCCGCCTGCCGGATTACTAATGAGCTGTAAACCGTCTGGTCTGTGCAGGTCGCCGGTGAATCGCCAAGTCCGGCCGGTTTATCCTTCCGGCCGGTTTACGCCACGGGGTATATCCCCGACATTAGCCCCCAGTTTAATTTGGATTCATCCATGTTAAACTGATCTGCAATAAGAACAAATTTGTCGGGTTGTGCTCTGGTTTAAGAATTCTTTTGAACCGGTATCTGATCATTCTGAAGTCCTTGTCATTTCCTTCTTCTAAAAAATCCGGGTCAATAAACAGCTTCATACTCAATTTTGCTGACATTAGTTTCTCACAGAGAAATATTGTGAAGAATAATCCATTTGAATCGGCTTCCAAAGCGTCAGTTTAAGAAATTTTGGTCTTGAAATACTCATCTGAAATTCATCTGGTTCGAAGATGTAGAACTTGCCGGTTTATGATTACCACCATTGTCTGGTTATAAAAACTGATAATTCCGGGTCATGATTGTTCCCAACGCCGGTTTAATCTGGTTTACTCCAAACTGAAAATTTGGAAGATACTTCTCCCTTATATCCATATTACCTGTAGCCCCCAAGTCTTGAACAAAACAAAGTTATGGTTTAAGACTTGCTTCAATATCAATACTGCCACTTTTGAAGAAATCCATGTTGTTCATCCCAGTCACTAGTAAAAACTGAACACTCCATATTATGTAGCCCCCAAGTGCCGGGTTGTCATGCTTGCAGCAACCTGGGACTTGCAATTGCTTATAAAAACTTCAATCAGTGTAGCCCCCAAGGGCCGGGTCATTATGCAATAATTAGCAGGGACTTTATAAATATAATAATGTAGACTTGAGCAGTGATGCGTAGCCCCCAAGGGCCGGCTTAGTAAAATAATACTGAACCGGGACTTGATATATACTTCAATGAAAATAACACCTTATAATGTAGCTTCCATCGTAGGGCTTGAACCCACGTCCACAAGGTTAAGAGTTTCGTGCTTTACCAACTGATCAATGAATCCTTCAATATTATGGACGAAAATTTGTGTACCTTTAATTGTTGACAGGAGCAATTGGTAGCCCCCAAGTGTCATGGTGCATGCTTGCAGCGACATGAGACTTGCATATAACCTCAATTTGAATAATGTAGCCCCCAAGTGCCGGGTCGTAAGCCTGCAGCGATTCAGGACTATTCCTTCAATTGTAGAATAAACCATATCCATTGATAATATGATAGCCATTGCGCTAAAGCGACTTTGAAAACCTTGATCATAATACTGGTCATTGATAATCATAATAGAAATCCAGCCATGTTTGGCTATTTGAATAATATACCCAATGATTTATAAGCGCATGATTCCAATGGCGCAATCCAAATATATACTGGCGACGTATAGTCCAAAGCCAGGCCGGTTTAATAAACTCCGGATAATTTCCCATCATATACTGGCGACTTATCGTCTTAAAGCCAGGCCGGTTTAATAAACACCGGGTAACTTATCATCATGCTTTATTCAACCTGTCTCTGCATACAACAAGTTTAAAGTGTCCTGGCGGTTTACCGCCCGACGGGTCATAATGCCCAACAAATAACCTGGGTTTATAACCAAGGTTGCACTTTAAGAATAATCAAATATGAAATACATCATACCTGTGATATTGAATCACATTGCTGGTTTTACCAACTTTTTGTAGTAAGAGTGATAACCCCAATCTTAAGTAATGATAACTCCTTTCATACTGTGCCGGTTGATGATAAACCGTACCGGGTTGTGATAAACACCGGGTTAACCATATATAATACTGGCGACTCGTAGTCAAACCAGACCAGGCTGATAGTCTCCGGATTATAACTTGATCCTGTATTGACAACTTGTAATTGAAAGTCAAACCGGGTTGATAAACACCGGTTTACTCCATAATAGGATGGTAACAGAAAATCAAACCGGGCAGATGGCCTCCAGATTAAAACTTGACCGTGTTCCGTCAATTTGTAATTGATAGTTGAACCAGAAAAAATATGCTTGTTGACATAAGAGAAATCCAACAAAAGCAAAGAAACGAACAAACCATGAAAACAACATGGAAGCAAAAGTAATGATAAAAATCATTCGCAAAAATATGCTATATTGAGCTGTTCAGATGGCATTACCATGGTCGGACAGGATCAAGGCCCCCAATAGGGGTGACAATGATTCAAGTCAACCAGGTCCCCAAATGACTTGTGGCATATATGCCAAATCAAGAGGCGTAGCAATGGCTCGGGTTCGACCAAAGCCCCCAAGTGATTTTGTGGCCTTAGGCCGACCAAGAGGCGTGACTGGTTCAGACTTGACCATGTCCCCAAATGATCTAGTGGCTTTCGCCTATCAAAAGGTGTTGCATTGGTTCGAATACGACCAAGCCCCCAAGTGATATTATGGCATTGCGCCGATCATGAGGTGTAGCTATGGTTCGGATACGACCAAGCCCCCAAGTGATCAATGATATGATAAGCCAATAAGGCATGATACCCATGTTTGAACCGCGCATCATGGCAGCAGGTCCTCTTTGGCACTCTTTAACTTTTTGCAAGAGATAAATCCTTCTTGAACCGGACATTAAACCGGATATTGAGAGCTTCAAAGCTTTGTGGGAGACTTCTTTCCCTTGAGCCGGATATTAAACCGGAATCCTTATTTTTAAGCCGGAAATTTTCTAACGGCCTTTAAATTTGCACCAATATGGCGGTTTAGGGTCCTGCATTAGACAACTTTGCAAACCGGAGTAATTGCTGTTTTTAAGAACACAATATATAATATAAAACATATTGGATGGATTTCACCTGATATATCATGCCAGGGGTTATCCACCGTGGAGTTGATGATCACCATGGTGCAGCTGAAATTAATGATGGCCGAGTCGGCCACGGCGTTGTAAACCGAGAGTCGGCTGCGGGCGTCATAAACCAGTGCAGACGGATAATCGGCTGCAGGCATTTGTAAACCGGCGCGGTCGATTGTCGGTGTAGACAAACGCCAGCAATGTGCTCTCCGTATCCGTGGCATGATAGCCACTCTTATAATGAGTAATTTTCCTGCACAAAGATCACAAACGAGAGTAATTGTTCTTGAAAGAATGAAGAAATATCATAAAATTTGATCGGATGGATTTCACCTGATGTGCCAGGCCGGAAATAATCCGTCATGAAATTTATGATCGCTAGGTGGAGTTGAGGTCACTCACGGGTGAACCGACCGCGGCGTGGTAAACCGGCGCGGACGGGTGAGTCGGCCGCGACGCTTGTAAGCCAGCGCGAGCGCGTGAACCGGCCGCGTGGGCGGACGGGCAAGTGGTCCGTGGCGTTGTAAAGCGGCGCGGTCAGGTGAGTCAGCTGGCGTGCTTGGTGTAAACTGGACCGCGACATGCGTGCCCGTAAAGCTGTGTGGCACAGCCGAACATGCATCCGCGGTATAATGGCATAAACAATTGTCCTGTGTAAAGATGTTACAGGGCAAATAATTGTTCTTTGACAAAAAACAATAAGTGTTTAGTAAAATAAAGTTAGATGGATATCACCTGACTCGTCGGGATAACCGCGACGCTGTAAGCTCGTGCTGACGGAGGAGTCAATTGCAGGCGCGGTAAGCCGCGCGGAGAGGTGAGTCAACCGCAGGCGCGGTAAGCCGTGCGGATGGGAGAGTCAGCCGCTCGTGTTGATGTAGCGGGGGTGGCGACCTGATATATTTTGTCAGATGATCACGGATGCTGATAGTGGATAAATACATCTCCTTTGTCTTTTCTATGCAATAGTGCTAGTAGTTTTAAACTTCTGATGCAACGGCCACCACCCTCCTTTTTTTATTATTCCTCCTTAGTCTTGCGTGGGAACGGATTCCATGTGCGTGTACTGCTTCAAGGATTAGTAGTACTCCTGCAGAACGACCTGAGTGATTGACCGACCGCAGAGACAGTGGTGGAGCACCGGTGAAGGGAGGTCGACCCGAGACAAACAGTCCAGTGGTGACTTGACGCGGAGGCAAAAACCGGCGAGGCGCTCGTGGTGGAAACAAACCGGGAGTTGACTCCGAGTCCACGCCCGTTTCTTTTAGGCCAGCTTGTTCGCTCGTGGTCCAGCAGTAGCAGGGAGCCTGCCGGTCAGGCCACGGCTGTATCCGTTCCTGAGTCGTCGTTATCTCCACATCCAGGTGGTAATAGCTCTGATTTCCTCGAGGCTTGAGCCTGTATCCGGCAGCCGACACTTGCGGAACTCGGTCGATCGGACTGCAGATTTCTTTTGTCGGTTTCGATCGAAACTACGATTTAACAGCTTGTAGGACTCGGTGTAGAAACAAAAATCAATCTCCTGTCAACGAATCGTGTCACGTTGCCGGCGGCTCACAGAACATCAAACCCTAAGTATTTTCATCTCAATCAATCCGGTAAACTGGCACTTGATGCAGATGTGTCAGATCCAAAGTTAATCACCACTCTGATCATAACAAACGATGAACTTTCCGACTCAGCGCAAGGTTGCTCCAACGCGATTGCTCATACCAGCTCTTCTTCAATCGCGAGCTTCTCGACCCCTAAAAAATTCCCTTCAAGAACTCGATCCGTCCACGGATCGATGGATCGCCAGACTCGTGCCACGGCGCACATGGAACCGGACAACAGAGCCATCAAATCCTGTCGGTTTCGGCGGTTTGAACCTTGCGCTGGTCTGATCTGACATGTACCAGTAGTAGCAGTAATTCAGGTCCTGGGTGCTTGTCCGCAGATGGTAAAACGTGGCTGTGTTTCTTTGACTGGCCACCCGCAATGCAGCGAATTTTTGCCTCAGATCGGTCTTCACATGACAAACTTGACGCTGATGCATTTTTTTTATCTTCCTTTGGCGGGCCATGACCAACTCTGTCTTTGTAGAAACTCCGCTAGTAATTTAAGGAGGATCGCTCCGTTCGTGTCGGAGACCGGCGGGTCAAGCTGGACATCAAATGCCACACATGGTGGACTCTAAAAAAATCTTCTTGTCCTATTCCCTAGTATTTCCATATCGCGGCCGGTCACTGAATAAAATAGCAGCCGGTCCCGACTAGCAATTTGCTTCGATCCTTGTGCAGTTTTGAAACGGCTCCGAGTCGTCGTGCGCCCATAATTAAATCCTCTTCTGAGTTGTCGTTGGTTTGACTGACGGAACATTGTTTTAATACTATCTCCTCTTCCTGATGGATCAATGGACGTATCACTTTTTGCTTTTACATCAGGCACCAATAGTACTATTGCCCAACATGGTTGGCGATTTCTGATTTCTTTTCTTTCTGTACTATCCTTGCTGCAGTTAAGACGGTCTCGCCAGGCAATCCTTTTTGGCAAAAAGTAATAGCAGTACTTATGAGTTGATCCCCTCGGAACTTGAACGTATACAGATGGCAACGAAACCACGGTAGATCGGGTCTGATATACGCTTGACGTATAGCAATCAGACCCGGCTGTTTGAATCGGATGAATCACAGGACGGTCGCCGCGAAGGGACCGTAACCCTAACTCTTTCTTGAACCTGAAGAGCTCCCTTTAAGAACTCAACATCACGGTCGCGTCAGCCCCACGGTGGGCGCCAACTGTCGTGGATTTGTCACGGCAGATGTCCTTAGTGTCAGGACTTAGTCGCGAGGCCAACAAATCTATGTGGTAGCTTGAGAGGGGTTGAGCGGGATGAGAGACGCAGGGCGGATCATCATGCAAGACAAGGATTTAGACAGCTTCGGGCTCCGGGAAACATCATCCGGTAATAGCCCTACATGCTGTTTGAGGCTAGGTCTCATTATCATCACGAGGGAGTCGCCGTAAACCGGCTCTCCTCCTTGTGTCTAACCCTAGAGATTATTGATTGTTCTCTCCCCCTCTTTGGGGAGCGCTGCCCCTCCTTATATATGTTGAAGGGGCGGGTTACATGTGGAGTCCTATTAAGATTAGGACTAGTCCATCTCTAATACAAACCGGATACAAGTCCTGGTCTTATCTCCTTGTAAGGTAAATATTCCTTTCCTCTTAAACCGGCCCATCATAGTTGAACCGGCCTTCATGAACCGTCCGTCGGGCCACCGGGTCTTGTTGCCCCTCTGGCCCGCCTGCCGGATTACTAATGAGCTGTAAACCGTCTGGTCTGTGCAGGTCGCCGGTGAATCGCCAAGTCCGGCCGGTTTATCCTTCCGGCC
Organism: Triticum aestivum; assembly: GCF_018294505.1. Taxonomy (NCBI): domain Eukaryota; kingdom Viridiplantae; phylum Streptophyta; class Magnoliopsida; order Poales; family Poaceae; genus Triticum; species Triticum aestivum. Next base: position 12,637,821 of record NC_057810.1, read on the forward strand.
GGTTTACGCCACGGGGTATATCCCCGACAGTAACCATCTAGGTGCTATACTATAAATCCATATGGAGTATTTGTAACCCGAGACCAAGTCCACTATAAAAGGCGGGTTAGTGATCCCCCGTTTCTTCTAAGTTTTAATATGCTCTGACACAACACCAGAAACACCCTTCATGTTAGGGTCTGAAACTGGGTATTTGTGTCTCGTATGATCTTGTCTAAATATGCTCTTCCTATCGTCCCCCAATATTACTAATGGTGGAAGAATACACCGGTAAGTATATCTTAAAGAATTGAATGTAGAAGAGTATGTGCCCAATTGGCTTTACTAGCAAAAGAGTCTGTGTGTTGCAACGGGAGATAACATAACACACGCTCTTATGCCATTAACCATTTCTCAACACCCTAATAGGACCCTAATAGTGCTCACACAACGAAAACGCGTTAGAATGTCTTTAGTCATCGCACTCGCCCGTGCACTTGCTCAGAATAAGATGAGAAATATGTAGTTTTTTGCCGAGAGGTTTTTCAGAGGTGTGCATGCGTGGTTATCAATATTTTCTGTCCTCTCAATCTGGTTTTAATGGGTATTTATTTGCAATTCGGATCGTCGCCGGTACGAAAGAAAAATAGACAATGCACGATAAATTAAGTTTGCACCCAAAATAATATTTTAGAAATATGTAACAGCTAAAAATAACATCATATTTAGATTCTATACATTTTTCTAATCAAATTTCATATATAACATGTTAAAATCAGAGTTAAAATTTAAAAGATATGCATGATTTAAAAATGATTCTCTTAACTTAAATACGGATGGCGGGTTGATTAGCGGGTTATGACTAAAACATGGAGTGCGGGTTGATTTCAATTAACTACAGGGACTTTTTTTTCGCAAAAAGGTGTGACGGACAGGCAGAAGCAGTCTGTGCTTTGTTATTAGGTGAGATGAGATAGAGACTGTTCCCTATCCTACGATGCCAAGTTTCTTGAAGCGAATCATGGGCACATCCCTACGGACATCGATGTCTTCATTCACACTCTTCTTTATACATCAATTGTCAAAGAGCTTGTGCTCATCTTCAGGAGGAGGGTGCCTAACACCTTATGGCCAACTGCGTGACCACACTCCCTCACCTTCCCTCATCTATTTACTTTTCCTCACCAACTTATGTCATCATGAAAGATGAGGGAAGTAGTAGACATGCAGGAGATAGTTATGAACTTGATTGGAGAGCGACAGAAGCAAGGTATATTATAGGAGGATGTCCCAACCAAAAACTAGCATGCAAATTGATTCAAAGAAAATATAAGAAGAAAGATAGGTAGAATGTATCGCTTAG
>NC_057810.1:12639451-12650767 GCF_018294505.1 Triticum aestivum
GAGGGGTATTTCTGCTAGTACAGGGGGGGGGGGGGATCATGAGGTGTTACAGATTTAAGACATGCATGTGAATCTGCATATATGATCAGTTTTAACATATGCACATGGTACGAATACATCGAATGAAGTCCCACCTGTCATTGTCAACCAACATCTATAATATGTGTTGCATGCAATGGCCTATTGTGTTCTTTTATTCTTTGTAGGGCGTTGCCATTACTCCATGAGTTCCTACATTTGAAACTTTGCTAGTGTACTTTAACGGGCCCAACAGAGGCATACAAAATGGAAGGAGATGACTACAAAGATGAAACAAGATAGAAAAGATACTCCATAGTCTAGTTGATTTTTTTAGTTTCCTAAGTGCGTCTATTGGACAATAGCATAATGTGATTAGAAAACCACTTTACCACCTTAGGCAGAGCCTCGACTTCCTCGAGAGAAATCACTCGATTGTGATGCTTCCAAATTTCACATCGTAATGATTGTTACTAACGAATGAAAATTGTCTCTTCTATCCTCTCCCCACATCAAATAGATGCATAGAATCAAGAGAGACGACACGGTAAATTTATGCATAGTGCAACAACATGAGTTGATATCTTTGGCTTGGTGTTTAGTGTCGGAGGTTGCCAAACCTCGTTCGAACTAGAGGTTAGTGCCAAACTATTGGTATCATCTCCCAAGCCAAAGGAAACCCTACACTAATCAGGCAAGAAATTCTTTCAAAGAACCGGAGTCATCTTGCTTGTTGGTGAAGTCGTAGTATACACTGGATTTTTTAAGATGGTTTTCAATCGACCCCCACACTCATTTCAGACATTCCCATTTTCTTACATAAAATTCTGAGGAAAAATTTATATTGTGGTAATAAAGTTGTGTTGACCATTAAAGAGCCTCGTATATTTAGTAGTCTTGGAGAAACGCAAAAGAGAAAAACCAATGAATTTATATTCACATATATTCAGTTATCACCTGTCCTTTTCACATTGATATGGTATCCTATCCATTTTTTTGCCTTTTATTTTTTCGTCATGTAAGATTGTTTAATGTTGTACTACACATATTGTTTCTGGGTTTTGCATTTTTGGTACAAAATGTAATTCTATACATTAGTCTTGAAGAGTGTGGGGCGTATACAAACATGTTTTTTCACATGGCCATCCTCATCTTGTAAATAACTGGCTGACATAGAGCCGAGAGGGAATTTTGTTTGAGCCCCAAAAGGTACGGCTTCGTCATCTAGAGTCATGCATGCAGCAGGCTTCAACTGACGATGGATTAGACAACAAGCGTGCAGTTCCTAATCTACCTCTCAATGCTAATTCCACAAGTCACTCCTCATTTCCTGATGTCTCCCATGCTTAGAGGAAGATGAAGGTATCACAACACGATGTCTGAATTAGGACTATCATGCGTGACAACGAGAAAGAAGAAAAGTGTAGAATGAGAAGTTTCAGATGGAGCGAGGGAAATTGCTACACTTATGTAACTAAACTTATGTAGTTTACATAAACAACAACATGGCTAATTTGGATTGGAGGGGGGGTGGGGACCTAATTTATAGGTTGTTTAGGTAAAACTCTTTGTAGCTTGACGTAGGTGGGAGGAGAGATGGAGTGAAAGAAGTCCTGCAACAATATATTTCACATTAACAAATGGAACCTCAAGTTGACAAGTGGCATATGAAATATAATAGCACAACTTTTAGCTTGTTCACATCTTTAGGGCACTCTAGCATAGCGAGTCACAAGGCGTATTGAACGACGCGTCATGAGGAGTGCTGAGCCGCGAGTCATCAACCTCTAGAGGCATGGTCCTGCAGCCCAGCCAAGGCACATCGACCACCATATCCACATCTACAAGCCTCGTCCATCTCTAACTCAAAGCCATGCTCCATATCCATCGCATTAGCATCTATCTTCTTGACATTGTCCAGAAGAATTGAGGCATGCCTCATTCGCGGCTCAAGCCAGGCCATCTTCACTAAATTATACAAACATGCATGTCATTATTCATCGATAACCAAATATATATGCTTGCATTGTGTACCTTTCAACATCCATCTATCGATAAGAATGAGTGCTATAACCCTTTGTTCGGTAGAGGTTCTTTTTAACTACTGTTGAGACACACTCTAAGGACTAAGCATTAAATCTATATAACTTCTCAAAGCAATTATTAGCTGTTGTGCATTTATACGAAACACCAGCAACAGTAGTGTGGCTTTATAAATTATAAATGGATGGAATAGATTTAAAAGCTATCAAACAACTAGAATTTTTTATTAGGAGTGATGCATCATGCATACCATGAATAAAGATGAACTGAAAATATAGTGAGCACAGTTATAGCATGGACATTAATACATTTAATATACGAACATGGCCTTTTGAGTTTTGATTTGTCCATCAATGTAGGATCTAGTAAATGAGGTTTGAATGGAAAGCAGTAACTAACATTGTGATTATTCTAGAAGTACTATAAGCAATTGTGTTAGCATGAATTTCAATATTCTTCTCATTTTTCGTACTGGAGGGCAATGTCAACTGCAATATACGATTACAACCCAGAGGATGCCTATCATGTGAAAAAGGAGGTGGAAGAACCCTGATGACAAGCAAGAGCTTGAGCATACAACCACTACGAATGCAAACATGTGGCTAGAGCCCAATGATGCAAACTATTTAATTGAAGAGGACGCTATGAAAATAGGCACACCTTCATTGAAATGTTCCACATCGGCTTTCTTTTCTACCACCGGATAGTTCTCCTTGCTAACCTCAAGTGACATGGTATCGACCATATTCATCTAAGAGATCACGAGAGATCATCAATCTTTTAGATTGTGTTCCATGCATTTTCTAACAATCCCCAAACCTTCTTAACTATGGTATCATTTGTCTTAGCCATGTTTGGATGAGGTATTTCTCAACTACCGTAGAGGTAATTCTAAAGACCAAGATAAATCATTCATAACTTTTCGAAGAAATTGCAGGCTGTCGTGCATCTTTATGAAACCCCAAGCAGTAATAGTGCAACATACAAATTGCGAATTGAGGGAGTAGTTGCAACAAACTATGAGAAACTAGATGTTTTCTCTTTGGAGTGATGCATCACGTATGGAACTATCCATAGCTAGTAGTAGCAGCACCTTTTGATCCCTCCATGCGTGTCAGAGGAGCTATGTAGGCACGAGACGTAACATGGAACTCGTGCGCGTGATTATAACTGCATCGGTGCTTATGCTAGTAGCACAGGGTCCTGTCCCGACGAGAATGCAAATCTTTTGCATTTTATTGATAGTGGAGGGCGATGTGCGTTGTACTGTAAGCACTAAATTAAGAGGAGGCTAAACTCATCGATGTGGATGTGGATGCTGCCTCAGTTGGTTTTAGATCTCTAAATCAATTTCTTGGGAGCAAGGATATCTTATTGATATTCCCAGCCTATTTCCATGAAGTGAAGCCTTTGTACGTGTACCATACTTAGCTAGCTCTAGATCCATTGGATCTCAGAGAGAACTTCATGTAACCTTCCCACATTTCGTTGGCCTTATCACTTTACTCATTCCTTCGTGAGTAGAATTCACCATGAGTGAGACGATGTTGCATAACCTAAAGTGGGCCGAAATCATAGGCCCATGGATTTTTTTTCTTGTCTCTGTGAGATGATTGTCACAGACAGAGCCTGAACATCAGCCTTAGTCTAGCTTTCACTTTGAGTTGCTGGACTTTGCATAGTTGGACTTTGTCCACAACATGAGCAGGTGATACGGTATGAAGCACATCTAGAAAAATAACGCTAAAAAAAAGAAAACACCGACCTGAACCACAAACAAGCTCATGGTTGACTAGTTCAGAAAAGGTCTCCAGGGGCTCATGTCACATTGATAACTTCGTGGCTAGAATTGACCTTAAATAAAGAAAAGGAAAGCGTAGGTCATGACCTTCCCACCAAAGATATAACCAAGGATGGTGGACTTCATCAAACACTTCTAGGCATGCTTTTGTCTGTTGATATAAGATTTCCCCCATGCTGTCCTCAAGTGGTATGACATTGATTCTTGTAGAACGTATGATGTGTTTCATACAAGCTTGAGGCGGGTGTGCTTCCAAGCATTGGATCAAGGGGTGCTTTGAGGACCTCCCTATTCGTCGATGATAGTATGATCTTCATTAACCCCACAACCGAGTTTAAGGCCGTCGTGGATGCTTGACATCTCCGGCGAGGCCATCAGACTATGAACTAATTTCACAAAGAGCACAATAACTTCGATTTTCTACGACCTAAAATTTTGTCTGCTGCAATCGGTGAATATGGGTATGAGATCAAGCATTTTCCATGCACTTATCTAGGCATGCCACTATTAGATTCCATGTTGTGCTAGATTGACTTCGTACTAGCAATCGATGGGGTGGGGAATAAACTAACATGATGGAAATTAATGCAAGTTTCACAGGATGGTTTGATTATGCTAGTGAAACACGTGTTGTGGCTATGACTAAGATGGATGTGGATTTCCTTGACCGATATGCACAAAACATGGGTCGGTCTGCCAATGCCAACTGATAAGAGAGTTCAAGCTCTGTTCATTGCCTCACTCATCTTCCACATGGGCAACGGGGAGTGCGTCTGATTCTGAATGGACCCTTTGATGGATGGCGTGATGTTTTGTCAGTAATACCCAGCTCATTGCGCTACAGAAAGAAACTCACAATTGCCCAGGCCATGGACAAGGGCCAATTGACAAGGCATCTACAGGCGACAATTTCGGTTGATACGCTACGCGGCAGCGGGAAACATGTGGCTCTAGGGGACCAGACGGACATAGTTTCTTGGAGGTGGATGGCGAATGAGGAGTTATGTACTGCTTCGGCTTACGTGATTCAGTAAGAGGGGCATAACATACAGGCATCGAGGTTATTATTAGGGGGGTAGAGGTGCTTCTTAAGTGCAACCAGTTTTCCTGGATGGGTGTTCTGGGAAGAATTCTAACAGCTCACAACCTTGACAAGAGAATCTGGCCACACAACCCACTTTGTCAGCTCCGTCGTGTCACCCCGGAAATGCCAGGTCATCTGCTCGACGAGTGTGCCTTTAAGGTGGAAATTTCGCACAAAGTGTTGCAATTGACTGAGCAACGGGGCCAACTTGCGCCATCTTTGCGATGTTGTCGCTTGTTGTCTGGTGGGAGCACACAAGGGCTTAGGTTCTAGCAAAACAAGACACATCATGGAGCTTGCTAGTGCAGCTTGTATGGTGGCAAACTTGGATGGAACGGCATGCTCGAATCTTAAACAACAACTACTCAATGATCAACCAAATCACTGCTCGAAAAAAGAAAGATTTGGGCTAGTGGATGGTAGCTGGCAAGCATAAATTTAGGACAGTAAAACTGAGCATAAGCCGAGCTCTCTCATGCCTCTAGCAATTTGAGTCACAGGATTCACGTTTAGATCAATCTTGACCATCAGATATGCTTCATTAGCATCCTGGCCCAACTCATGTAGCATTCTGGCCCAGCTGTCACAAGGGTTGTTGCTCAGAAGTAAAAACAAAGCCTCTAGTTAATTGGGCCGCTTGAGGCGGCACAATTAATTGAACAACATCTGATTCTGATATGTCTATGGCTTGCTGCTGCTCTCCCTTGCCCATAAAAAAACTGGCCGAGCCTGAGAGGATGCGAGGGACGCGAAGAGAGGACGTGTGCGAGAGTATCCTAGCGAACCCAGCCCAGGCGAGCGAGTAGAACCAAGGAGATCCCCAGAAATGACAAAGGAGATATTTTTGTGTGTTTGATGGATCCACTTATTTCATCAATCCATTGTTTGTAGGTGGAGAATTTACTTCGATTCAGATGGAAAAGAAGCACTAATCTGCAGAAAAGTGATGAAGAACTTCTGGAACCTAAGAAAGAGAAGCATGTTTTCACAAAATTCTGAGAAGATCTGCTAAAATGCTAATAATACACCCCATTTAAATACACTACTTTTCTGCACAAATTACTCAGCTCTCAACTCTGAATAAGTAGCTAGCTGACCCCGTTCTTTCTTCAGGGTCATGACTGATATGGGTCACGCTGCTGTTTTGTTGTGCTTAATGATAACCCTTTTACTGTCCGGCCTGCCCGAACGTCATCAACGACAAGCAGCTCGGTGCGTGGTCGTAACTCATACTCCATGTATTGTGCGGTCTTTCCTCATTAGCTGCAAGTACTTTTGACAACATGCTATTTATCCGTTCAAGTTAACCTGAAGAATTGTTATTCTTTGTAAGTCTAGTTTGTCCAATCTTTTATCTTGAGTTGTTTTTGGATAATCTTTTTCTCTGACTCGGCCATATCATAAAATACAACACCAACTTTTTACATGCTTATATGTATGGTGTATGGAATTTGTTACTTCTTTGCAGGACGTATGTAATACATTGAATGCAACCACCGCAGAACCCGTATTCTAGGATTTTACATGCTCTTATATATGATGTCAGCACTAACAAAGAAAAATACTTTCTAAATGATTCTTGCCAAGGTTCCAAAAAATTATCGCAGACAGGGTTTTGTTTTGTTCACCTCCGAACATGACTTCTCTATATTTTCTCTCCTAGGCCTAAGGCTTTGAGCTCCGTGTAAGCTATTTCTATGATGAAAGGGATGATAAGTTAGTCCTTTTAGACATGGCATATGCATAGATTATTTCAAAATGATAATATTTGGGGCACCCATAATAGTACCGGCAATTTGCACCGATTATTTATATATGAGAAACCCTCACTTGGCCTTTATGAAGCATTGCTGGTATTCAGTCAAATTTAGTAACGCTTCTAAGCAATGTGGTCTCTTTATGCTCGGTGGATATCGCCGAAGCTTTATTGCATTCATTAAGAGATGAGCTTGTGACTTTGAGAGGACACCTTCCATTTATCAAGAGTTAATGGGCAAATGCTACTGAAACTTGAACATGACATTCATGCAAATTTCCTTTCTTTCTTAGTTTTCTTGAAATACTAGATTTATCAAGGGTCATCTTTATATAGTTATTTCTTGATCATATATTCAAAGACATCCATTTGAGCTATTGGTTCCACTTCTGTGGCCATTGATTCCAGAATGCCGCTCGCTATGGATGCACAACAACGATGACATTGAGGCCATCAGGACATACCAGTTAATGTGCCAGAACTGGCAGTCTGATGCCTAAGTTAACTGCATAACCTGGCACCCAAAATCTCAATGTGTGTTGCGATAATCATATTTACTTTACGGTTGTTTCATTCTCCATACAATTGTTTTCTATGTGCATGACATATGTTAGCATTGAACGAATATATGATACTTAGGAATGTGATGCCATGATGATAACTTTCATCCTTCTTGGATCTATATTTCAGAACAAAACACCCAAACCAATTTGGGCAACTCTAATTAATATCGCCAACCACGTGTTGTAGTTCCACGTAATTATCCTCCTAAAACTGGCACATTGCGATTCTTTGTGCAGATTTTTTTCATTATATCTGCATGTTCCTAGCATTCATTTGTTATGTCTCATTTATGTTTAAACTCACACATGCCATAAAACATGTTGGGGACGTAAGAGTTTGTTTGCCTGTTGAAAACTGATACTGCTTTATTTTCCCTGCCTAACCATTATCCCCATGTGTGTGGTGCTATTCCTTCTGCTACAGCTTGCATTAATACAAAATGCCAATTAACTACACCAGCATGCATATGGACAGGTACTATTCCTTAGTTAGATGGGATCACTTTGTGGACTTTGCTGGAAAAATACAGTTGTGTGGCAGGAGAAGAAGTTGGATGAATTTATTTTGGCCAGTTTTTGTACATATTATGACTTGCTATTGTACTGGCACTTTAGTATCTTCAATTATATGTATGTAATTTGTGAAGATATGAATATTATGTTGAAGAATAGAACAAAATTGTGAGGGTTACAAACAGTACAAAATTTCCTCAATATTTCTATCATTCTTGTGTTAAGATATCTTTAGATGGGCAGGCACAACAACATGTTGTAATTACTCCGTACAGTATCATTGTACAGAAAAATTAGGTGCCCTTGGAGGAAAATTAATTTGGCTTGATGCTTACATTCTCACTTAGACAAAACTTCAAGTATATATATTTGATTCATTAGTTTTATTTGCATGGAAAACTACATATTTTGGTCACAAAAATGCCGAAGGCAATTTGTCTTCCTATAATGCCTATTTAATTTTACCTCCTTGTCAATTGAGTCCTGAAGATAAACTCATACCAATTTATTTTTCTTCGTGTCGATTTAATCCTAAAGATAAATTCACACCGTTCTATTGGATGAATGGATGAGGCCATTATGGTTTGTGGTGGGGTCCATATGCAATGCAAACAAATAAGGGTCACAACCAAGCCAAGGGAGACTCGATGGAACTTCCATCTGCACCCTCTCATTTCAAAATAAACAAGAACTACAATTTTTACAGAAATATCTAACACAATCAATCAACGATGAAAACAGTCCGGCGCGGCAACGTGCGCCATCAACGATCTAGTTGGCGTTGATGATTCATAGACCAAGAGAGCCGGACTAGTATTTTTTTTCAAATGCCGTACTAGTATATTAGATTAGAGGAGTTCTTGGGGTGCACCCCATGGTGCTGTGGTGGGGTACTGCCTTTGTAAACCGACACTTCATGTAATGTCTGTAACAACTTTCTTCTCCTTCTAATTGATTCAATGAAAATCTACACAGCCAGCATTTCGTCAAAAAAAGTATCTTCTTAATTATGCTTCTCAGGCTGATCAAAATTAATTGACGCACAGTTACTGCTACTTTAGTACAAAGTTGTACTAAGTGTGTGTCAATTAATATGGATCGGAGGGAGCATCATTAGTCTTAAACTTTTCAGCATCTATGTATCTATAAGAGCGACAACCGTGTGTATGGCTGATGTACTTTGCCTCTACCATAGAAAAATCTCTAACGACCAAGCATCAATTCCTCATAACTTCTCAGAGTAACATGGGCTGCCATGCACACAAAGGAATCCCGGGAAGCAGTAGTTCACCTTATAAATTGCAAATGATAGAGTAGTTGCAAGAAGCTACAAGAGAGCAACTAAGCGTCTTAGTTAATAGTAGCATGTCCTTTTGATCTCTCCATGCACATTATGGAGCTAGTTAGGATTGAGAAGCAGCCAGGAACAAAACTACATGATTACCACCGCATCAGGCGTTCTGCTAGTACTACAAGACATTGTGTCCATGTGTTGAATCTTCAATATATTGTCAAGATTGCAGGGCGATGTGTGCAGTAGTACTAAAGATAACTCAGAGGAAGGCAATCACGTCAACATGGAGCTGGAGGATGCCACCATCTTGGATTATAAAGTGTTGGACCATTCCATCACCAAAGATGACAACCTAGAAATGATGGACGCATAACTCACCTGGAATAATCAGGAACTCAATTAGCGGAACAATGATCTCGTCATTCACTTCAAAAGCCCCAAAAGGGTTTGGTAATATTAACAAGATTAGTGACCCTGAGAGGACAAGACCTTGTTAGATTTTTGAATTTTTTTATTGTGTCTTTGCTAGTATGACAAATAGACAATGGATGCTGTGTCACTCCATTATGTTCAGATCTTCGAGCTTGTGTGATTTCATAGCTACCTGTGCCATGGTATTAGTAGGACTGGGCTTTCTGAATTCTGTATATGTTAATATATAAGGATCTGGATTTTGTTTACAATGTTTTAACCCTGACCAATATGTGGTAAAGATAATAAAACCAGCACGTTTAGTTGAGTGAAATCTAAGAAAACAATTACATCAAGGTATTGCATTTATGATGTATCTTAGTTCATGTTCTTCAGCATTTAAATGTTTCGGATGATCATCACTAGTAGAAAAGGGGGCAAAGTTCCAGGTCGAATCAGCCCATTAGTCCCGGTTCAGTCAAGAACCGGGACCCATGGGGGCATTGGACCCGGTTCGTGAGCCCCGGGTGCCGGCCGGGCCACGTGGGCCATTGGTCCCGGTTCGTCTGGACCTTTTGGTCCCGGTTGGTGGGACGAACCGGGACAAATGGGCCTCGCTCCTGGCCCACCACCATTGGTCCCGGTTGGTGGCTCGAACCGGGACCAATGGCTATTAAAGTTTGTAACAAAATTCTAATTACTTATTTATTTTCTTTTATGATAATTCTTTTTGCTTTTAATGTTTTGAACAAAATTTTAATTACTTATTTATTTTCTTTTATGATAATTCATTTTGCTATTAAAGTTTGTAACAAAATTCTAATTACTTATTTATTTTCTTTGATGATAATTCTTTTTGCTTTTAATGTTTTGAACTAAATTCTAATTACTTATTTATTTTCTTTTATGATAATTCTTTTTGCTATTAAAGTTTGTAACAAAATTCTAATTACTTATTTATTTTCTGTTATGATAATTCTTTTTGCTTTTAATGTTTTGAACTAAATTTTAATTACTTATTTATTTTATTTTATGATAATTCTTTTTGCTATTAAAGTTTCTAACAAAATTCTATATAATTTTAGTTTCAATACTACTAGAGGTTTATAAAAGCTTTTTAGTTGATTCCTTTAGTATCAGTTCTAAGGCTGTTACAAAGGCATTTTATTTGGCACGGGTTTTAAGGCTGGGGCCCCACGAGCACCTTTTAGTACCGGTTCGTGGCATGAACCGGTAAAAGAGTTTTTTAGTTGATTCTTTCTGCAGCTGTTTTTAGTCCCACCTCGCCAAGCGAGAGGCACTCGCAGCGGTTTATAAGCCCTGAGTGTAGAGACGATGAAGGGAGAAGCGCAGTGCTCACCTACACGTTGGCTTGAAGGTAAGCAACGTGCAGCTGAGCATTGCGCCTCTCTTTTATTTTGGCATGGTATCATCATTTTATCCGCATAGCATATGCAAGAAAGTTGAGAGGGTTACGACAAAAACTGGATGCACTTCGTGTACAAAACGGACAATCTCTTTCGAATTATCAGGATTTCATACGGAAACTTGTCTGTTACAACATGCATTTCAAATGAACTACAAAAAGGTTGAATGTTGGCATGGTATCATCATAATAGTTGTGGAGAAAGTCTTCACTTTTTCTTCGCTTGTGTCCTTTCCTTATTGCGCTAACAAAAAGTTTATAATTTTTTTAAAACTAAAAGCAAAAAGAATTAAAAAATAAAGCAAAAACCAAAAGAAAATAAGTAATGCAGAAAACAAAACAAAAAAAACTGGAAAAAAATAAAAATAGCAACAATAAGTATTTCGTTGTAAGTAGAAACAAAATAA
>NC_057810.1:12652356-12660510 GCF_018294505.1 Triticum aestivum
TATATGTTCATATTGTGTATGTATAGGAAAATTGTGCATGATCAAAGTCATTTATGAATATGTTCATATTTAGAATAGAGGAAAAAGGAAAATAAGAAGAGAAAGTGTTTAATATAATTAGTTAGAAAAATAATAGTACTATAGTTAAACTAGTTTATTTTTAGTAAGTACTACTTTGTTTTATTTATAGTAAGAGCTTCATATATAGTTGAACTAGCTAGTTGATTTAATAAACCAATTTATTTTACTATATATAGAAGTAGTTTATTTTTAGTAAGTACTACTTTATTTATTTATAGTAAGTGCTTAGTAGTTGAACTAGTTGATTTAAGTAATAAAACTACTTTATTTAACTATATATAGAAGTAGTTCCCGCATCGACATCGACGATGCCTATCCCGAATCCTCATCGTCGTCGACTCGGCGGTGGATGTCGTGGTTCTAAGTCTGACAGTAGAGTGGGCGTAGGTATGGAGAGGCAAGGTTCTAGCTATGGAGAGGTTGTAAACACAAGAGATGTACGAGTTCAGGCCCTTCTCGGAGGAAGTAAAAGCCCTACGTCTCGGAGCCCAGAGGTGGTCGAGTGGATTATGTGTATATGAGTTACAGGGTGCCGAACCCTTCTGCCTGTGGAGGGGGGTGGCTTATATAGAGTGCGCCAGGACCCCAGCCAGCCCACGTAATGAAGGATTTAAGGTGTATTAAGTCCGGGGCGTTACAGGTAATGCCCCACATAAAGTGTCTTTAACTATCATAAAGTCTACTCAACTATAGGCCGTTGCAGTACAGAGTGCCTTTTGACCTCCCGGTAGTCGAGTGAGTCTTCGTGGTCGAGTCCTTCAAGTCAGTCGAGTGAGTCTCTCGTTGGTCGACTGGAAGGTGACCTCTTCTAAGGGTGTCCTTAGGCAGGGTACTTAGATCAGGTCTGTGACCCTACCCTAGGTACATGACCCCATCATTAGCCCCCGAATGGATTGAGGCTTTGAGTGACGGAGGAGTTGATGCTGTTTCCGATTGACCTTTGCACACTGGTCGTGCGTTGTCCTGAATCCAGAGAATCTCTTCATTGATAGTGAGCAACTTGTCTTCAGTCGACTCGATCCATTCTTTTCTTTCGTCGAGTGATCTTTCAGGCTTCGTCGATTTCCCAGCGACGGATCGCAGGAAATCCCGCGCCTGACAGACTGATCTGCCGTTAGCGGATTCCGCGGGATGCGAAATTTGGGGAAACGCGCGAAGCGGAGCGGACCGCGGCGTTCGGATGGGACGGGGCATAGACGCCTCGATTCCCGTGTCGCTTTCTTCGCCACGTATCCCGCCCGCGTAACAGTTCCAGGATATGATTAGATCGACCGGGCCCACCTGTCATCCACCCGGAAGGAATCTTATAAATGCGCCCGGCGGGGGTTTTCTTTGAGCAGTGCCTCAGCATCCTCTCCCTGCCCTCTCCGTCTCCGCCCAACGCGCTCGCTCTCGCCTCCGCACCACTTCTCCTCACGCACCTCGCCGGTAGCCATGGTCAAGGAGAAGACGGCGGCGCTGGAGCGCGCGAAGAAGGCGTCGGCGACGGAGAAGGCGAAGGGGAGATCCACCAGCCGCGGTGGGTCTTCGTCTAGATCTCGCCTGCCGAAAGGCTGGGTCCAGGGAGATTGGATCCAGTCGACCATCACGGAGAAGGATCTCCTCGACATGGCCAACGAGGGCCTGATCCCCCATGGAGCTGCGAGGCTTCCGGGGAAAGAGTGGCAGCCCCAGCCGGAAGAGGGTGAGTGCGTGCTTCTGGCTACCCATGTCGACCGCGGATTCTCTTTACCGCCGAGCGTTTTCTTCTGTGCTTTCTTGAACTTCTTTGGAGTGCAACTCCACCACTTCACCCCGAATTCTATTGCCTATCTTGCCGCGTTTGCGTCTATGTGTGAGAGTTTTCTGGGCTGTCGACCGCATTGGGGCTTGTTCAAGCACATATTCACATGTCGCTCTCAAACCGTGAAGAAGGAGAGCCCAGGTGATGAAAGAACCCGAGTGGTCCAAATGTGTGGAGGTCTGTGGATCCAGGTGAGGAACAAGAGCACCTTCCCAGCCATGACATTTCCCGAGTCAGTCAGAGGCTGGCAGTCGACCTGGTTCTACTGCCAGGATGAGTCGACGCCGGGGCAGTCGAGTGGACTTCCTCAATTTACCATGGACCGAGTGAACAAGCCCTCCTCTCTGAAGTTGATTCCGGAGGAGAAAGCTGACGTGAAGATGCTGATGGAGCGCGTAGTTCAGTTGGTTCGGGAGGGAGTGACGGGTATGGATCTCCTGGAGGTTTTCCTTAGGCGCCGAATCCAGCCTCTTCAGTTCCGGAGCCATTGCATGTGGTTGTATTGCGGGACTGAGGATGTGACTCGGGTCAATCCAGAAACAGTCGACGATACCACTCTGGAAAGGTGGATGGCCGCTGTTACTGGGAACAAAGATAACCCTCGCGGAGCCAGAAGGATTCCTCCACTCGACTGCCACAGCGATCCAAACAAGGTATGCCTGCTCCACTTCCCATTGTGTTCTCGTCATATTTATCTCTGTTTTCTCTGCCGATCGGTCGACTGATCTTTGTCTTGTTGTCCATCAGGCCCTCACTGAACTGTACTCAATGCACAACGGAGCGCAGGCTCCGACTGAGGAGGGAGAAGCGAGCGGGGGCGAGATCCAGGAGGAGGAGTGGGACTCGGACGCCGCTGAGGCCGATGATGATGATGATGACGATGATGATGATGACGATGAGGACGAGGAAGAGGAGGAGGAGGAGGTCGCACCACCGCGCTCGGGAAGGCGGTCGAAACTTGTCCATGATCCTGCGACCGAACGCGGCGAAGGGGTTGCGACTGCTACACAGTCGACCAAGCGCCCTCGGACCACCTCTCCGGCGCCGACTAAAAAGGCGTCGAAGCAACCCAGGGCGGCCCCGTCGAAGCCGACCAAACACCTGCTGAAGATGAAGGTGTCCATCCCCACCATATCAGGGTAATCATGTTGCTTAAGTCTTCTTGTTTTGTGTGAACTTTGTCTCTAGTTGGCACTGGAGTTAGTCGATTGATTCTTTGGAGTTGCAGTGCTGCTACTTCTGAGACCTCAGCCCGGGCTGATGACCATGAGATGGAGGACGCAACAACCTCAAAACTAGGTACTATACTCTTAACGCCATTTTTAGTCGACTGACTCATGATCTCTAGTTCTGAATCTTTTCTGTAGCTCCATCCAATGTTGTTATCACTCTCCCTGATGATGATGAAGATGAGGAACCACTGAAGCACAGAATGAGAAGGAAGGCGTCTGTCAGCAGGGCGACCCAGGATGTGACGGTGCCTGAGACTCTGGTCGCGGCGGAGGAGAACACCACTCGACACACCGTGTCCTTCGCAGATCCACTGACGAGTGCCCTGCAGCCCTCCCTCTTCACGACGCACCACGTCCCAGAGGACCAAGCTGGCGCGGCAAAGGAGGCGATACGCCAGGCAGGAATCATGATGGAGCAGTTGAAGACCATCCGGGATGCGAGCCAGGCAACTTACGACGCCAGTTCTGCCCTCCAAAGCAATGTTCAAGTCAGTCGACCACCGTTTGTTCTGCTAGGATATGCTACCAAAAACTTTTCCTTTCCAGAATTTATAGTAGTCACCCACTGGGTGTGTCGATTTAAACTCCGTGTTAGCGGGGGCACGCTGAGTGCACCCGCTGGGTGTAGTCCCCAAGGCGAAGGTCGACTGCTGGCAGTCGGCCTTAGGCTTTATAATTTCAATCTTTCCGTCATTCCACTATGGCGACTGGATTTCGCAAACCGGTCGACTGGTTGACTCTGTCTTCAATAGGATTAGTGGGGGCACGCTGAGTGCACCCACTGGGTGTAGTCCCCAAGGCTAAGGTCGACTGCTGGCAGTCGGCCTTAGGCTTTATAATTTCAATCTTTCCGTCATTCGACTAGGTCGACTGAATTTCGCAAACTGGTGGGGGCACGCTGAGTGCACCCACTGGGTGTAGTCCCCGAGACTGTGGTCGACTGCTTGCAGTCGATTACAGTCTTAAAGAATATATCTCCCTTTTTTTTTGAGGTCGACTGGTCGACTCTATTTTCAACAGGATTAGTGGGGGCACGCTGAGTGCACCCACTGGGTGTAGTCCCCGAGACTACGGTCGAATGTTTGAATTCGGCTGTAGTCTTAGAAACGCGTGATTTTTCCTTTTCCACTCGGAAGTGAACTATATTTGACATTTAGTCGATTGGTTCTTCGCAGAACTCCTGTGATCTTGTGGCTCGCTATTCTGAGCTGGAAAATAAGCACGTTCAGCTCGAGCTGAATTTGAAGCTGGTTCAGGAGAAACTGACAAAGGCAAAGGAGGAGACCGAAGGTATGTTTGGTGAGACCTTGACGACTGCTTTTTCCCTTCATTTGTTTCAAAATCTGATCTTGCTGTAACTTGCAGGTAAGGTGAGGGAGGCCCAATGGAAGAAGGACCTTGAACTAGCTGAGAAGGTCAAGCTTGTTGATGAGAAGTTAGCTTTAGTCGCCAAGCTTGAGCAAGAAAATGCCAATCTGAAAGCTGCTCTTGGGAAGAAAAAAGATCTGGAGGCCTTCCTGAATGGTCTTGCCAAGAAGCTGTTTCTTATGCTTGAAGGTAAATCTCTATGCTCGGCGATCATTTCCAACCGTGGTTTTTCCATTCGACCATTGCCTTGATTCGGTGATCGTCCTTGCAGAATTTTGTCAAAACTTTGAAGAAGAAACTAGCCGGCTGGAACCAAACCTTGACCCCGTAAATTCTTCGATGGACGACGAAGTTGCCATGAATGTGTTCCGACTGGAGTCCCGTGTTGCAGCTGTCGTGGACTATCTTGCAAGGCTGAAGGTCGCCACATCTCGCATCGACTCGACGCTCTGGCCTGGGGAGACTCTTCAGAATGACCTCGAGTCGCTGATGGCTCGCTTGAACACAATCCCTGGTCGAGTGCAGGAGTGGAAAAAATCCTCGGCTCGGTGCGGTGCAGATGTTGCTCTGTGTCTGGCCCGAGTTCACTGCAAAGATGCGCGAGAAGACAAGCTGGCGGCCCTCCGGGTGGCCAACACCAAGAAACACGACTTCAGGTCCTTTATGGAAACTTTCCTTGCGGCTGCCACTTGGATCGCAGATGGGATTGATCTTGATGAGTTTGTTGCACCTTCCAGCCCTCCACAGGAGGGGTAAAAAACTTCTTCTAAGCTCGACGCTTTAAATTTGCCTCGGTATGCCGAGTGGAGTTGTAACCGATAAACCTTAACGGGCTTAGCGCCTGAGCACTTCCGGTTCCTTTAGGTATCGATCCGAACTTGAATTTGTCGTTTGAATATGATTGCTTTTGGCTCGAAATGTCTTTTGCAGGTTCAAAGCAGGGCGCTTACTGCAATCGACTTATTCCTTAATCCACTTAGGTGATCGCTGGGCTGCAGCTAAGCCCCCGAGTGAGAGGTTTGCTCTTCACTCGGTAGGGTTTTTATATCTTAGGCGAGCACTGAGCTGCAGCTAAGCCCCCGAGTGAGAGGTTTGCTCTTAACTCGGTAGGATTTTTATATCTTAGGCGAGCACTGGGCTGCAGCTAAGCCCCCGAGTGAGAGGTTTGCCCTTCACTCGGTAGGATTTTGATAACTTAGGCGAGTACTTGGACTGCAGCTAAGCCTCCAAGTGGAAGTCTGGCTTACCACTCGGTAGGATTTCGATAACATAGGCGAGTACTTGGACTGCAGCTAAGCCTCCGAGTGGAAGTCTGGCTTACCACTCGGTAGGATTTTCATAACTTAGGCGAGTACTTGGACTGCAGCTAAGCCTCCGAGTGGAAGTCTGGCTTACCACTCGGTAGGATTTTCATAACTTAGGCGAGTACTTGGACTGCAGCTAAGCCTCCGAGTGGAAGTCTGGCTTACCACTCGGTAGGATTTTCATAACTTAGGCGAGTACTTGGACTACAGCTAAGCCCCCGAGTCAGAGGTTTGCTTTTCACTCGGTAGGATTTTCATAACTTAGGCGAGTACTTGGACTGCAGCTAAGCCTCCGAGCGGAAGTCTGGCTTACCACTCGATAGGATTTTCAAAACTTAGGCAAAACGGATTCGCAGCTAAGCCACCGAGTGGGAGTCTGGCTCACCACTCGGTAGGATTTTCATAACTTAGGCGAAACGGATTCGCAGCTAAGCCTCCGAGTGGGAGTCTGGCTCACCACTCGGTAGGATTTTTTTTACAAACTTAGGCGAAACGGATTCGCAGCTAAGTCACCCAGTGGGTGTAGTCCCTGAGACTGTGGTCGACTGCTTGCAGTCGATTACAGTCTTAAAGAATATATCTCCCTTTTTTTTGAGGTCGACTGGTCGACTCTATTTTCAACAGGATTAGTGGGGGCACGCTGAGTGCACCCACTGGGTGTAGTCCCCGAGACTACGGTCGAATGCTTGAATTCGGCTGTAGTCTTAGAAACGCGTGATTTTTCCTTTTCCACTCGGAAGTGAACTATATTTGACATTTAATCGATTGGTTCTTCGCAGAACTCCTGTGATCTTGTGGCTCGCTATTCTGAGCTGGAAAATAAGCACGTTCAGCTCGAGCTGAATTTGAAGCTGGTTCAGGAGGAACTGACGAAGGCAAAGGAGGAGACTGAAGGTATGTTTGGTGAGACCTTGACGACTGCTTTTTCCCTTCATTTGTTTCAAAATCTAATCTTGCTGTAACTTGCAGGTAAGGTGAGGGAGGCCCAACGGAAGAAGGACCTTGAACTAGCTGAGAAGGTCAAGCTTGTTGACGAGAAGTTAGCTTCAGTCGCCAAGCTTGAGCAAGAAAATGCCAATCTAAAAGCTGCTCTTGGGAAGAAAAAAGATCTGGAGGCCTTCCTGAATGGTCTTGCCAAGAAGCTGTTTCTTATGCTTGAAGGTAAATCTCTATGCTCGGCGATCATTTCCAACCGTGGTTTTTCCATTCGACCATTGCCTTGACTCGGTGATCGTCCTTGCAGAATTTTGTCAAAACTTTGAAGAAGAAACTAGCCGGCTGGAACCAAACCTTGACCCCGTCAATTCTTCGATGGACGACGAAGTTTCCATGAATGTGTTCCGACTAGAGTCCCGTGTTGCAGCTGTCGTGGACTATCTTGCAAGGCTGAAGGTCGCCACATCTCGCATCGACTCGACGCTCTGGCCAGGGGAGACTCTTCAGAATGACCTCGAGTCGCTGATGGCTCGCTTGAACACGATCCCTGGTCGAGTGCAGGAGTGGAAAAAATCCTCGGCTCGGTGCGGTGCAGATGTTGCTCTGTGTCTGGCCCGTGTTCACTGCAAAGATGCGCGAGAAGACAAGCTGGCGGCCCTCCGGGTGGCCAACACCAAGAAACACGACTTCAGGTCCTTTATGGAAACTTTCCTTGCGGCTGCCACTCGGATCGCAGATGGGATTGATCTTGATGAGTTTGTTGCACCTTCCAGCCCTCCATAGGAGGGGTAAAAAACTTCTTCTAAGCTCGACGCTTTAAATTTGCCTCGGTATGCCGAGTGGAGTTGTAACCGATAAACCTTAACGGGCTTAGCGCCTGAGCACTTCCGGTTCCTTTAGGTATCGATCCGAACTTGAATTTGTCGTTTGAATATGATTGCTTTTGGCTCGAAATGTCTTTTGCAGGTTCAAAGCAGGGCGCTTACTGCAATCGACTTATTCCTTAATCCACTTAGGTGAGCGCTGGGCTGCAGCTAAGCCCCCGAGTGAGAGGTTTGCTCTTCACTCGGTAGGGTTTTTATATCTTAGGCGAGCACTGAGCTGCAGCTAAGCCCCCGAGTGAGAGGTTTGCTCTTCACTCGGTAGGATTTTTATATCTTAGTAGAGCACTGGGCTGCAGCTAAGCCCCCGAGTGAGAGGTTTGCCCTTCACTCGGTAGGATTTCGATAACTTAGGCGAGTACTTGGACTGCAGCTAAGCCTCCGAGTGGAAGTCTGGCTTACCACTCGGTAGGATTTCGATAACTTAGGGGAGTACTTGGACTGCAGCTAAGCCTCCGAGTGGAAGTCTGGCTTACCACTCGGTAGGATTTTCATAACTTAGGCGAGTACTTGGACTGCAGCTAAGCCTCCGAGTGGAAGTCTGGCTTACCACTCGGTAGGATTTTCAT
>NC_057810.1:12660601-12661564 GCF_018294505.1 Triticum aestivum
CTTAGGCAAGCACTTGGACTGCAGCTAAGCCCCTGAGTGAGAGGTTTGCTCTTCACTCGGTAGGATTTTCATAACTTAGGCGAGTACTTGGACTGCAGCTAAGCCTCCGAGTGGAAGTCTGGCTTACCACTCGGTAGGATTTTCATAACTTAGGCGAGTACTTGGACTGCAGCTAAGCCTCCGAGTGGAAGTCTGGCTTACCACTCGGTAGGATTTTCATAACTTAGGCGAGTACTTGGACTGCAGCTAAGCCCCCGAGTGAGAGGTTTGCTCTTCACTCGGTAGGATTTCTAATAACTTAGGCGAAACGGATTCACAGCTAAGCCTCCGAGTGGGAGTCTGGCTCACCACTCGGTAGGATTTTTTTACAAACTTAGGCGAAACGGATTCGCGGCTAAGGCACCCACTGAGGGGAAATTTTATTGGAATAAAAAGTGACAAAATTTATGGAGGAACTATGACACTATTATTTTGAGGTCCATGAACTACAGAAGTACTTTATTGCAACTCATCCGAGTGATAAAACTTAAGTGTAAAATGGGCGGAGCAGATCCGCGTTCCACGCTCGGGGCTCGTCGATATCATGCTCGACGTTGTAAAGACGGTACGCCCCGTTGTGGAGAACTTTGGTGACGATGAAGGGTCCTTCCCAAGAAGGAGCAAGCTTGTGTTGTTTCTTCTGATCCACTCGGAGAACTAAATCTCCTTCTTGGAAGGCTCGACCTCTCACATTTCTGGCGTGGAAACGACGCAAATCTTGTTGGTAGATGGTCGACCGGATCAGAGCCATCTCCCTTTCTTCCTCTAAAAGGTCGACTGCGTCCTGCCGTGCTTGTTCAGCTTCTGCTTCGTTGTAGATTTCAACTCGAGGAGCATTGTGGAGAAGATCACTCGGCAAGACTGCTTCAGCTCCGTAGACCAAGAAGAATGGAGTTCTTCCGGTCGACCGATTAGGTGTGGTCC
>NC_057810.1:12661574-12687690 GCF_018294505.1 Triticum aestivum
CGAGTGGAAGTCTGGCTTACCACTCGGTAGGATTTTCATAACTTAGGCGAGTACTTGGACTGCAGCTAAGCCCCCGAGTGAGAGGTTTGCTTTTCACTCGGTAGGATTTTCATAACTTAGGCGAGTACTTGAACTGCAGCTAAGCCTCCGAGTGGAAATCTGGCTTACCACTCGGTAGGATTTTCATAACTTAGGCAAAACAGATTCGCAGCTAAGACTCCGAGTGGGAGTCTGGCTCACCACTCGGTAGGATTTTCATAACTTAGGCGAAACGGATTCGCAGCTAAGCCTCCGAGTGGGAGTCTGGCTCACCACTCGGTAGGATTTTTTTTACAAACTTAGGCGAAACGGATTCGCGGCTAAGTCACCCACTGAGGGGAAATTTTATTGGAATAAAAAGTGACAAAATTTATGGAGGAACTATGACACTATTATTTTGATGTCCATGAACTACAGAAGTACTTTATTGCAACTCATCCGAGTGATAAAACTTAAGTGTAAAATGGGCGGAGTAGATCCGCGTTCCACGCTCGGGGCTCGTCGATATCATGCTCGACGTTGTAAAGACGGTACGCCCCGTTGTGGAGAACTTTGGTGACGATGAAGGGTCCTTCCCAAGAAGGAGCAAGCTTGTGTTGTTTCTTCTGATCCACTCGGAGAACTAAATCTCGTTCTTGGAAGGCTCGACCTCTCACATTTCTGGCGTGGAAACGACGCAAATCTTGTTGGTAGATGGTCGACCGGATCAGAGCCATCTCCCTTTCTTCCTCTAAAAGGTCGACTGCGTCCTGCCGCGCTTGTTCAGCTTCTGCTTCGTTGTAGATTTCAACTCGAGGAGCATTGTGGAGAAGATCACTCGGCAAGACTGCTTCAGCTCAGTAGACCAAGAAGAATGGAGTTCTTCCGGTCGACCGATTAGGTGTGGTCCTCAGTCCCCAAAGCACCGAGGGAAGTTCGTCGACCCAAGCTCCAGCTGCATGCTTGAGATCACGCATCAGTCAGGGTTTCAGTCCCTTGAGAATCAGGCCATTGGCTCGCTCTGCGTGTCCATTCGACTGCGGATGAGCGACTGAAGCGTAGTCGACTCGTGTGCCTTGAGAGTTACAGAAATCTCTGAATTCCTCCGAGTCAAAGTTCGACCCATTATCTGTAATGATGCTGTGTGGGACTCCATATCTGAATATTAGTTCTCTGATGAAGCTAACAGCAGCACCGGCGTCAAGGTTCTTGATTGGTTTAGCCTCGATCCACTTGGTGAACTTGTCGACTGCCGCCAGTACATGCGTGAAGCCACTTCGCCCTGTTCTCAAAGGACCGACCATGTCCAACCCCCATATTGCGAAAGGCCAGATGAGTGGAATGGTGTTCAGGGCTGATGCAGGCTTGTGCGACATATTCGAGTAGAACTGACATCCCTCGCACTTATCCACTATCTCCTTTGCCATCTCATTTGCCTTTGGCCAGTAAAATCCGGCTCGGTATGCTTTGGCCACGATGGTCCGAGAGGACGCATGATGGCCACAGGTCCCCGAGTGGATATCATTGAGGATGAGTCGACCTTCTTCTGGTGTTATGCACTTCTGACCAACTCCATTCGCGCTTTCTCTGTATAATTGTCCTTTGATTACGGTAAAGGCCTTAGATCGACGGACGATCTGTCGAGCCTCTTCCTCATCCTCCGGAAGCTCTTTTCTCAGGATATACGCGATATATGGAATTGTCCAGTCGGGAATGACCACCAAGACCTCCATGATCAAGTCGACCACCGCTGGGACTTCAACCTCAGTCGGATCTGTGGCACTCTTGGGCTGTGGAGCTTCTTCGGTGAAAGGATCTTCTTTGACTGACGGAGTGTGTATATGCTCCAAGAACACACCACTCGGAATGGCTTCTCTCTTGGAACCTATCTTTGCTAGATCATCAGCTGCTTGGTTTTTCAGTCGGGGTATATGATGGAGCTCCAACCCCTCGAACTTCTTTTCCAGCTTCCTCACTGCACTGCAGTATCCAGTCATGGCTGGGCTTCTCATGTCCCACTCCTTCATCACTTGGTTGACCACTAAATCTGAGTCGCCATAAACCATCAGGCGACGGACGCCGAGTGAAATGGCCATGCGCAACCCATATAAGAGGGCCTCATATTCTGCCTCATTGTTGGAGGAATCAAAGTGAATCTGGAGCACATATCTGAGCTTATCTCCTCTGGGGGAAACCAGGACAACCCCAGCACCGGAACCATTCAACATCCTAGAGCCATCAAAGAACATGGTCCAATGCTCCGAGTGAACTTCAGTCGGCTGCTGCTGTTCAATCCACTCGGCGAGGAAATCTGCTATTGCCTGGGACTTAATGGCTTTCTTTGCCTCAAACTTGATATCAAGGGGAAGAAGTTCAATCGCCCATTTAGCCACTCGACCAGTTGCATCTCTATTGTGCAAAATCTCTGATAGTGGAGCGTCGCTGACGACTGTGATTTAATGATCAGAGAAATAATGAGCAACCTTCTTTGTGGTCATGTATATTCCATACACAAGCTTCTGATAATGAGGATATCTCTGCTTGGATGGAGTCAAGACTTCAGACAAATAATACACTGG
The DNA here is from genome assembly GCF_018294505.1 of Triticum aestivum. Lineage (NCBI taxonomy): Eukaryota > Viridiplantae > Streptophyta > Magnoliopsida > Poales > Poaceae > Triticum > Triticum aestivum. Next base: position 12,664,172 of record NC_057810.1, read on the forward strand.
GCGCTGAACTTTGAGAGCTTTTCCTTCTTCTTCCCGCTCGACCGTAAGCACAGTACTAACGACTTGTCCTGTGGCTGCGATATAGAGCAACAGAGGCTCTTTGCTGATTGGAGCAGCAAGCACCGGCTGGGTGGAGAGCAGAGCTTTTAGCTCGGCGAACGCTGCATCAGCTTCTGGAGTCCACTCGAACTTGTCTGCCTTCTTCATCAGTCGGTAAAGAGGCAATGCCTTTTCACCGAGTCGTGAGATGAATCGACTTAATGCGGCCAAGCATCCAGTAAGCTTCTGGACATCGTGCACTCGCACAGGGCGTTTCATTCGGAGAATAGTGCCGATCTTCTCTGGATTAGCGTCGATTCCTTGCTCGGAAACGAGAAAACCGAGTAACTTGCCACCAGGAACTCCAAATGTGCACTTTGATGGATTGAGCTTGATATCATACCTTCTGAGGTTGGCAAATGTTTTGGCGAGGTCAGCGAGCAGGTCGGAACCTTTTCGTGACTTGACGATGATATCATCCATATACGCTTCCACATTCCGACTAATTTGAGTGAGTAGACACTTCTGAATCATTCGCATAAATGTGGCTCCGACATTCTTGAGGCCGAATGGCATGGTGATATAGCAAAAGCACCCGAATGGAGTGATGAAAGCTGTTTTTACCTCGTCGGGTCCGTACAGACGGATCTGGTGGTACCCGGAGTAGGCGTCCAGAAAAGACAGTCTCTCGCATCCCGCGGTCGAGTCAACAATTTGATCTATGCGAGGGAGAGGAAAATGATCTTTCGGGCAGGCCCGGTTGATGTGCTTGAAATCAATACACATTCGGAGTGATTTGTCCTTCTTAGGAACCATGACGACATTAGCGAGCCACTCGGAGTGGTATATCTCTCGGATAAATCCTGCCGCCAACAGTCGAGCCACTTCCTCACCAATGGCTTTTCTCTTCTGGACGGCGGACCGCCGAAGATGCTCTTTGACTGGTTTTGCAGATGAGTCGACTCTTAGGCGATGCTCAGCCAGTCCCCTGGGAACACCTGGCATGTCAGCGGGCTTCCATGCAAAAATGTCCCAGTTCTCACGGAGGAACTGGATGAGCGCTTCTTCCTATTTCGGGTCGAGTGTTGTGGAGATGTGGGTCGGAGCTGCATCGGGGTCGGTCGGGTGAATGTAAACAGGCTTCGTCTCACCGGACGACTGGAATGCAGACTCTGTGGCGGGTTTCTTGGATCGCAGCAAGTCACTCGGATCTGCGTTTTGCTTGTATTCTTCAAACTCGACCGCTGTCACCTGGGAATCAGCAATCTTTGAGCCTTTCTGAAAGCACTCTTCTGCCTTTTTCCGATCACCGGTGACAGTGATCACTCCTTTGGGGCCGGGCATCTTCAATTTGAGGTACACGTAACATGGTCGAGCCATGAACCGTGCATAAGCTGGTCTCCCCAAAATGGCATGATATCCACTCTGAAAATCCACGACCTCGAACGTCAACTTTTCTTTGCGAAAATGTTTCGAATCACCAAACACCACGTCCAGAGCTATTTGGCCGAGTGACTCGGCTTTCTTCCCTGGTATAACTCCATGAAACCTCATGTTACTGGTGCTCAGTCGGGACATCGGAATGCCCATTCCTTTCAGTATGTCTGCATACAACAAATTCAGCCCGCTACCACCGTCCATCAGCACTTTTGTTAGTCGAGTGCCTTCAACAACTGGATCGACCACCAAAGCTTGCTTCCCAGGGGTGGCAATATGAGTCAGGTGATCAGATTGGTCGAAGGTGATGGGTGTTTGGGACCATTTCAGATAATTTGCTTTCGCTAGGGCAACCATGTTCACCTCACGGTTAATAACTTTCAATCGACTCTTGCTTTCCACATCTGCAAAGATCATCAGAGTGGAGTTGATATGTGGATATCCTTCCTCACTGTCCTCCTTGTCTTCGGCCTTGTCCGACTCCTTCTGCTTGTTATTAGACTGTTTTCCCTGAAACTGCTGGATCAGGAGTCGACATTGGCGAGTGGTATGCTTCGGGTAGATGATATTCCCCTCTTAGTCTTTCTTCGTGTGGATGTGACACGGCATATCCATCACGTCGTTCCCTTCTTTATCCTTCACCTTCTTAGGGTTCCAGGATCCTTTTGGTTTCCCTTTAAACTTTCCCTGAGTCACGGCCAGAGCCTCTCCAGGAGCTGCCGGTTCAACCTTCCGCTTCTGTTTCCGACTGGTGTTTCCCTTTTCCGACTGACTCGGCTTGTGCTTGCCGCTTTGGAGTCGGTCTTCTTCTTCGCTGTTGGCGTACTTGGTAGCAATCTCCATCATCCGACTCAAGGTCATGTCACCGGTTCGACCAAATTTCAAACTTAATTCTCTGTTCTTGACACCATCCTTAAAGGCGCAGACTGCCTGATGATCAGACACATTCTCCACAGTATGGTGCAAAGTGATCCATCTCTGAATATACTCTCTGAGAGTCTCATTGGTCTTCTGCACGTAGATTTGCAACTCCGTCAGTCCAGCCGGTCGCTTGCAAGTTCCTTCAAACGTTCTGATGAACACTCGGGACAGATCTTCCCAAGTGTAAATGCTGCTAGGAGGTAATTGAGTCAACCATGCCCTGGCAGAACCTTCCAGCATGAGGGGCAAATGCTTCATGGCCACCTCGTCGTTCCCACCACCAATCTGAACCGCCACTCGGTAGTCCTCAAGCCAAGTTTCAGGCTTAGACTCGCCAGTGAACTTGCTGACTCCTGTTGCCAACCTGAAATTGGGAGGGATAACTGCGGCTCTGATAGCTCTGCTGAAACATTCAGGACCAGAAACATGCACTCGAATGCTTGTGGGCGCATCTCTGTCGAGTCCACCTCGATGGGCTCTGTTTTGGTCGACCAAACCTTGCACGATAATGGATCCCGCGTCGAAGCCTGGTTCTCGGGGGTTTACTGGAACTCTTCGTCCCGTACTGGGCTGACGCCTGTCATCTTGCTGCCGAGGAGCGTAAGACCCACCCCTCGGAGGGGAATTGGGCACTCGACGCCTATCATCTCGGTCGAGTCGGTCACCATATTGGTCTCGCCGATTCTCGCGCCCTTCACGCCGCGGAGGCGATCTAGGGCTGTGAGCCGACTGAACCGTATTCGCAGCGACGGATCGACTGTGAATTCTGTTGCGCGACTGCGACACGGCCGAATTCTGATCTCCTGCTGCCCGGAGCAGATCCCTGATCTGCATCAAGCCTCTGCCAGCTTCCGACTGAGAGGGCTGGATGGACTCTGCTATACGGGTCGTAGCTGCTAAATTCTGAATTGGGGTTCGATATACCTGAGTCGGCGAGAAGAGTTGACGTCGACTGGTGTCGGGAACTCGTTGCCGCGCGCGCTCGTTGAGTGCTCGCTGAAGATTCTCCAGTCGAGTGCGTTCGGCCAAATTGGCCAAACGTGCCTCCTCCAAGGCGCGAGCCTCGGGGGTTTCTCCTGCGATGGGAGTACGCAGGGCATCCACGTTCCTGCGGCGAAGTTCCTCTCTTTGCAGAGAGTCGAGTAGCTCGGGCTGGTACTCTTCGTGGTCTCGTGCGGGGTCGCCTCCGTCGCCTGCTCCACCATCACGGGCGAAGCCAGGGGGACTGTGGGGCCCGTCGACCATCAGGATTTCCGCCGCTGGATCACTGCTATCGCACTCGGATGCGGTCTCTACGGAGCCAGTCGACAGATCGAACAGGCCGTAGAGAGATTCGTCGGGCTCGATTGCCGCAACTTGGGCGGTGGCCGTCTGGCGAGCCACCGCATGCCTCACCCACCGCTGAATCCTCGACCGGCCCGATCGCTTGCGCTGGCGGAAGACCGGGAGGGTGGCCGATGGGGGAGTCGACCGATAAGGGGTCGACGGTTGCCGCAGCAGAACGCCGCGGACACATGCGCGAAAATGCGTCGCACCGCGGACGGGGAGCGCATCAACGTCGAGTGGAGCCTCCTGGAGCCAGGCGGAGTTGTCGGCGATGAAGGTGAGAGCGCCAAGACGGATCTCTCGACCCTCGACCAAAACTCCAGCAGCCACCATGATGAAAGTACTCGGAAGAATCGCATCTTCTCCACAAAATTGCTAAAACACCGGCCCCAAGGTGGGCGCCAACTGTCGTGGTTCTAAGTCTGACAGTAGAGTGGGGGTAGGTATGGAGAGGCAAGGTTCTAGCTATGGAGAGGTTGTAAACACAAGAGATGTACGAGTTCAGGCCCTTCTCGGAGGAAGTAAAAGCCCTACGTCTCGGAGCCCAGAGGCGGTCGAGTGGATTATGTGTATATGAGTTACAGGGTGCCGAACCCTTCTGCCTGTGGAGGGGGGTGGCTTATATAGAGTGTGCCAGGACCCCAGCCAGCCCACGTAATGAAGGGTTTAAGGTGTATTAAGTCCGGGGCGTTACAGGTAACGCCCCACATAAAGTGTCTTTAACTATCATAAAGTCTACTTAACTACAGGCCGTTGCAGTACAGAGTGCCTTTTGACCTCCCGGTAGTCGAGTGAGTCTTCGTGGTCGAGTCCTTCAAGTCAGTCGAATGAGTCTCTCGTTGGTCGACTGGAAGGTGACATCTTCTAAGGGTGTCCTTAGGCAGGGTACTTAGATCAGGTCTGTGACCCTACCCTAGGTACATGACCCCATCAGTGGAGGCCTGCTTCATCAGGGCCATGATCGAGACTGGGCTCCGTCGGGCTGGTATTGGGAGGTGCTACCTTCTGGGGGACGTAGGTTGGTCAAATGGCAGCACGTTGTTGACCCGATCCTTGTTTGGTGGCGGTCGCGTGGGCCAGTGACGGTGCCGAGGCTTCCAGACACAGCGGAGGTGGTATGTCACCATGTCAGCGAGGAGGACGAGCACGTCCTTCACTACATGGTTGGGTTGGAGGGCAGGTTCGACAATACCTGGCAGGTTCTTCAGGGATCTCACTGGAGCTATGATCCTGTGATCGTTCCTTATCTTTGGGTGTCCACCGCCCGCGACGATACCCGTGGGGCGCTACGGTTCTAGCTGTATTAATTAGTGATGCTATATGTATGATAGTATTCGAGAAGTATTTGACGATGTACGGACACAAGAGATGATGTACTTTTGGTTATAATTGAATGCATGCTAATTTGAATACTACTTTATTTTACGATTTGGTTTTGCTTATTGAATGCTCATATTGGAAAAGTACTCGTACTTTGAATGCTAAAATTGAAGAGCACTCTATGCAGAAATCTAGGAGCCCCCTCCATCATCCACGCCGTCGTGGGGGTAGCTTCTCCTTCATTCCCGTGTGCTAGACAATTTGGTGTAATAATGCACTCGGGACTTAAAGGAGGAGCTACGTACCATCACCGGTAGTCAACCCGTGATTAATAATAATGATCTAATTTAGGTTTTTTGGTACATATATTTAATTCTACAAGTTTAATATTTGAATTATGAACTTAGGCCGGAAATGTCGCACTCGGACGACGAAAACCGTCCGGGGAGTGCGACTGGTGCCACGACAACTGAGGTATGTGCGACAGGTTCATTCAGCTGGACGAAGATCGGTGCTTCAGCATTAAGCTCGAGGAGACCTTTGATGTTCATACGGTACACAACGACGACAATAGTTTTTTCGTAATTAAGCATGACTTCAACTATTTTAACGTGGATTTTTCATCCCATGCTATGCAAGACGCTATGTCTTGTGGAGGATGGGTTTTGAAGACCATGAAAGTATGGAAACCAAAAAAATTCTCCTAAGGACCCATCATGGTGTGGATTTTAAAGTAAAGTTGTACAATGCTGAGAGTGTAACCCATTTTGGTTGCAAAAATTGGGAAGCACTTTGCAAGATGTATGGTTTTGATGAGGGTATGCTTGTCACCATGGATCTTGGTGATCCTACAATCCAGCAAGACAATATGGGCATTTGGGTCCTTGTGGAGGCACCTCCAATTCTTCCCTCGTGTGAGCTTAACATAGTTATTAAGTAATTTATATTGTTTATTTCAAAATAGTTGAAAGCTTATTTCCATTGACAACTTATTTTCATTCTTCAAAGAATGTGCGGAAGATGGTAGACAAAACCCACTACACCGATGGCTCCGAATTAACTTATAAGGAGAAAAATCATCTGATCGCATTTTGTACTGATCTTGAGAATTACGATGTCTACAATCGAACTCCTCAACATTATGGTCAATACGTGCCACTAGTGCACGTGTTGAACTACGGTAACTACCATGGAGATACCCTGGTAAGATTTTTTACTATTACGACATCCCTACATCTTTTTAAATACTTCTAAAACTAGTACATCATTCCTAACTACGAAGTTATTACTATGTTTATCAACAGATAATCCCGAATAATTGTGTGCCTCATCTGATGTATACCCACGGTCGCCTTGATGTTTTGAACATACAACGAGGTCGTCCTACAAATCTCAACTGTCCATACCGGATTTCTAAAAGAAGTGGAGACATGACAAGCAAAGAATGGAAAAAATGTATGGACAGTCGTAATGAGCTTCTTGGACGCAAAAGGAGGCGAAGCACAAGAATTGGAGATAGGATGATCTCCATTCTTCATAATGGAGAGTCAGGGTCTATATTGTTTTATGCTATTTTACCTTAAGGGTGTTTAGGTGCTACCTGATACTGATGATCATGTGCTAAGAACAATATGTAGGGTTTGGTTCGATGACTATGATGATGATGATCGTATGACTTGTTATTAATGACGAGTAGAAGTTGTATGATGATGCATGATTAGTAGGACTTGTTATTATATATGATGATGTATGATGCGAGCATGCATGAGTTATTATATATAAGCGAGTGAAATGAACATAGCAGTAGTGTTGGTAAACCAAGGACGAGAGGACACTTCTCTCTATTAGCTAGCTAATAACAATCTAAAATTAACCCCCAAAACCCCTAAACCAGCCACTTTTTTATAAAGAAAAAAGAAAAACCTCAGCTCCAGCCAGCTGCTGACACGTGGAAGCCTTTTGGTCCCGGTTCATGTCACCAACCGGGACCAAAGGCCCCCTTGCCTGGGCTGCTCGCAGTGGCCACGACGAGGTCCATCTGTCCCGGTTCGTGTTAGAACCAGGACTAAAGGGGGAGCCATTAGTAACGACCCTTTAGTCCCGGTTCAAGAACCGGGACAAAAGGCCCTCACCAACCGGGACGAATGCCCTGTTTTCTACTTGCCCTATTTCTACAGATTGCCATTTTGTCCAGGGAGATACGTTAAAATCAAATTTAGTTAACCATCTCATATTTGCATTTGCTTTGTGATGTTTTCGTTCTACCTACATTATTTTAAATAAGATATTTTATTGCTCACTAGGAACAAGAATCACTTTCTTGTAATATCTTTATTTTCCTTAGTTTTTCGGTGAGTTTGTGCTACGCTGCCAAGGAGCTCCAGCAAGCATGTCTGCCCGCTATCCTTGCCACACACGAGTTGTTGTTGCTAGTACAGGATCTCGACGACGAGGTCAGGATGTGCACGACGAGAATGTCTTTTCGCGCACGGAGAGCTACGACATGGAGAGTGTTGGGGTGTGGCGGAGACTCGCCTATTTTGTACGAACCATACCATCACACACTCATGGTCGCCTTTTTTATTTTACTACCGCTCACCTGCCTTGATCGCTTCGTGTCCGGGATAACCCTCTACTTCGGCCACAGCTTGCGGGACATGGAGTGGCTCATCTGCCTTTGCTGAGAGGTCAATAACCACCGACCACGTCATGTGCTGTAACGCTCACCAAGGAAGGGCTCAATCTGCCTGTTTCCTGGTCGTCACCACCGCTGTCATCGTGCACGATGCATTCCAAATTATTGGTCCACCAGACCAATTCCTTTTATGACCAATAAAAGCTTTCTCCGTCAAGTTTTTTGAACCAGAAGTGTGTGTACTTCCTCTAGAAATGAACGGTGGGATCACACATATATTGCTCCCTCACCAGTAGCAGTATAGGGCACCGTAAAAACCCTCTTCCGAGGAACAGGGTTGGGATTCCACGAAGATTATAACACATTCTCGAGAAGGGTTCCGACATGTGTTTGCCCTGCTTTGTGTCAGAGAACTATCCTTCCATGAACTTCAGAGTCCCAAATGGACAGAAGTAAAACAGATGATGGCAACATAGCAGCCAAAGTAGAATTGTCTAGCCCCAAATGCCGAATTATCTCTAAGTTTCCGACCTTTGGAGACCCCAGTGGAATTCGTAAGGAGGCTGCAACCATCCAGACTCTTTATGTGTTGTTCACAAGGTAACATGTATGGTTTCTTGAGGACCTGATTATAATTCCAAGAACTGGATAAGCATCAAATATTGCTTAGGACTGTTGATGCACATGGATTATAATCAGTTCACATTATTTATTCTTGCAATTCCATGTCTGAGAGATCTGACTTTCGCAGACTACTGTAATGATGAAGTATGATACAACTGGAATCATATTAGACATCTAGGAGGTTTTAAATTCCATTTCCAAGCTACCATGCACTTCATAAGAGTCACCTAAGAGCTATTTCTAGATTACCATTATGTAGAGATCTAGATTTAACTGGCCAACCAAAGTTAATTTATGCCCCGGCGTCGTTTTTAAGCCATTTCCTTGTCGAGGCATCGTTGTTGCAGTCCGCCTCACTGTGACACCCCAAAATTTTAACCTTATTTTATTAATTAAAATTTTGCCTAGAAACTAAACTTTTATTTTCTGTATTTCCTTCTGATTTCAAAACCACTCTTTTCTTTATTATTATGGAGTTTTACCCCAAGTGAAATCTTTTCAATCATTGTTGGACTTATTTTTCCCTCTCAAATAAAACAACTTTTTTTAACACTGGGATTATTTGCATAATTTTTCCCTGATGTCTTATTTCTTGAAAAATGATTTTTTCTAAGCTTCAAGACCTCTTTTGCACTACAGCCATTTGATAAATTTATTTAAAAATTCCACCAAAATTTGGAGAGGTCATGTGATGTTTATAAAACACTTTTGTGCAAAAACATATTTCATTCCTTCGATATATTCAGTTCTACACCTATTTTTCAAATCTGGTCCAGAGGATAGTTTTGCACTACAACCTATTTAAATAATTCTTTAAAACTTCTACCAAAATTTTGGGATGTCAGTAGGAGCATATTATTCCATTATATGCAAAAATCCAGGGATGTTCTTTGAAAAAAATTGAGTGTATCAACCTCTTCTTCATTCTGGTCCAACTGGATGGATTGTACTACAACTATATTTTAACTTGCTCCCTTTTGCTGTCATTCCTTTTCCTACTTGTAGCCCTCCCTGCTAGAACCTTAAGTCCAAGAGGTTGGACTCATTGAAGCAATTCTAGTACATGCCATCATGCCCTGTTCTTTCTGTCCAGAATTGAAGTTTTGCAAAACTTGCTCTGGCAAGTTTCTTCTTTTGGCAAACTAACCTCACCACCCTCTCTTGCATCTGTCGAGCACCCACTTTGGAAGATTTGACCACTCCAAGAAATGCCTAGGTGCATGTGGCATTTTGTCGAGCACCCTGTGGGCATGACCAGTTTTGACATGAGTCTTAGCTTACACTATGATCTTGCTTGTCTTGCCTAACCACCTTGTCCAATAGACTTCTAGCTACTCCTAACCTAGGTCTGCTGATTGCCAGCCTCACCCGAGACCTCTAGCACGCCCTGGCATTTCATCGAGCACGTCCCGTGCGTGCTCTGGGCGCGAGCAGAGCGCGCGTTTTGCACGTGTCGCGTCCGAGCCGCCACGTCGCGCCCCTGATTTTGCCCACACCACAGAGCCACGCCACGCACTCTCCCTCTCACCGCAACACGCCAAGCAGCCCCTGGTGCCCTGCAGCACCGCCGTCAAAGCCTTGGCGGCACGCCGGCGTCCGCAGCGCGCCTCTGCCAGGTCGGTGCCGCCCAAGCCTCTCCCGCTCGCCACCTGCCCCTGGAACGGCTCAGCCTTATCCCCTCGCTCGTCTGCAAGCGCTCGTCGCCGCTCGTTGCGCTATATAAGGAGGCCCCGGAATCATTCGAGCACGGAGGCAACCTCAGGCCACCCCCATGGCACCCCCTCAGTCCGCAATCGTCGGAGGGAAGCCGTCTTCCCCGACTCCGGCCGGTTCGGCCATCGCCATGTCCCAGTCCGATTCGTCGCAAGCCGAGCCCCTCCAGTCCAACCAGTGCCACCAACCTTCTCCTCTCACCCTTGCGGATCCGTCCAGCACCTGAAACACGATCGATACCACCGGAGTTCCAAGCCCCAACACTCCCGAAGCCACCGGCCGCCGTGGAGCTCACCGCCGACGACTCACTCCGTCCCCGCCGGCAAGTAGACCACCGGAAGGACCACGTTGATCTTGCGGATCCATCCCTGTCCTTGGATCCTCGTGGGATGCCTCCGTTCGCCGGCGGCGATCGCCGGAGGTCCGTCTCTGTTCGGTCGAAGGAAACGGCGCGCGCGTGGACTGGTCAAACCTGACCAGTGGGCCAGGCGGGCCCACCGTCAGTGACCCTGCGCCGGTCCACGCTGGATAAGTGAAGGCGTATTCCCAGAGTACGTCTTCGACGTGTATTTATCCGAAGCGTTTTCTTTTTCTATTTTATTTTTTAAACAGATTTTGACCACAGCTTTGACTGCCAATAACTTTTTAATGATAACTCCAAATGAATTGATTCCTTTTCCTACCTCTCTGAAATTTAACCTAGTTATTTTTAAGATTTATTTGAAAAAATTTCAAACAACTTCTTTGTGCTGTTTTGAATTTGTGTGTTAATTCAAATTTATTTAAAATACGACTTTGGAGAGAGAGAAGCAAACTTTCAAAAGTTTTGGAGTGGACCCTGCCTTTCCACACATTGAAGACAAGCATTCTGAACCCTGGCATAATATTTTGCATGCATTGTTTGACACGATCATGACACCACCTCAATACGTAGAACTCGTTATTTTATGTGGTGATGTGATCATTTGCATGAATGCTCATTGGAAATTTCCTTGCTGTTGGAAATGGACAGGCTTGTGATAGTGATCATCCTCGTATGCCTTTCGTGCCTACCGGAAGAATAACGGGAAAGTCTCTGTCTTGGTTAGACCCGAGCTTGTCCCTAGTTCCTCGTCGAGACGAGTGTGTCCGGCATGGCATGAGGGGTATGATAAGTGGTGATTCTGTTTTGTTGGATGATATATAATCGTTATGCTAATCTTGCAGGGAATACTTAAACCTCCTGAGTCGACCATAGATCGAGTCTTGTTCCAGTAACCCCCATACTTGTTTCGTACTACCACTCGTCTCTACAACAAGTAGAGTACGGTTCAGTAAGTTGTCAACCTCTGTCTAGCACACACCGTACAGAGAGGCCATGGTGGAAGATACCGGTTGTAGCTGCTAGGCAGGCCACCTGGTCCGGGGGCATGGGTGTTCCCGGTTGAGACCGAGAGGGGAGGCCACCCCTTAGAGCGCACAATATAATTTTGATCCCATTCTACGCGAGGTTGTAGCCTCCCCACTTAAAGTTTCGCTTGACACGTGTCTTGGGTGATTCCAGACACCGGCAAGTTAAGCTGGTGTGTGCAAGTTAGGTGTGTTTTCAACTAAAAGGCCGTAGACAGAATTAGTCTCGATGGACTAAAGGAATCCGTTACTCGTGGGTAAAGAGTACACCCTCTGCAGAGATTAAACCTATTCGAATAGTCGTGTCCATGGTTAAGGATTACAGTCTGGGATGGGTCAAGTGTCGGTCTTAGTGTCGGTCTTCAGAGGAGAAACTGTTAAAACAGAACTGGGATCATGACTTGAGACTTATGATGATTATGATTATTTTTATTATGGACTAACCCCTTTATATTATTTGAAATATTGAGTATCCCTGGGATGGTTTTACCTCCTGGATATTCACTATATTTATTTTCTTTATAAGCCCTTTATGTGGTGTTGCTCAGACGCCCGACTGTGGTATGCTGTTATTTATTTTCTTTATAAGCCCTTTATGCGATGTCGCTCAGACGCCCGACTGTGGCATGTTGTTATTTATTTTCTTTGTAAGCCCTTTATGTGGTGTCGCTCAGACGCCCGACTGTGGCATGTTGTTATTTATTTTCTTTATAAGCCCTTTATGTGGTGTCGCTCAGACGCCCGACTGAGGCATTTCTCTTTGTTTACTAACCTTTCGAGGCGTCGCTTCAGACACCCGATCGGTGCATTTTATTATTAATATGTTATTGCATATTCATAAATAACTTGCTTGCATGCATCAGAGTTTTTATTATCTTTTGTGACTGACGTCGTGAGCATAAAATATTTCAGAACATCGTTGTTATATTATACCCGTGTTCATAATGTTTGCGAGTACATTCAAAGTACTCACTGGCTTGTCCCTGGCTATTGTCTTGGCCAGATTTCTTGCGCGGAGAGGAGCGACCATGATGAAAGCCCTGGAACCTAAGCAACGGTGATAGCAGCCTCGCGAAGATAGGAGTTAACCTGGTCAGCTGTTCCTGTGGGAAATGGAGTCCCATAGACACTGATGATTCACAACCCGCTTCCGCCAACAACCACTAGAAACCATTTGTGGTACTCACAGACCAAAATGGTCTTGTACTACATATTTTGTATTTTTGCTTGGAGTTTCTGTAACAAGTTGGTGCCTCATCAGCTAATAGTAATCCTGGAGCTGATGAGCACAAAGGCCATTTTCTGGGAAATTAATACCCGGAAAACCGGTCGCCACAAACTTGGTATCCGAGCCAGGCTGACCAATGGCTAATCCTATCTTAGCCAGGTCGAAAAACCTAGGTAAGCCAAACCACCAGACCTTAACCAAAACCCAGCCAAGCTTCTCATGCAAAAAAGCCACACAGTGACTCCGACACTTTTGACAGTCGGTGCCCAACCTATCAACCTAGCCTATCGATCACGCGCCAGTGACCGATGCCTATAATGTCTCATTCGCAAGCGTGCGAAGGAAGACTCCGTTCCCTTTTTCTATAAAAAGGGCACGCTAGCCTCAACCCAGCACAGCACAGCCTCTACCCCAAACCAAGCCATAATGCCTGGCCCCGTCGTGCACAACGAAACCATAGCAACCAACCTTGGAGGTTTTGTGACCATACTCGCAAACCTCACCCGTCGTGCCTATGCGTTAGAAGAGCCCCCAGAATATGTTGTGTAGCAAGGACCCATGGGCGGTGAAAGCCGTCAATTCTGGGCCACTGTGCACATCTATGGTAGGGGTCTATCGCCAGAACGCCCCTATAGGTTCACCGGAAGGACAACTTCCTTTGAGCCACAAGCCATCCAGCTAGCTGCTCGAGAGGCTATAGTTCAACTCCGGCAGTTGTCGCCCAGAGTTAACTGTCGCTCGTTCTACTACTACCCCAGACGCGAAGGGTATGGTAGACCACCCCAAGTTGCCAACGGAGATAACGAGACGGATCCTGCATTGTTGCACCTAGTGCGCTATGTAGGTGCACTAGAGGAACTATTCGATCAAATCACCATTGATCTGATCGCAGCTCGTGGAGAGCTGGTTCGTCGAGCCCCAGCGAGAGGAGAAGACGAGCCCGACGCCGACAACCCAGTCGTGCTGTTCGAACAACCAATTGAGACCTTGAGATCAGCCCCAGCCATCAACCGAGATGCTTTGATGACCCCAGAAGTGCTTCGTCGCCTTTTGGGAACACACTCCAACGGGATTGTGGCCAACAATCCCCGCAATGGTCATCATCGCTACCCCGACCCTGCAGCCCCTCCACCATCTCCGGCTAATTCTAACGGTGAGACCCGTGGAGAAACCTCGACATCCACATGGCACGCCCGTTTGGATATAAACGAGGTAGACTAAGTCACCCGAGTAGTGCCGAGTCTCAGTGTATCCTCGCTTTGTAATCATGTGACCTTGTGAATTAACGCACCCTGTTGTTGTGCCTCTGTTTTAGATAGTAACCTTGCATAATTATGTCAGCACGCAGTTGCATATTTTTTCAAACACAGCTACCAAGACCACCCCGACAACTCCTACAGTGATACGTCACTTTAGTGAGGTATGTATCTGTGGCTTTGACCTCGACCCTTGGAGCTAAGCTTGAAAATTTATTACCTTTCACCACGGTAAAATGACCCAGCTCCAGTGCTATAAAAAGGCCACCTCGTGACCTTGCCAAGCACCCCTCACCTTGTGCACCATTTCCTACCATGCCGAGCCCTAGTATTTATCTAAGAACCCCAGATGCAACCCCAGGTAGCTTTGTCAAAATATTGTGGGACTTTACCCGCAGTACCATGGGTTCTACCCAGCCACCCCAGTACAAGTTGTTCAAGTCGAGAATCACCCCTTCCACCTCGAAATATTGGGCAGCAGTACACATCCCTCCTGTAGACTCCAACCAAGACCCAACGGAGGTCTCCTTCGTGGGGAGATCTATGCCAACCCCACACATGGCCATAGAGGCTGCTGCTTACGAAGCACTCGCTCGCCTTCAATTCGCGGTACCCTATGCCAGCGAACGAGGGTATTATTACTTTCCGAGCCGTGCAGCACCCGGAGGAGTAACATCTTTTCCTGGTGGACGATTTGAGAGAGACCCAGTGCTGGCCAACCTGGTCCAGTACGTCATCGCTCAAGAACGTTTGACCCAGCGAGTAATGGGATATCTCCAAAGTCTCGCTGACTTGAATCCTCGGATAGCCATCGGCAGACCAGTGAGGCCTGACCAGGAGAGACACATTCATCGGCTGATCAATCCGCTTTCCCCGATAGAAGAGGAGTGCATCCCAGTACCAGAGACGTTTTCTCGGGACCCCGTCTAGTTACCATTTGCATTATAGACGTCGCTTCTATGTTTATTCATGCAACTTTTACTTATGTGTTGTAACTTATGCGTGGTACCCCGAATTTGCGCGGCGAGTAAATTATTTAGTTTCTATTAATATGAACAGTTCTGTTGCGGTTTGACTCTAATATATTACTATTGTTCTCTCTCGAAAAATCCTGGAGTGAGAATTCTTTTCCTGAGTTGCTGCATCGTATATCTTCTCACGACGTGGATCATTTTATTTCACACAGCACCACGGTAGCAGACTCAAAACCGCTCGCAAACATACACTACTTGCAAAAAAAAACATGTAGCCGTCGAGTGCTTGTTTTTCAAAACCGCTCTTAGCAAATCTTGAGGACGAGATTTTTCTTAAGGGGGGTAGTGTTGTGACACCCCAAAATTTTAACCTTGTTTTATTAATTAAAATTTTTCCTAGAAACTAAACTTTTATTTTCTGTATTTCCTTCTGATTTCAGAAACACTCTTTTCTTTATTATTATGGACTTTACCCCAAGTGAAATCTTTTCAATCATTGTTGGACTTATTTTTCCCTCTCAAATAAAACAACTTTTTTTAACACTGGGATTATTTGCATAATTTTTCCCTGATGTCTTATTTCTTGAAAAATTATTTTTTCTAAGCTTCAAGGCCTCTTTTGCACTACAGCCATTTGATAAATTTATTTAAAAATTCCACCAAAATTTTGAGAGGTCATGTGATGTTTATAAAACACTTTTGTGCAAAAACATATTTCATTCCTTGGATATTTTGAGTTCTACACCTAATTTTCAAATCTGGTCAAGAGGACAGTTTTGCACTACAACCTATTTAAATAATTCTTTAAAACTTCTACCAAAATTTTGGGATGTCAGTAGGAGCATATTATTCCATTATATGCAAAAATCCAGGGATGTTCTTTGAAAAAAAATTGAGTGTATCAACCTCTTCTTCATTCTGGTCCAACTGGATGGATTGTACTACAACTATATTTTAACTTGCTCCCTTTTGCTGTCATTCCTTTTCCTACTTGTAGCCCTCCCTGCTAGAACCTTAAGTCCAAGAGGTTGGACTCATTGAAGCAATTCTAGTACATGCCATCATGCCCTGTTCTTTCTGTCCAGAATTGAAGTTTTGCAAAACTTGCTCTGGCAAGTTTCTTCTTTTGGCAAACTAACCTCACCACCCTCTCTTGCATCTGTCGAGCACCCACTTTGGAAGATTTGACCACTCCAAGAAATGCCTAGGTGCATGTGGCATTTTGTCGAGCACCCTGTGGGCATGACCAGTTTTGACATGAGTCTTAGCTTACACTATGATCTTGCTTGTCTTGCCTAACCACCTTGTCCAATAGACTTCTAGCTACTCCTAACCTAGGTGTGCTGATTGCCAGCCTCACCCGAGACCTCTAGCATGCCCTAGCATTTCGTCGAGCACGTCCCGTGCGTGCTCTGGGCGCGAGCAGAGCGCGCGTTTTGCACGTGCCGCGCCCGAGCCGCCACGTCGCGCCCCTGGTTTTGCCCACACCACAGAGTCGCGCCACGCACTCTCCCTTTCACGCAACATGCCAAGCAGCCCTTGGTGCCCTGCAGCACCGCCGTCAGAGCCTTGGTGGCACGCCGGCGTCCGCAGCGCGCCTCTACCAGGTCGGTGCCGCCCAAGCCTCTCCCGCTCGCCACCTGCCCCTGGAACGGCTCAGCCTTATCCCCTCGCTCGTCTACAAGCGCTCGTCGCCGCCACGTCCTCCTGCAGCAACAGGGAGGCGGTTCACCGGCGAACTAATCCACGGCCGTCGCAAACCGACCTCGTTGCGCTATATAAGGAGGCCTCGGAATCATTCGAGCACGGAGGCAACCTCAGGCCACCCCCATGGCACCCCCTCAGCCCGCAATCGTCGGAGGGAAGCCGTCTTCCCCGACTCCGGCCGGTTCAGCCGCCGCCATGTCCCAGTCCGATTCGTCGCGAGCCGAGCCCCTCCAGTCCAACCAGTGCCACAAACCTTCTCCTCTCACCCTTGCGCAGCCGTCCAGCACCTCAAACACGATCGGTAGCCACCGGAGTTCAAACCCCCAACACTCCCGAAGCCACCGGCAGCCGCGGAGCTCACCGCCAACGACTCTCTCCGTCCCCGCCGGCAAGTAGACCACCGGAAGGACCGCCTTGATCTTGCGGATCCATCCCTGTCCTTGGATCCCCGTGGGATGCATCCGTTCGCCGGCGGCGATCGCCGGAGCTCCGTCTCTGTTCGGTCGAAGGAAACGGCGCGCGCGTGGACTGGTCAAACCTGACCAGTGGGCCACGCGGGCCCACCGTCAGTGACCCAGTGCCGGTCCACGCTGGATAAGTGAAGGCATATTCCCAGAGTACGTCTTCGACGTGTATTTATCCGAAGCGTTTTCTTTTTCTATTTTATTTTTTTTAAATAGATTTTGACCACAGCTTTGACTGCCTATAACTTTTTAATGATAACTCCAAATGAATTGATTCCTTTTCCTACCTCTCTCAAATTTAACCTAGTTTATTTTAAGATTTATTTGAAAAAAATTCAAACAACTTCTTTGTGCTGTTTTGAATTTGTGTTTAATTCAAATTTATTTAAAATAGGACTTTGGAGAGAGAGAAGCAAACTTTCAAATAGGACCCTGCCTTTCCACACATTGAAGGCAAGCATTCTGAACCCTGGCATAATATTTTGCATGCATTGTTTGACACGATCATGACACCACCTCAATATGTAGAACTCGTTATTTTATGTGGTGATGTGATCATTTGCATGAATGCTCATTGGAAATTTCCTTGCTATTGGAAATGGACAGGCTTGTGATAGTGATCATCCTCGTATGCCTTTCGTGCCTACCGAAAGAATAACGGGAAAGTCTCTGTCGTGGGTAGACCCGAGCTTGTCCCTAGTTCCTCGTCGAGACGAGTGTGTCCGGCATGGCATGAGGGGTATGATGAGTGGTGATTCTGTTTTGTTGGATGATATATACTCGTTATGCTAATCTTGCAGGGAATACTTAAACCTCTTGAGTCGACCATAGATCGAGTCTTGTTCCAGTAACCCCCATACTTGTTTCGTACTACCACTCGTCTCTACTACAAGTAGAGTACGGTTCAGTAAGTTGTCAACCTCTTTCTAGCACACACCATACAGAGAGGCCATGGTGGAAGATACCGGTTGTAGCTGGTAGGCAGGCCACCTGGTCCGGGGGCATGGGTGTTTCCGGTTGAGACCGAGAGGGGAGGCCACCCCTTAGAGCGCGCAATATAAATTTGATCCCATGCTACGCGAGGTTGTAGCCTCCCCACTTAAAGTTTTACTTGACACGTGTCGTGGGTGATTCCAGACACCGGTAAGTTAAGCTGGTGTGTGCAAGTTAGGTGTGTTTTCAACTAAAAGGCCGTAGACGGAATTAGTCCTGATGGACTAAAGGAATCCGTTACTCGTGGGTAAAGAGTACACCCTCTACAGATATTAAACCTATTCGAATAGCCGTGTCCATGGTTAAGGATTACAGTCTGGGATGGGTCAAGTGTCGGTCTTAGTGTCGGTCTTCGGAGGAGAAACTGTTAAAACAGAACTGGGATCATGACTTGAGACTTATGATGATTATGATTATTTTTATTATGGACTAACCCCTTTATATTATTTGAAATATTGAGTATCCCTGGGATGGTTTTACCTCCTGGATATTCACTATATTTATTTTCTTTATAAGCCCTTTATGTGGTGTCGCTCAGACGCCCGACTGTGGTATGCTGTTATTTATTTTCTTTATAAGCCCTTTATGCGGTGTCGCTCAGACGCCCGACTTTGGTATGTTGTTATTTATTTTCTTTATAAGCCCTTTATATGGTGTCTCTCAAACGCCCGACTGTGGCATGTTGTTATTTATGTTCTTTATAAGCCCTTTATGTGGTGTCGCTCAGACGCCCGACTGAGGCATTTCTCTTTGTTTACTAACCTTTCGAGGCGTCGCTTCAGACACCCGATCGGTGCATTTTATTATTAATATGTTATTGCATATTCATAAATAACTTGCTTGCGTGCATAAGAGTTTTTATTATCTTTTGCGACTGACGTCGTGAGCATAAAATATTTCAGAACATCATTGTTGTATTATACCCGTGTTCATAATGTTTGCGAGTACATTCAAAGTACTCACTGGCTTGTTCCTGGCTATTGTCTTGGCCAGATTTCTTGCGCGGAGAGGAGCGACCGTGATGACAGCCCCGGAACCTAAGCAACGGTAATAGCAGCCTCGCGAAGATAGGAGTTAACCTGGTCAGCTGTTCCTGTGGGAAATGGAGTCCCATAGACACTGATGATTCACAACCCGATTCCGCCATCAACCACTAGAAACCATTTGTGGTACTCACATACCAGAATGGTCTTGTACTACATATTTTGTATTTTTGCTTGGAGTTCCTGTAACAAGTTTGTGCCTCATCAGCTAACAGTAATCCTGGGGCTGATGAGCACAAAGGCCATTTTCTGGGAAATTAATACCCGGAAAACCGGTCACCACACTCACCTAGCTCCGGCTGCTGCGGGGAAACCCTAGAAATGGTTCTCCGAATTGGACGATGATGGTGCCTTTGTTGTCTTTGTCCCTCTCGGGGGCATCATTTTGGAGCAGGTGCTGACTGGTGTTGTGCAGAGGTGGAGCGGTGTTGCATCTTCTGCGTCTACGATGGTGAGTCTTGAGGGCGTGGTGGAGTGGAGTCTCGGCGTTGGACACGTGTTGATGGATGCATGCATAAGAATGACGTTATCTAGCGTCGTGGTGGCATCAATGGAAGAGAGGCCTATGAAGGTCAATACATTGTCACTACTTGAAGATTGGACAGTGGGAGTTGTTGGCGGCGGATTCTTGAGCATTGGCATGTGTTGCGCGCTGAGTGTCTACTAGTCCAGTTGGTGCTCTCGTCTTGCCGACGGGCGGCGGTGTGTGTTGATGCCAGGTCAGGGCACATCATCAAGCTTGTAGGTGTTGCAATTGAGGTTTGTAGGAAGGCGGCTCTAGATTGATCCATGTATTTGTTTTGTCATTCTGTTGAATAGCCCAGCAAGATCAAACAACTTAGTGCACTTATGACCATATAATATCCAGCAACCAATTGGTTAACATAAAATAATTCTCCTCCTCCATGACGTATCCCCACTACCCTTGGGCGTGAAGCGCTCATCCACAAGCTGGGCACGCCAAATCCCATGCCAGAGGAACTCAAGGCCACATTCCTCTTATAATAGAACTGGATGCCATTAAAAAATCTATCATATACATAGCACCATTGTATCACTATTAGAAAAGGGGGCATCAGTCCCGGTTCGTAAGGGCCTTTAGTCCCGGTTCTTGAACCGGGACTAAAGGGTCGTTACTAATGCCTCCCCCTTTAGTCCCGGTTCTAACACGAACCGGGACAGATGTGCCTCCACGTGGCCGGTGCGTCGAGCCCAGGTGCGCGGGACGGGAGGGGTGCAGGACATGTGCTCATAGGGGCCGGCGGTGACGGCAAAGGCGAGCAGCCTCACAGCATTGGTGGCGGCGGCGACGGCGACGTCGAGCAACCTGACGGCGTCGGTGGCGGCGGCGATGGCAAGGTGGAGCAGGGGCGTCGGGCGGCGACGGCGACGAGGAGGAGCGGGGGGCGTCGGGGGAGGAGTGGGGGATTTGGTCGAAAACTGCTAAGTGATGTATATATATCCAGAGCATTGGTCCCGGTTCGTGGCACCAACCGGGACTTATACACCCTTTAGTCCCAATTCGTGCCACCAACGGGGACCAAAGGTCTCTTTTCAGCAGCCCAAAGGGCGGGAAGCGGCAGCCTTTGGTCCCGGTTAGTGCCACCAACCGGGACTAAAGGGTGGGCATTGGTACCGGTTGTTGCCATGAACTGGGACCAATGCCCCCCTTTAGTCCCGGTTGGAGCCGCCAACCACTAGTAGAAAAACATCCATTAGTCCCAGTTCGTAAGGGCCTTTAGTCCCGGTTCATGAACCGGCACTAATGGGTCGTTACTAATACCTCCACCCATTAGTCCCGGTTCAAACTCGAACCGGGACAGATGTGCCTCCACATGGTCGGTCCGCCGAGCCCAGTTAGGGGGGCCTTTGGTCCCGGTTGGTGGCTCCAACTGGGACCAAAAGTTCATGTTTTTTTTACAAATGTGGCTGCTTTAGGGGTTTTGGGGGTTATTTTTAGGTTGTTATTAGCTAGCTAATAGAGATAAGTGTCCTCTCTTATATCTTCGTCCTTGGTTTATCAACGCTGCTGCTATGTTCATTTCACCCGCTGATATAACATGCTCATGCATGCGCATCATACACCATCATATATAATAACAAGTCCTATGCATCATCATACAACTTCTACTCACTATTAATAATAAGTCATACGATCATCATCCTCATAGTCATCAAACCCAACCCTACATAATTGTTCTTAGCACATGATCATCAGTATCAGGTAGGACCTAAACACCCTTAAGGTAAAATAGCATAAAACAATATAGACCCTGACTCTCCATTATGAAGAATGGCGATCATCTTGTCTCCAATTCTTGCCCTTCGCTGCTTGTTGCTTCCAAGAAGCTCCTTACGACTGTCCATACATTTTTTCCATTCTTTCATTGTTATGTCTCCACTTCTTTTAGAAACCCGGTATGGACAGTTGA
The DNA here is from genome assembly GCF_018294505.1 of Triticum aestivum. NCBI lineage: Eukaryota > Viridiplantae > Streptophyta > Magnoliopsida > Poales > Poaceae > Triticum > Triticum aestivum. Next base: position 12,685,673 of record NC_057810.1, read on the forward strand.
GATTCGTAGGACAACCTGGTTGTATGTTCAAAACATGAAGGCTACCATGCGTATACATCAGATGAGGCACACAATCATTCGGGATTATCTGTTGAAAAACATAGTAATAACTTCGTAGTTAGCAATGATGCACTAGTTTTAGAAGTGTGCAAAAAGATCACGGATGTCGTAATAGTAAAAAAATCTTACCAGGGTATCTCCATGGTAGTTACCATGGTTCAACACATGCACTAGTGGCACGTATTGACCATAATGTTGAGGAGTTTGATTGTAGATATTGTAATTCTCAAGATCAGCACAAAATGCGACCAGATGATTTTTCTCCTGATAAGTTAATTCGGAGCCTTCGGTGTAGTAGGTTCTGTCTACCATCTTCCGCACATTCTTTTAAGAATGAAAATAAGATGTCAATGGAGATAAGTTGTCAACTATTTTGAAATAAACAATATAAATTACTTAATAACTATGTTAAGCTCACATGGGGGAAGAATTGGAGGTGTATCCACAAGGACGCAAATCGAAGGTCTCTCTTGCTCGATTGTAGGATCACCAAGATCCATGGTGACAAGCATACCCTCATCAAGACCATACATCTTGCAAAGTGCTTCCCAATTTTTGCAACCAAAATGGGTTACACTCTGAGCATTGTACAACTTTACTTGAAAATCCACACCATGATGGGTACTTAGGATAATTTTTTTGGTTTCGAAACTTTCATGGTCTTCAAAACCCATCCTCTCCAAGACATAGCGTCTTGCAAAGCATGGGATAAGCTAGTCGAATTGGAAAAGATGAAAAATATTGTCATGATTAAAATAGTTGAAGTCATGAGTAATTACAAAAAAAAACTATTGTCGTCTGTTGCGTACCATATGAACATCGAAGGTCTCCTCAAGCTTAATGCTGAAGCGACGATCTTCGTCCAGCTCAATGAACCTGTCGCAGATACCTCGGTCGTCGTGGCACCAGTCGCACTCCCCCGGGCGGTTTTCATCGTCCAAGTACGACATTTCCGGCCTATGTTCATAATTCAAATATTAAACTAGATTATTAATCACGGGTTGACTATCGGTGATGTGCGTAGCTCCTCCTTTCATTCCCGAGTGCATTATTACATCAAATTGTCTAGCACACGGGAATGAAGGAGAACTTATCCAATATGAGCATTCAATAAGAAAAACCAAATCATAAAATAAGCAAAACCAAATCATAAAATAAAGTAGTATTCAAATTAGCATGCATTCAATAATTATACACAAAAGTACATCATCTCTTGGTGTCCGTACATCGCCGAATATTATCACTAATATAGCATCACTAATACAACTAGAACCGTAGCGCCCGACGGGTATCGACGCGGGCGGTGGACATCCAAAGATAAGGAACCATCACAGGATCATAGCTCCAGTGAGATCCCTGAGGAACCTGCCAGGTATTGTCGAACCTGCCCTCCAATGCAACCATGTAGCGACGGACGTGCTCGTCCTCCTCGCTGACACGGTGACGTACCACCTCTGCAGTGTCCGGAAGCCTCGGCACCATCACTGGCCCACGCGACCGCCACCAAACAAGGATCGGGTCAACAATGGGCTGCCTCCTCACCAACCTACGTCCCCCGGAAGGTAGCACCTCCCAATACCAGCCCGGCGGAGCCCAGTCCCGAACATGGCCCTGATCAAGCAAGCCTCCACCGCCGAGTCGACGACGACGAGGATGCGGGATAGGCATCGCCGACGTCGATGCGGGAACTACTTCTATATATAGTTAAATAAAGTAGTTTTATTAATTAAATCAACTAGCTAGTTCAACTACTAAACACTTACTATAAATAAATAAAGTAGTACTTACTAAAAACAAACTACTTCTATATATAGTAAAATAAAGTAGTTTATTAAATCAACTAGCTAGTTCAACTATATATGAAGCACTTACTATAAATAAAATAAAGTAGTACTTACTAAAAATAAACTAGTATTTTTCTAACTAATTATATTAAACACTTTCTCTTCTTATTTTTT
>NC_057810.1:12688030-12688578 GCF_018294505.1 Triticum aestivum
CTACATATCCAACAAAAAAATCTATGAACTACAAAAAAATCTAAAAAAATTCCAACAAGATCTAACAAAAATCATAAAAAACCTAACAAAATCTAACAAAAAAATCTACTAACAGAAAAAAATCTATGAACTACACATCTAAATTACTACACATCCAACAAAAATATCTATGAACTACAAAAAAAACTTAAAAAAATCATAAAAAATCTAACAATATCTAACAAAAAAATCTACTAACGGAAAAAAAATCTAACATAATATGAACAAAGTAATTAAACAATCTATTACACAGTATGAACTACATATCTAAATTACACCACATCTAATCTAACAAAAAAAATCTATGAACTAACAAAAAAATCTAAAAAAATCTAACATAATATGAACAAATTAATTACACAATCTAAATTACATAATATGAACTACATATCTGAATTACTACAAATCTAATCTAGCAAATAAATCTATGAACTAACAAAGAAATCTAAAAAAAATCTAATAAAAATAAAATAAAGTTGCTCACGGCCGGCGACGGCGACGGCGACGGC
>NC_057810.1:12688960-12689911 GCF_018294505.1 Triticum aestivum
GCAGGGGACGGCGTCGGGGCGGGGCGGCGATGACGAGGTGGCGGCAGGGGACGGCGCGCGGCGTCGGGAGAGATCAAACTCGGGGCGGGACGGCAGTGCTACTTATATAGCAAAGGCTTTGGTCCCGGTTCGTACGGCAAACCGGTACCAATGCCCGCCTTTTGTCCCGGTTTGAGCTACCAACCGGGACCAAAGGCCTCTTTTCGGCAGCCCAAAGGGCGGGAAACGAGGACCTTTGGTCCCGGTTGGTGGCTCCAACCGGGACAAAAGGCGGGAATTGGTACCGGTTGGTGGCACCAACCGGTACCAAAAAGGGGCATTGGTACCGGTTGGCACCACCAACCGGTACTAATGGACCCGTCTAATTTTTTATTTTCTGCAACTGTTTTTTAGTGGATTCTATCTGCAGCTGTTTTTGTAGTCCCACCTCGCCAAGCGAGAGGCACTCGCAGCTATTTATAAGCCCTGAGTGCAGAGACGATGAAGAAGAGGCTCAATGCTCACCTGCACGTTCGTTAGCTTCAAGCCTTGAGGAATAGGGTTGACTGCACAGAGCTATGTGCAGTGCAGTTGACATTATTCCGACAGGCTTGAAGCAAATTAACGAGCATTGCGCCTCTTTTTTATTTTTAATGACTTATTTTTAATAGTTGTGATTAACTTAACTAAAAAATGAGCATAGATGCTTATTTTTCATGACTTATTACAACTCAGAAATAAAAAGAACAAAATAAATATAGCAGAAAAGAAAAAAAAACTATATAAAAAACTACTCAGAAATAAATAGAAGCAAAAATAGTTGTGATTAACTTTACTTAAAAAATGAGCATAGATGCTTATTTTTAATGACTTATTACAATTCAGAAATAAATAGAAGAAAAAATAGTTGTGATTAACTTAACTAAAAAATGAGCATAGATGCTTATTTTTAATGACTTATTGCAACTCAGA